>NC_140191.1:25959274-26319274 GCF_965226575.1 Pagrus pagrus | reverse complement strand
AAAAATTCTCTGTAGATGCTTTTCTTTTTTCCATTTTACCAGAACTCGATGGATCTTTGAGGCTGTGAGGCACAGACATGGGTGAGCCACTGGGTTGTATAATCAAGAATAAAAAAAGAAAATGTTTCCCCAACCTGCAGCACCTCAAACCCTTCATGCATCCCTCCAGCACAACATCTCTGAAGGTCAAAGGGTCCCAGCTGCAGAGATGCTTTGCCCTTGTTTTCTGGGAGTACATCCGCATAAACGTGAGGGTTTTTTTTCTTGTTTTGTTTCCACAAACATAATTTGAAAAATGAAAGGAATCTTACACATTATTAGTGGAGTCTTCTTTGAGTTAAATAGGGGCTCGCAGTTCACAACACAAATGGATAGCAGCCATCCAAGGCCCACGTCTGGTTTCTTGGAGCTTTCCTTGCAATATCACACATAAACCAGCGAATAAAAGATTCAGAATCTGTCCTGATTGGATGAATCAAGAAAGAGACTCTTGTGGCAACACTGCTGCAAAAGATTAATTATGAATTAATCGCAATTCATTTATTTAAAAATGATCTTTGAACCGCAGCTGAGATGAATGCAAATGAAAGGTAGTCAGTGAACGGAACCTATTCTTCTATTCACAAGCTAAAGGTGGTATGGGACTGCGCAGTAAATAGGCTGTTTCCTCTGCTCTGATTTTTTTTTCTTCTTTTTTTTTTCACCATTACTCCGATTGTGGGATACTCATAGCTGAGAGAGGGGCTATGTGATGGAGTATGACCGCTGTCACAATACAGACAACAGAAAGGCTTGGTGAAAAATGTAATTTCCCCTCCTCTGTGGAGCTGCAGCAAAGGGGAGGAAAAAAATGAACCCGGCAGAATTATTTGCCTGCAACTACTAGAGCTTGTGGTAATTACTATAATGATGTCTCCAAGTCAAGGCGCAGCCAGTGCCGCGATCACACAGAAGCTGATCAGAAAATACAAATTTCAGGGGGCACACAAGGCAGCCACAGTCATCTCATTAATGCATGCTAAATAAGGAGAAATGACAGAAGGATGCGTAGTGGCCTTACACAAATATGAAGTGAGGTAGACAGCTATGTTCTTATTGTATCCATATAAATGATACTGAGGTTGGTAGGTTGTTACATGTCGGAGATAACATTTTTATGCCTTCGACAAATTGAATCACTTGTGTGACTGATAACATAATTATAGTATATCTGCACTGCAGCAGTTGTATTGAGGACACCATAGTTTTTTCTTGGAAGCAGATTCTGGCATTTTCTTGACATTTATTTACGCAAAATGGGACACTTTTAGGCAAAAGACAAAATAAGAATTAATTTAAATAAAGTACTTTGTGTATTCTCTACCAGCACCACAAACCAGGCAGAGTGGGGAAAGGTTCGATGCAGCTTTTGAGACCTTCATTTTGGGAAAAAAATGAACAGAAATTATAATTGGAAAATTTAAATGAATAATAAATAGCATGTGAATAAGGTGGCATTTTGGTGGCTTTTATGGGTCATGACCTCTATTGTCTACATGTTGTATTGAGGGCACTGAGGCCATGTTGTCTGTATTTTTTCTGTATTTTTGAGTTTTTGCAGTCTGGACATGTACTGTCAGTCGATATCTGGGCGATTTGATATTTTTTAACTAAATTAAAATACTTTTAAAGCAACAACAAGACAAAAAATAGATTTAAATAAGACTTTATTTACTTATATAAAGAGAATCCAGTTTGTGCCAAATAAAGTTTGTATCACTGTTTTGTGATTTAGTTTTTATCATTACTTTAACCCTCTCTATTTCTTTAGCATGACCGTTTCAGCGTAGGATGGATGTAATTTAAGACGACCTTAGCCAGCTTCAATTTAATGTTAGCTGAAGTTGAAAAGTATCCCACAATGTTCATTTATTTGGATTTCAAACAGGTGGAGTCACACAGCAGCAGAAGTGGCTTCATGAGTACGCCTTAATTCAATTTTTATAATAGTAATAATTTTTATTTCAAGAATGTAGCACCAGCTAACATTAAAAGTACTTGCAGCTGGATGCTACATCGGTTATGTGTAACGTCACTCAAATGATTACATTTATTATTAAAATCAGATGCATTTATAACACTTGTATGTAGAAACATACAACTTATAAAAGCAGAGTCTATAAATGACGTGTAAACAAAGGCAGGGCTGAATAGCTGTTAGTCAGAGGCTGACAAAACTGTGATTTTAAGTAAAAAAAATGTGACTCCGTGTTTTTATCACCTGTGTATTTGTCTCTTACATTGACAAATGAATGCTGCCCCTCCACTATAAAACTCCTACTTTCAAAAACAAATTTGAGTGAAACAATAAAACTACCGGTGTGCTTTCCCTTTTAATCCTGCGCACAGCCCATCACCAACAACAAAAAACACCTTTGACAGCAGGGCCAGTGGATAAGCTGTGAAAAAACAGCAAATATTAACAGTGTGGACACTTGAGAAAGTGTTATTTTGATTAATTTAAAGTTAATTTATTTGCGTCTTATAATTGGTTATCATCAATCTATTTACCTGTGTCTGTCTGCGCTTGTCTGTGTCACGTCTGTTATTCAGCACTGCTCCATTGCTCTTTTAGTATTATTTGAAGGACTTGAATACATGTTTTGAAAGTATTCTTCTTCTTCCTCCTCTGCACCCTCTTGTGTTCCTTAATTACATCTAAGGAAAACTTTGTAATATAAAAGGACCTTCAAATGCCCCACTCAGTTCTTCTTAAGCATTCACAAAGCACCTTGATAAAACACACATTTTTTAAAGAATTGTAGGACAAGGGCTTTCGGGTGAGAGGAGCTGCAACATACAGAAACAAGGCTTCTCGAAGGAAGACAGTTTTCAGCAAACAATTCTGTGGGCAGAAGCAATTTCTCTGTGACTCTGCGACTGGCCCGAGAAGACGTGGTGGACATGCAGGGAGGTTGCAGGCTGCTGATATGCACAGATGTTCCCCCTCATATCCACAAGCGTGTGACCACAGTCACTGGTTCGCCCTCGCCTGGCGCACGCTTACGCAGCTTGCCTCTTGGTCCCTCCACATTACACACAGGCCCTGTTTGATTCTGATGGGTCCTGAAAGCCAGGAGACATACGTGGCTGTAACAACATCAATGCGCTTCGCCAGGTTTTCAAGTCAGGGACATGTCTTATTATAATTACTACCTATGTATTGTTTATTGTGCTCCAGAGAGACAAATCGTCACGGTGCTCCCTCGACAGTTTCGTGTTTTCCTCTCCTCCCTCCCTCCTTCCTGTCCTCCTTTCCAGTCCTGGGAGAGGAGAAGACCACAGTTTGGGAAGAAGGCGAGGGGGCGGGGGGAGAATGGTGGGGGCAGCAGTGATCTGCAAATCATTTATTTACGTTTGGCATCTGCATAATGAGGCAGGGAGCCAATGGCAGCCCTGGCTGGCTGGAGACAGGGTGGCATGCCTTCAGTTTTAATGGGCACGCTGAGGAAACTTCCAATCCTTCTTGACATTTCTCATAGCGAAATAAACGTGCTCTGGGTCAGAGTGTCTATTAGGAAGATAAGAGACGAACAAGTCAATTATACTTCAATGACTGCATAGCCAGGGGACCTCATTAACATGATCAGGGAGGTCCATGCTGCAGCAGCCCTCTCCTGTGTGTAGCTCCTGATTAAGTTGTGGAAGAATGACATGGCCCTTTTTTTTCCCGCTTCATGTAGAAAAAGACAAAAAAAACCACAAAGACATAAATATATTCAAACATCCATATGTACAAACACACGCATATATATACGTGGTTACACATATACACACAGTGGCGCACACACGCACGCACAGCAGACATTGCCAGGACGCCGTGTCTGGCCAGCCAGCCAGAAATTGTTGACACATTCAGAAAAGTGAGAGGCACACTCCATCAGCGGTTGTGGGGAGGTTTTATCTGCTGATAGGGCCACGGAAGTGGATGCTTTGGGAAAACATTTGTGGCAGGGGATGTTGCGAGCTGTCATGCACAGCCTGGACTCATGGCCTAGGGTTGCAAGTGGAGGGTGGATGAGCTGTGGGGGGGTAGCAGGGGAGCGGGCAGGGCACGAGCAGAAGCGGAGGCGCGGGTTTAAAAAAGCAGAGCCTGGGGTTTGGTGGGCGGGGTGGTGCATGTTCTTTCCCCCCTTTCCCTCTGCGCTGGCTTGTTTTCTCAGCGAGGACACTGCGATCTGCTGACGTTGATGGGATGAGTGCAGACAGGGTACAGGAAGCACTGGCTTGTCTTTTCTAGTGCTTGCATAGTGTGCATCATATCCAGCCGCTGCATGGCTAAGGCTCTAATTAATTAATCTAAGTGCCTATTTGGACCAGTGGGAATTGATCAGCAGTCATCTTATCAGCGAGCAAAGTGTTCTACTGTTGACTGGAAGAAAAACATTTATTCATCCAGCAGTTGCAACATGATGTCAGCTGTTCCGTTCCAGCTTGACACCCATCCTATGCAGTCTGTTTTGGTTGAACACACATTTAAGCAGTATTTATGAGTAATTGTGGATTTTGTTGAACGAGGAAAACGAATGGAATTAGATGCAGTTCGATTTTAGTGAAACATTTTCAGGCTTGTTGGACACTTGCTGAGTATTTTCGAGTGTCAATTGTAGTAAAGCCAAGTCAAAGTGTATCTATGGAAGCACCTTTTCCAGTATACAATATAAGACAGCCTAGAGACATAACATAAAGAAATTGAATACAATTAATTAATAAGAGATAAAAGTGAGGAAAAATAACAGGGGCTAAACATTTTCTGACACAATCTCTCACTCAGTTTCGACTTTTTGAAATTCTCCTCTCAATATCCGATTGTCCTCTAATCAGCTTTACTCCGAACTGGATCTAACGTGGACACAAAACTGATCTAATTTCTTCAGAATCCTCATCAGAATCCGGTGTGTTTGCTGTAATTTTCTCTGCTTTGCGTGTTTTGCCATGTGACCGTGAAGAAGGAGAGAGTAAAGAGAAGACAGTAACAAGCCTTTTGTCCACATGCACACCAAGCACACACAAAAGGCGTCCCACTAGAAAAGGTCCCGGACATATCTGCTCACGTAGCTCCATTATTGCTCTCTGAAACATGAATGATTTGATTATTTGATGACAGCTTATTTCTTAAATCTGTTTCGGCACCATATGTGTCTAATATGCAGCTCGCCCGCCTTATGAATGCCTTGCCCTGGGGTCTGTGGGAGGCCAGTGCAGTTTTCCAACCTGGAGGGAGGATTGGCTTGTAAACTCAGACATGCATACCACACAGTGCAAAAGCGCATCGGACTGGATTCAAGTGCATGTACAAGGAAACATCTTCCTACTGCTTTGCGCCCCGTGTGCTCTCTCTCTCTCTTTTTTGTTGTGAATTAATAATGCTGCTTAAGGCTATAAGTGCTGTTTTTGAATATCTTGGCCTCAGCAAACCAACCAAATGAAGCAGAATAAAGCTATGGAAAGCCTCTCTTTCATTATTTCCATTGCCTTCCTGAGGAAGTATTCTTGTTATCATAATTGGTTCCCCAGTCTTCCCCCTCGCAGGAATGTTAAAACATGACAATGCCTCGCGATTCGAAACTAACTTTAACCAGCTTTGCAACCTGTGTCTCATCACGCTAATTGGCTCTTCAGCTGATCTGACTGGACGACAGTGATGCCCTGATGATAAACCGTGTCCATACTGTTAGCACACACTCCTGATTCATTGAATTCATTCCTATTTATTACAGAATTGAATAATTGCCTCCAGCCGTGGAGCAGGACAGAAAGAAAAGGCAGTCTTCGATGATTGATAATTTTCACAATTGTGGCCAAAAAATGGGCACCCCTGCACAATTAAAGAAAAACGCGCAATTGTCCCTGAAATAAGTTGAAATCCACTTTAGATTTAATATTTGGCAGCACAGTCTCTGGAGAAAAAAAATAGCTGTGAAGTGTTTCCCATGGACTTCACTGAGATCTCCTCTGGCACTGGGGCCCACTCCTCTTTTGCAGTCTCCTCATCAGGTGATACTGAACATATCAGTAAAAGTTCAGTTTTTTTTGTCAGTCAAAATGGTCCATCTGGAGGGACACTATCCACTTTCTCTGACAAGCCTGGACTGTCCTGCACTTTGTATGCCACCCCATCCACCTCCTTGCGACTCAAGCGCAGTACATTTTATTCAATCAAAGAAACATTGTGTGTGAAAATAATTTAGCCAGCCATCACATTCAGAACAACTTGGAACAGTTGTACGCTGTGTCTGAAGGTCAGCGTGATAGTGTTTATGCAGCTGTCCGAGTTTCCTCTCTCCAACATTGGAATAATCATTCGCTGCAATCTTTGTCCAACTTTTCTCTGGCGTCCACTTCCAGAGAGTTTGGCTACAGTAACCAGGCCTTCAACTTCTTGACAACATTGCGCGTGGTGGACATGAACAGCAAGGTCTCTGGGGATGGACTAGTAGCCTTGAGATTTCTTCGTGCTTGTCTATGATCCTCTGTCCGACCTCCTCAGGCTATTCTCTACTCCTTTTCCTTTTGTCCGCGTTCATTGTGGTACACACAACAGCAGAACAACAACAACAAGTACTTTGCTCCATTTAAACTGCCTGAATGAGTGATTGAAGGCACCTGTGACTCAGCACAGGTGAGTTGAAGGTGGATCACCTGCTTCAAATCCAATTATTTTTTGCAACTTCAAAAAATATAAAATAATATTGTCCAGGCCATTTTTATGTGGAATAGCTGGGTACAGATTGTTTTTTTGTCCCTACAAACCTATCAACCAAAGAAAAAGATAGATTTTTAATTTTCCCTGTTAAATCACGTGTGCCATGGTTTTTGCCATGACTAAATTACTTTTATCACTTCCTTTCTGCAAAGACATATTTCATTGATTGGTTTAGTAAAGTTATTATATTATTAAAGCTGCCGTAAGTCCTATCTTTATTAAAATAAACGTTCTATACCAACAGTCATCACTGATATAGTGTTGGGGTCAGTAACCCATGTCTCTCCTCCTTCTGCTCATGCAGTATAAGAAAAAAGACATTTTCTGGTATCCCTGCCCACTTTATTCAATCAGGAAAGAGAACTCCTCTCTGCTCATTAATATGCAGAGAGCAGGATCCTCGTGTTTGCTGCTATGTCCTGCGATTATCGCTCTGAGTTTATGCGGTGACGCAGAGAGGAGGGAGCGGACTGCTAACTGCAAAACAGACAGGAAGTTAGCAAAAACGACAGCTTCAACTCTGATTTACATCACTGCAAGAAAATGAAATGAAGAGCCACTATACAAATTCTATATATAATTATAATAATTGAATAATTGGCTGACAAATCACCATAATGTACTAGCATAGTACAAATATTTGCCACCTCTTGCACATGTGCACCACATAGAAACATTATTTCAAATGACCCTTTTGCATGAATACCTTCCTTTTGTGAATTGTGTCTACACTCAAGTGTTAGTGAAGTTTGTGCGTTGCCTCCGGGGCTTTAAGAGTCGCGGCTGATGAATGCATGGGTGCCGCTTGGGGTCACAGAGGTCAGGACACTGTGTGGACTGTCCGTCACCGCGTCCCCCTTCTCATTCACACCTCATCGAAGGAAGAACCTGACGGCTCACCATTAGAAATCATTCAGCAGCAGGATATCAAACGACTTGTCAAAAGAAATGTCAAATCATACTGAACTGGAAGCTGAAAGGATTGGCACCAAGAAATGCAAATGACCTCAGGAGCAGTCAGAGTCATTTAAACGCATTCATCCCTATTGAAGCGTGCCATACAGTGTATAGTGGTATGGACAAATTGCAATTAAGAAATTGCAAGGCAGATGGGCTATTTTGATTATTTTTCTGCTCTCTCAAAGAACTTTTCGAACAATTGACACTGGCCTTGCTAATTCTCCACTTCTGATTAAAATAAATCCATGAGCTATGAAGGAGGTCACACTGTGGTCTTGGGATGCAACTATTCCTTTATCTAACTGCAAATAAAGCTCACTGCTACTTCAAGGTTTGTGCCACAACAACATTTCCAGAGGAGAAAACTACAACAATGGCCCATTCAGATACTTTTGGCCACAGGCAAATATTTTAGCAGTTAACAGGGCAGCATTTCCAATAAATGTTGTTTGTAAAAATAGGTGAGAGGTGCCAGAAATGGACTGACTGAATTTATGTGGCGGTTGTAAGGGCTTTTGGGGTTGCTGTTGTTGCCACCAGGATTTTTCCCGGCCATTTAGCCCTGCTAATAGCCTCTCTGCCACGCCAAATCACACTTCTTTCCAAATATCTAGACCTGAACTCCCAACATCCCTTCGGGGGACAGAACAAGCTCTTTAATTGATATACTGAGCATCCCCAAACCTTTGAATTCAGAGGAAGGAGGAAACTGGTAAACTGGTGTAAATAGGAGAACAAAAGGCTGCAGCACAGAGAAAGGGATTTATCTTCTCCTCTGTGTTGCTGGTGTCGTGCTGAATGTCCCCGCTCCCTCAGATCTCTGCTGAAGAGATAACGCTGGCTGTGCCCTAACAAGATGTACAGTTATGGTTGACTTCATTCCTCTCAGGTCTTCTCACCAAGGCGGAAGAAGAAGACTATTTTTCCACTGTGATGAGGAAGCAGTTTATCTGTCTGCTTGTTTAATTGACATGTGAGGGATGAACATGCAGGCAAAGAAAGTTCAGATGTACCAAAGACCAAAATCACCAGCAGGAATTAATATGCTGCCTCTTTTGACACAGACTTTCCTCTGGATCATCGGCTTGTCTGCGACTATTTAACGTTGCTTATTACTGTGGGGAAGTGAAGCATTAAATGTTCATCCCTTCAATAACCTCTGAGCCATACGAAAGCCGTTATGTTTGGAACAGAGCACAGCACGAGTGCCACTATGCTCCGTCACGGCAGGTAGTTTACTCTGACTCTCCAGACAAAACAGATAATACAAAGACTTCATTAGACTTAAAATATAGCTAGTACAGGTGATTTATTACTTTTAAGTTTAACATGAACAATTAGCTTTGGAACAGGCAGTAAAAGACAACTGCAGAACTTTACACACTGGTGTTCGTGTGAATCCAAGATGGCAGCACAAAGGTTTCCAAGTGTTTTGCTATGTTTTTTATTGACCTCGAGCTTGAAATGGTCCATTCTAAGCCTCACAACACAAAGTCAAGACATAAGCAACATCGACAAGGAGAAAGCTGAACATTTTAATGCACTACTGCTAATCACCTGTCCTGTTTGCTGCCTACAGCTACCTGCTGCTCAGTCTGCAGCTTTTGTCTCTGCTTGTCTGCTGCAGTCTCCTGCCAGCTTCTGAGTTTATTCACTGTTGTTTCCATACTACACCCACCTGCCCTTGCGTATGGTCTAGCGGCTAGGATTCCTAGCTTTCTCCCAGGCGGCCTGAGTTTGACCATCACTGTGGGAACAATTCTTTGGGCACTGCTGTGGTAGTTAAACTGACCAAATAAAGGTTGGTTAGGTTTAGGAAAATGCCATTGACAATGACCTGCCACTCCACGCTTTATGTTGCAAATATACATTTCTTTAGGTTAAATTCTCTATTGTATGTTGTGACAATGCTTTGGCTTGCTGCAAATGTTGAAAAGCTATGATCCCTCATCAAAAATGTCCAGTGGTTTCACACTTCAGCCTTCTCACCCGTAACTCGAACTGCCAACATTTTATCATGGCGACTGGGATGTATCATTATAAAGTGTAATATTAAATGCTTGTGGACTGTGGATGCAACTATTCCTTTATCTAACTGCAAATAAAGCTCACTGCTACTTCAAAGTTTGTGCCACAACATAATTTCCAGAGGAGAAAACTACAACAATGGCCCATTCAGATACTTTTGGCCACAGGCAAACATTTTAACAGTTAACAGGGTGCAGTTTCCAAAAAAACAACCCAAGGCTTCGTTGCTTCTGGTTCCCTTTGTGACAATCTCAACCATCAGCAAGAGAAGGGCGCTGTTTGTTCTGATGGTCAGGTAACTGTTTTTAGTTTTAAGCCTGTTGCTGCAGGCACACAAAGCCCTGAACACCTCAACCTCACTGGTGAGCCAGTCTGTACAAATTTCATAAAAGATACCAAATGCATCAGGCTGGATTTTGTAAAAATGTGGATCAAATTATCTTTGCTTGCATGTTGCAGTATATGTTGTATATGTCATAGAATTTGATGAATTTACTGATTATCAGACCACAAATGAGACGTGAATAAGGCTGGAAAAATGAAACACATCATTGCCAGAGCTGAGTGTTTCTGGTGGCTGGGCCTCACTGAATACAGTGAGAGTTTCCTGAAGGACAGACAGCTTTACTTGTTGCGTAGCTAACGTGAGTTAGCTCAGTTAGCCGTGCAGCTTCTACATC
Organism: Pagrus pagrus; assembly: GCF_965226575.1. NCBI lineage: Eukaryota > Metazoa > Chordata > Actinopteri > Spariformes > Sparidae > Pagrus > Pagrus pagrus. The sequence continues at coordinate 26,308,861 of NC_140191.1, read as the reverse complement.
AGTTGACTCTGCTCAGTCTCAGAGCACCGGAAGCATGTTGATGATTACGCCTCTGGCAGGTGAGCTTTGGGACTGCTAAATGCATGGCTGACCAAAACAGTAAGTGAAAAGGGGAAATTAATGCAAAGGTTAATAAATACTGAAGAAATATTGAAACAGAAATATCAATGTATGTCAAATTTTCTGAATTAAATGGGCTCTGTGGAACTTTATATTAGCGGACTCCATTTCCAAACTTACATTAGCTGCCCTTTGTCAGTGGAGCAGAGAGAGGCACTCAGTTGAAGCACTCACATGTTGCACCTTTACATTGTAACAAAAAAGTTACATAGAGCCTCTTTAATTAAAGCCTACATTAATTTTATGTAATGTTTTTTGTATTAAATACAGAGCTACAGATGCCTCCACACCCACAGAAGTTTAAACATTTAAGCCTGTATTCTTCAGACGTAGCAGACGGTGACTCAAGTGACATGATTTGAGACAATTAGTCAGAAACTGCTCCCTCTGGAGCCGCAAGGCCTCATACAAAACTTTGTACACGCATGCAATAGCACTCCTCGACACGTTGAAACAGACTAGCAAATCGGTGGAGGTCTCCTTTGATGTAATATTTGACATGACACACTTTTCACACTAAAATTGAAAACTTTTTATGAACAAACATGGAGGGAAGTCCTTGTGTCTCCAGAGAAAAGACTGTTTTTCCTTTTAATGCTAGCCTTGAGTACCCCCTCACCTGAGTCACCACCCAATTGTAAGTCTCATGTAACCTTGGGATCCTCCATTTGACAATGCGTTGGCACTTTCTAGTGAAGTTAAAATGACCATTATAAAGATTGTGTTTTTAGTTAAAGTCTAGGAGTTTAGTTTTAGTTTAGATGTTGGAGAGTTGAAGGTACTTTAGATTTTAACTCTGTGTATTTGTGTCTATTGAGCTGGTCTGAAGTCTGCTCCTAAATGTCCATTTCCCGCCTGAAGGCTAAAACAGGTCACAGTGTCAAAATGCTCATTTAAGGATCACAGCCTGCTGTAATTTTCACACTTCCACACATGCTGGCTAATTCACCATAATTGACAAATGAACTGGTCAGTAATTTAACTTTAATTATTCTGTTTTTTTTTCCTCTCCCCCAGTTCCTCCCCTTTCCTCCATGTTGTTAGATCTAAAGACAGGGCCTGTTGGGACTGTCGGGTTCAATGAAGTGGGCTGGGATGGGAGCCAATTAATATCATGAGCTGAACCCTCAAACAGGAAAGAGAAATGGGAAGCTAACGGGGACATTTCCTCAGGACATAATTGAATCTGATTACATCAGCTTTAATTTGAGCAATGTTGCCTGCAGGGTATGAGTTTGTCTTGAAGAAAGAAAGCCTTAAATCACTAAACATCCCATGATCCTTAATTACTCACCTGTAAGGTTCAGCTAGAAATATGGGTTATGAAATGATAGTTTGTTCATTTGACCCATATGCGACCATATATTATTAGTAGTATAGTAAAATACTGCAACAGTAAATATAAAAAATAAAGGGCTAATTCACTCAAATCGCGAAAAGTAACAAATATGCAATATTTTTCCAGATAAACAGATATTTCTGGTTTTATTTGCCATTTTTTGGGATATAAGAATCTGACTTAGGCTTCCTGAGTCATCTGCTGACTGTGGACTATCCTGAGTAAAGAACCAATTTCTAATAAAACATTCCTGTTCACTGAATTGTGCTTGAAACAGAGGTGTCATTATGGACATCTCAAAACCTGGACACAAAATTAAAACTAAATTCATGGGTTTTTCGTAGAAATGTCACCGAGGATAACTTATAATGACCTAAATTAAGCTTTTAAAAAGACTCCAGACATTACTTGATTTGCTAAATAAAGATATAAAAAGTAAAATATAGAATAAATGGATGATTGCTAAATAAGTGCTAAGTGCTAAATAATATACAGACATTCATTTACTTTCTTAGTGGTTCCAATTAAGTGTCACTGGGATAGTTGGAGTTTATCCCATCATGCACTGGATTAAAGACTGGCAAACACCATCAACAGATCTCTGATCTCTGGCAAACACTGTCAAAGACCCATTTAGGGGCATTCTGTTTATCCTTGGGCTTGTTTAGTATTGGACATCACAAATCAGAGGTATTTTTTACTTTACTTGCGTATTTCCATCTGTATATGCCATTTTGTACTTCTACTCCACTTGGAGGGAAATATTATACTTTTTGCTCCACTGCATTTCTTCAGTAGCTGTAGTTTCTACTTAACAAATTATGATTTTATAAGGGAAAATACTTCCACCTTGACCAGGACAGAACAATAAAATGCTACAGAAATGTATCAGCAATAATAATATAACATAGTATATATAGAAACACTAACAGGGGAACTGTTTTTGAGTACCTTCATTTTTTATACTTTTAATGCATTAAGTTTATAATACCTTTCTATTGTAACATTGTATTCTTACACTGCTTACGTTGCTACTTTTACTAAAGAAAAGGATCATAATAACCTTCAACAACTGATAAAAGCAGAGGAGAACATACAAGACTCCACTCACAATGGACAAACCCAGGAGGAACTTGTTATTGTGCGAGTTAATATAATGCATTACCTAAAAACTTGCACATGAATTACTATACATACTAAAAGGTGTTTCTTGAATGTTCCCATCACTGATCATTCCAGAAGTGTGAAGTTTGTATGAATGTTTTTCAGCTTTACTTCCATGTCTGAAGAATCCTCTCATTTCCTAACCCTCCCACCTCTCTCTCTCTGTTTGTCACTGCTTAATGGCTCTTCTCCACCCTGGTAGTCTTAAGAGTATCTCTGCGCTGTGGACCTTCGGATCACATTACCCAAGGCTAGTCCAGACTTATGATCCTCCAGGCCAAACTTAATGGGACACCAGAGTCCCAACCCGCCCCAACCAGCCCAGTGGATTAGTGCTACTCGGATCCGATCACATCCAGGCCCGTCACAGAGGGCCTTCAGACCAACTAACTGCAAATCTGAGGCGGCATCTCTGGGCCTAAGACCTGCCTGAGTTTACCCATAGCCTCAGGTCACATGGCCTCACTGACCAGACTCGGTGCCCTCAGGGAAGTGAAACAGCAGCAGCAGAGAGGGAAAGAGAGGCCGACCGACCCAGAAAGACCAGCATGGTCAGACACACGATGACCCCTCCCCGTTTTGTGTGGACAAAGACGAACTGAAGAACATCTGGGGAGCATCACAGCAAGTAGCAGTAGCAAGAGGCATGTCTTTAGCTAAAGTGGGGCTGGTCAGTTTAGAAAAGGGGAGGGGATGAAAGAGAAAGAGACAGAAACAGACAGACATGGACAGATAAAGAGAGAGAGAGAAAGAGAGGCCATAGTCTTGGTTGTGTTTCAGTTCAGAGGAACTCAAATGTAACTTTTCTGACAGCAACAGCAATGTCTCTTTCCAGAAATCACGACCAGGTTATTCAAGATAATCTACAGACCTTGTTGTGAGCAGTTTCATGTTGGAACTATTTTCGTTCTAACAACTACTAGTATCACTGCGCAGAAGGAAGCACACATTTACTCATGGCTGAGAGGCTTGTTCTCATGACAGTGCAGGATGGAAACATAAAGCCTTCTTCAGCTTAAGGCTGATTTATGGTTGCATGTAGGCTCTATGCAGAACTGACACTGTAGCAAGTGTTTATTCATGGGCGCTGGTGTGTCTGCGTTGCTGGCGGTGGTGAGCAGTTTGCCAGCCATTCTTTCCCCTCTGAACAGCGGTGCTGCTGGGCTATGGAAAACGGACAGGCGAGGGACCATACACACCGAGCTAGAACAACTAGGTTCCAGCAAACCGGTATTTGCCACTGGGCTGATCGTGGAGGGGCATAAGCTGTAGTTTTGTGGGTAAACACACCAATCTCTTTTGCCTCTCTCCTGGTCCCCTGCTGCTGAGGCAGGGAAGCCCAGAGGCAGCCTGTCCTCTCTACCTAACGAGCCCAGAGACACTCTGACAGTGATGAGCGACTCTGGAGGATGAGTGACCCAGAGAGTACAGATATTACCAGAGCTACTGTGTGAGTTAACAGCTTGAGTCAAATAGAGAATGCAAAACCCCCCCAACCAATTAGAGGTGGAGTAGGGCGGGTGTTGTGAGACCATGAGTGGGATCCATAATAATGCTTAGCTGTAATGTTAAAGTTGCTAGCCTAGTTAGCTAGTCTCTCATGAGTAGGCTTGATGTGTGCTTCCATCCGTCCAGTGATACGGTTGGTGGGTGTAGTTCGGTAGGGAGAAAGTAGTTTCAGCATGAAACTGAACAAAGTTAACATATAAATACACCATTTGGTAGGTTCGGTTACTGTCCCGACACCTGTCATGCTTTGCACGCGACAGTCTCAGCTTACAAGGATAACGTAGCAGATAACACTCAAAATTCATAATTAGTTTCACACAGAGGCAGACCAAAGCAGGCCTTTCACTTCTGGACAATCCAGTTGTTGAAAAGTCTGTCCCCAACTAAATGAAAATCCAGTGAGATGGTCTTTAATATGCCTTTGATAATAATGATAAAAGACTGAGGCTGAAGCCATAGGTCTCATCTTCATCAGTTGATGATCCATTTGGAGAAATCAAGGAGCAGCATTGTTTTTGTATCGCACTACACACATACACGGTGTGATATGGAAACATTTCAGGCAGTTTTTTCAATCTGACAAAACCCAGTTCGAATGTTTACTTGACATAAAACTAGTCAAGGACAAGCAACACAGAGGTTATGAAGGTTATGAGATTTATTGTTTGGATTGTATTTCACTGTATGTTTCACCTTTAATGTTTCGAGAGAAAAGAATGTCAGAGGAAGACTAAACTCAACTGATGTGTTGGGGAAATTGTAAGCATCCCCAAACCAGGACAGAGCTGCTAACGCTCCACTGAAGTCTGGTTACGTACCATCCAGAAGCAAGTAAATACTACACAGTTAATGTCCCAGTTATGAATGGGTCTTTTTCTAATGTAACCGTGGATTATACCCCACAAAATAATTGTGTTATCTGATGTTATGTTGTGTGGTTTTGAAGTCAACATTAAGCAGTAAACTAGCTATCGCCTGGCATGCTGATGATTGGGTTACTACATAAAGGTGAATGTATAGGGCTCGTTTCTCGGTATGAAGCATTTCAAACGACTATGAATTGTTTTTATTGATCCCTGAGCTGTTTTTATGTTGCTTTCCTGCCAAGGTCTCTCTGGACATGTTTTATTTTGTTAGCCTACATAAATGAAAAGAAACTAGAAAAAAAAGAGAATAAAGTAGAAGCCTGTATGCATTAAAGGGACAATTCAGAGATGTAGTATTGCATTTCCAGAAAGAGACAGATTGAGCAAGGAAAGTAGATGGACAAGTCAAACTGATCTTCGGTGGATTGCCCCTGTAATGAGAATATGTAGCCAGTTCTTCTTTACAGTACAGTAAATATACTGTTGGCATTCAGAATGAGCATGATCGAGCTTTTCATTCTCACCTTTGTTTCACCGGTGTTTTAAAGTCTGTTGTCCATTTCACTGAGCTTCAATACAACCTGTCAGTAAAGCAGCAGCTTCCACGAGACACTGCTATGCCACAATAACCAGCCTATGGCTTTGAAATCAGGCTCACTGTACAAACAAGGACAAATAGGAACAAGCATGGCAGCCACTTGGCGACAGAGAAGAAAGATATATGGAGACAAGGAGGGAGACACGACTGAGGCTCTTTATTGCGCATGAGAGGAAGCAGAGGCAGAAATCTGAGCCTAATCGCAAAACCCACTTAAAGAACAGCGTCAAAAGAATTAGGTCCATAGCGTCAGAGCTCAGTGTAATGGAAGCCAACAAGTTGACAGGGAACTAGTGAATTTGTGGTGGGCACGCAGCGGCTGAGATATCCGGCAAAACTTGTATGTTGACTAGTCTTTTATCCGATTGGATTACCGTTACTTAGACCACACGCAGCCAGGCGCGAGTAACGTAAAGCTCTTTTTATAGATTCAATCCCTCTCTCTCGTTCTGTTTAAGATCCTGGTGGGTGGAGGTGATGGATGGATGTAGACTCACTGACCTACATGAAGGGCATTTCCACTCATGTATGTCATTTAAAGGATGCACAGGCCTCATTTGGAACATACAGGACGATTATATCTCTGATTTCAGTGCCTAGAGGCTCATAGCATGGGCACATTGGTACCAATCAGCATTAGGGTTAAATGCATTAGTGAGCCGATGCATAACATTTTAAAAGCAAGCAAATCAATGCTGTGCGTCATCTGATTCTGTTTTCCATGTTGGCTAACATGTCTAATCATGACTGTGCTGTTATTGAAGTTAATGGGGTCATTTATTTATTTTTTTAATTTAAAATGCATCAAACAACATCCACTTTGAAATTAGTAGCGATAAGAGCACCTGCAGTTTGAAAACCAGCCAAAAAAAAAAATTTAAAAAAATCTGAGAACTTGTTTTAAGGTTACACTCACCACTGCAACCTTTCATTTGGAAAACACTCCCACCTTTCAGCACATAAAGCTTTTCTTTTTAAAAGCCCACCTCCCTATTCATCAGCCCAGTCATTGTGAGACAGCATGGTGATGCTAGACTCTGTTTTCAATTAGGTTGTTCGCTGTTTACAGGTATTATACTGGGGGCTGTGTGGCCAGCGTAGCCTGGCCTCCAGGCCATTGTGAGCGCAGACAATAGATAATGAGCCATCCACCCATATACAGTCAGCAGAAGACGGACACACACATACACATGCACACACACAGTATGATATTACTAAGACAGGTACACAAACACTCAGTGAGTAATGTCCAGCGATTGATCTGTTCTGCTTGCATTTATTTTTTTCCATGATATAATCTGACCTGAACTACATTCTCTCCGCGTTTCATGGCAATCAGGGTTTGGAGTGGAGTAAAATATAGGGAGCATTCAACTCAAGGCCAAGAGCCTGATCAGGTGCTCTTTACAGGCCTGTGAGACATTCAGTGACCAGCACAACAGATGACTATTTTAAACAACCTTTGGTGTTGAACGAGTGTTACCTAAGGCTGTATGTTTACAGATCATATTATGGAATTCACTGTAGAGAAACAAAAATTACATCATAAATATCACAGCAGTCAACTGGAGAGTTGGTTGTTTTAAAAATGACTGACCTTTAGTCTGGATTACAACACAAACCTTTATTAACCCTTTTCTGGCTTCATGGGGGGCAACAAAAACCAGGAGTAAACACAACACTGACATATTGTATTGTTTGATAAACTTACAAAATAAATTTTTTTTGGCTTTAACTTCTCATTCTGAAGTAAATACTGATTGCACAGTGTAATGATTGTGGATAAGTGAGAGCATCGCATATAGGTTGGTTCCCTATAAATCTCACAAAGGAAGCGAGCACAACCAAAACAGAGAGGGGCATTGATTTCCTCGGTCACTATCTCAAGGCAACAGTGGAACCACTGGAATAACTGTGGACACTCTACACTGCAAAAGAAAAAAAATGGCTGACACAGAAGGCAAAGCAGGTGAAGAGAGTGAGTGTGAGAGTGATAGAAACTGAGAAACTAATAGAAAAGCGACGGGCATTCACTTGCTAGTTACCCCACATAGCAACATGTTTCCCCTTACCACAAAGAAATGGTTCAAAACCTGCATTATTTCTATCAGATAAGTAAGAAGCAAAACCTGCCTACTTTTTTCAGCACAGCCAGGTGTTTAACTCTACTGTCATATACTCTCTCAGGGTTTCTTGGTCAAATTGGGATTCTTATGGTTGTTTTTTGTCAGTAGCCAGGCTGCTAGCGCTGTCCTTGTGAACAGTTATACCAAAAACATTTGGAGGGTAATGTGAAAAGTTGTTTTTCCACTTTAACTTGAAACATTAGCATTCATTTGAAGCCATTCTTCTACCCATCATTTACTCTCCTTTTAGCACTGGTTGGGTATCCACTTACTGCTGAGGAAATCCTTTTATGGCTAGGCAGCGCCACTGTTTTCAACAGCTAGTTGCCAGCACACAGTGCTTTTCAGGTAGCTTAGGTTGGGGTTTATTGATTTTGCTGCATAAGATGAGAGCCACGACAGTGAACTAAAACACTGAAGTTATGGGCCATAAAACCAAAACAAATAGCTGAAAGATGCTAAAGCACTCTGCCGCTGAAGGGAACTGCAGAGCTGGGGATATTTATGTGGGTTTGATGACCTTTTTCACATTATGGTACACAGCCATTCACTGACTATGGCAGCTTTAAGGAAAAGCACAAATGTACTGTATGAGGAACACTAACACGCATTGCCACAACTTTATGGTGTACACTGAATCACTGAAGCATGCATTTACCATCATTTACATCACTGTGGTCAGTATTCATTCTGTGCAACCTTTGCACCAGATTTCCGAACAGTGTGTGATGTTAGCGTGGCACTGTGACATATTGATCAAAAAGAAAAAATACAGCCTTTGTAGGTTCTTTAATTTATCCGTCAGGTGGACAAACTCAGGTGGACCCTTGAGCAGTTAAGGAGATAACACAGCAGGCGGATTTACATGCTGCAACCGATGCAAAAAAAGGGGCCACCTCGCTCATCATGGCCACATCAAAGAGAACCTGGTTATTAATGGGCAAGGAGAGCCCTGGAGGCTGCATTACCATCACATACACCTCGCTGTCCTCATTTATAATCAGCAGCACACACATACACACCGACATACGCACGGCAGTACAAACACACACCATGACCGCACAAGCAGGATAAACTACTTTCCCATAACAACCAGAAGCTGTTGTTGCCTCTCACAATTAATTAGGCAACTTATTTAGCTCAAGATGCAATATGCATGCTAACTTAATGGGTTATGTCTGGTTTCAGAAAAAAAAGAAGAGAAAATGCTTTGATGTTTACAAAAGTTGGCAGTAAATCACTGGCAGCAAACAATTACAGAATTAATGAAGATCCGGAAAACAATAGCCGCGGCTGTTGTTGCAAATACATGCATGTTAATATCTTCAAAACGCATGCATGCTAAATGTGATTTCAGACATTAGTGTGCCTCAGAGTGTATTCAGGCTTATTATCAGTGCTCTCTTACTGGTCTTGAGTGCCTGGAGTATGGAGTGATGGTTGGCTCAGCTTTTGTTGTCAGTCCATCAATTCAATCTATTTTGGACCACGGCCCGTTCTTTCTGAGACAAAACTTAAACTTTAAAAACATCCATTTATCACATGCAATACAAATTACATGAAAAGAAACATACTTACCTTGTACTTGTAGTACAAGGTAAGTATTTGAGTACAGCCTTATATTAAGGTCCTTGTAAAAAGTGTTTGTTAACAAATAATAAGGCCCTTAAAGTGAAACTCTCGCCAAAAAGCAACCGAGGCTTTATTTATGATTGGGTATGAGTCAAACCTTCACGTACAAGCACACTCATGACCAAAGAGGCACTTTTAAGATTTACCGTAGTTTCGTTTTGGGGCAAGCTCATTTTGAACGGGAGTACATGGGGCATACCACGACGGCATCAAAATGTCTATTTTTAGACCACTAAGAAGGCTCCACACATCATGAAACTTTACTGGTAGCATCACCAGGGTCTCTACTCATGACACGAGCAGTAAGAACATTGTTTGTGTACACAAAGTGTGTGAAAAAGACGGTCCTCGGGCTTATTTCCAGATGAATTCGCGGATAATTCGTTGTTCTGTCGTTAGTCAAAAGCAACACTGACGTCCATGTTGACAAGGGAGCCACATATTACAGAGCGTCCCACCGTTACTCTCCGTCATGATGGCCGCACTCGGAGATCGACACTTTTTGCCTGGAATGGCGGCGGCGCGCCGGAGTCCCAGTAGCTAAGCGTAAGTAGTTCAAAACCGTCTTTTTCACACACTTTGTGTACACAAACAATGTTCTTACTGCTCGTGTCATGAGTAGAGACCCTGGTGATGCTACCAGTAAAGTTTCATGATGTGTGGAGCCTTCTTAGTGGTCTAAAAATAGACATTTTGATGCCGTCGTGGTATGCCCCATGTACTCCTGTTCAAAATGAGCTTGCCCCAAAACGAAACTACGGTAAATCTTAAAAGTGCCTCTTTGGTCATGAGTGTGCTTGTACGTGAAGGTTTGACTCATACCCAATCATAAATAAAGCCTCGGTTGCTTTTTGGCGAGAGTTTCACTTTAACTCTTAGTAGAAGCTAATTAACTCTCTTTATAATAGTATAAAGACTGTGATTTATAGATATATAAGAAGATATTCCTAAATACTCAACACAAGAAACTTGTTAACAGTTTGTAGACTGCTTAAGAACGGGAAAAAAATAAACCTGTTGAGTTGTTCTTGCTTAGATCTGGTGGTGGCAAAAAGCATCCTTGCATTCATGTGGTGACGTAGAGAGGAGTGAGGGGATTGTTAACTACAAAACGGACATGAAGTCAGCTAAAACAACCAAAACTAAATGTTGTTTTTGGTTCAGACACAGAAATCAGAAAATAAGAGGCACAGCCTCTGGAAAAAGTAAATGCAGTCAAACGCTCCCCATAGACCTCAGTGAAATTCCTTCGCCTCTCTCGTGGCGCTTTAGCCACATTCTTTACAGCAAACTGCTCTCTCAAACTGTGCTCTCAGATTTGAAGTGTGCCTTCTTCAAACTGCTGTTTTCAGATTTCTTCATAGCTGTTCAATGGAATTTAGATCTGTTGTCATTCCTGGGTGTTTTTTGATGTGTCTTTTGGGTCATTGTCCTGCTGGAGGGCCCATGACCTTCAGCAGAGATGCAGCTTTGTGACACTGTTTGGAGCACTGCACTCCAAAAAACGGTGAAAATCTCCTGATTTGATGGTGTCACATACAGATTCAAGGCACAACCAAAGGCGGCAAAGTGATCCTAAAACATCAATGAATTTCCTCCACGTTTGACTGATGGTACGGTGTTATTTTCAAACATGAAGTTTATGTAATTTTGGCTTGTTCGTTGTGTTTTGGAAACTTCCATTCAGGCTTCTTGTGTGTCTCTCTCAGCAGTGGGGTGCTCCTGGGTTTCCTACCGTTTCTGAAAACGTCCTCGTCCGTTTCTGAAAACGTCCTTGCAGCACCACGGGCCCTCAACTTCAACATTGCAAATGGTGGACACAGGAACATCAAGGTCTGTGGAGATGGACTAATAGCCTTGAGATTGTTCGTGCTTGTCTATGATCTTCTGTCTGACATCCTCAGGCTATTCTCTGCTCTTTTTCCTTTATTGCATATCTAGCGTGTTATGCACAGTAACACAAAACAGCAGAACAAGTACTTTGCTCTATTAAAACTGACTGAATGAGTGATTATTAGATTGCAGGCACCTGTGACTCAGCACAGGTGGGTTAAAGGTGGATCAGCTGCTTCAAATCCAATTATTTCTCACAACTTCAAAAAAGGTCCAAATAATATTATTCTAGGCAATTTTTAGATTTCTATGTGGAATAGCCAGTGAAGTAGCTTATTTTTTATTTACATTTTCTGTTTTGCTCCTCTGTAAAGACAAGAGATGCCGACCCAATCGCCAAAATTGAAGCTGGCAATGTACGTTTCTGCAATGGTCTGATTACATATGGGCACAGAAGCACCTGGTTTAAGTTAGGAGAACATCACGTTTTGGCCTAAAATGCATTTTTTGGTTGGCACAAACGTGGCTGGAAATTGTCCGAGGTCTCCTTAAACATATCTGCAGTCTCCAGCTGTGGTGACTGGTTTGGCCTTCTCACCTGAAACTCCACCACCATCCCTTTCACCTCCCGACTTCAAAGTCAGGTCATAAACATGTAATGTGAACGTGATACGACACGTTTTGTAGAAATGTCTTATGGTACGTAGCCTATGACACGCACAAATGTGATATCAGTGGTTTGCTGAAATGTTAACTGACATTTTATTCTGGCGACAGGGCTGAGATGTGCATATGTAGATACCATGAAATGTTATTTCACATCTTTTTGTGTTACTGTGAGTTATTTAGAAAAATAAATGCAGGAGTGCCAAAAACTGTTCTGACCTATTGGCCACAGTTACATCACAGGGGTCTTTAATTTCCAAATGGGGATAAAAATATCTTTTTAACCATCCGTCCTTGTTTTGAGTTCACATATAACATGCCTTTCAACTCATCAACTAATATGCTAATTTTAATTCCCTGTATGGGAAAATATTTTGTGCAGTGCAAATGTTCTGGTCGGGGGTCATTAATGATGTCTTTGGACTGACTTGTTTGCATGGTGGAGCAGAAGTGAGGGATTTAGGTCACATGCAAATGTCTTGCTTGTAATATTTTCAGCATGTGTTGATCCATCTGGAGCTTGCAGCAGAATAATAAGCACAAGCCTGGCTAGCATGTGCCGACATTCAAAAGGCGGCAAAGACATGCTCAACAGCTAAAGGCAACGTGCTGTGTAGCTTCACTAAACTAGGCTAAAACATGTTACATTTCACCGTTGAATTATTAGATAGGTGAACGATATCCGTGTGCAAAAATCAAAAACCCGGACCTGTAACTTGTTGGATTTTGCCTAAAATAGAGGTTCAACTCTGCAAACCTACATTGCTCATAAATACTACAAAGTGGCCTATTTTAGTAGAACATTGTGTTTTTCCAGTGATGAGAGCTGCAGGGAATGATGTCTGCGCACCGTGTCGCAACGAAAATTAATTAAACACGACTTTGGGTCGTGATCACACATGTCACGTTAGATTTCAGTGCAAGAATCCCCATGCTGAGTGCAAGGCTTCATCTAATTATGGAAAAGTTGTCAAGGCGTTGGCGCTCCTGCTTGGTATCTGCGCGTGGTACCCGTCCGAGAGACAACAGGCTGTTGGAAACCTGCGCCCACCACTGCCTCTCAGGCTAAAACCTGTGCGATGTGCAGGCCTCACGAACTGTCTGCGAAACAGGGACGTCTCTTTAAATTACTCGTAGAATCATTCACGGGAACGGCAGAACAGTGGAAAGCTGCTGAACAGAGGTGGTTTTGATAATTGTCCTCATTCAGTCCACCACCAGCCAGGCAGGGCACTGAATTTGCTGAGAAAATAAAGGTCACTTGGTGTAACAACTTGTGATGTCTCACAACACAAAAACACATTGGGTTATTTATATAAGGCAGGTTCTGGTGCGCTAAAGAATATAAAGAAAAGAAAAGAAATGAGGAAAAAGAGTAATTAGTTAATATATGCCACTTATGATGTCATTGCTATCGATCCCATGGGGTTAACTGCCCTTGGTTACTGCTGGAGAGGTCAGAGGTCACGGCTGAAGCTGATAAGGTGCAGCTCAGGCACACTTCAGCGAGCTGAAAGTGTCCACGCCATTCTACTCTAAAGGAGCACCAAGATTTAAGCCTGTACAAAAGCATCAGGTACCAAATAAATCAACTGCAAACAGCTGGTTACAGTCAGATTAAGCAAGAAAATGCTCATGCTATTCACTGAAATCTATTGCATTAAAGAATATTATTGGATGTTATAGTGACTTGTAGAGTTAACCTTTTGATGCACAGGCTTCGTAAACCCACTCTAATACACAAAATGGATTTAAAAAATAAAGTTATATCTTTCAAATTAAAATGATGTAATCACTTAAGTGACTTAAATATATTTTATGTATTACTGCATCATGTTTACACACACGGTTCAAGGATGACCCATATATGCAAGAGAGAAGAAATAAAGACATACTATTAAATCATATTGTTAAAGAATTATTGTAGCAGGGATTTGGGCATAAAATATTGTTATTTGTCACTTGTTCACACATAATGTTTGGCTTTTATTTTGTTGATCTAGCTAATGTTAGCTAGCTTAAACAGAACATGGCAACAGCTAGCTTGCTATTATTGGACATATTTCTCTCTTTCTTTGGAAAACTGAGTGATGAAATTCATTTTCTGCCAAGATTGAGAAAATAAAAACTCAGTCAGGTCACTTTTGACATGTTGCGCATCAAAGGGTTAATAGTCAGGTTCAGGAAAAATAACAACATTTCTAATATGATCTTACAATGGCCCATGACAGCCACTGATTGATACTGAATTACTGCATTAGCTAGAACAGTGTCAACTTTGTGAACACACTGACAGCAACCTTTGTTATCTCTCCAGCGTCTGTCTCTGTTTTTAAACGGTCACAGAAGGTCAAATTTCCAACAAATACAGAAACTGCAGTAATTCACTTCCAGCTCAGATATGGAGCTGATCCCCAGCTAATGATTCTAGAAGATTTTCTGAGGCTTGGTTGTGTCAAACCCTACATGACTGCTGCTTCAGCTCACCTGAGAGCAGACTTAAACACTCCTGCGTGGGCACAGGCCCTCTGTGATTATAGCCAGTTTCCATGAAGCACCAGCAAGATGCAGAGTCGTAACGAGTTTTCAATCTCGTCTGATCATCAAGCACCCTGCTTCTCTGACATGGTGGCTGCTGGGAAACAAAAGAAAAGTTAAAAGGAATAAATGTGAAGTGAAACGTGGAGGTGAGATGTACACATTTATTCTTTCAGGGTGCTTTTGTAGTGCGATCTTCTCCCTTCATCTCCATAATGAATAGGTTTATTTCAATAGGTCAATGAAAAGTTTGATACTGGTTGCACTCGATACTGTTTACTGGTTGTACTGTACTCTGCAATCAATATGTTTCATCTCTTCATGTAGCCACTTTCAGAAGGATACGTAGTGCTCTTTGTGAGTGAGAACAAAGAGCAGTTTATTGGTATGTATAAAGTCCTTGAAGTGTAAACTCTTGTGTTATAGACTGCAGCTGCTCGTCAGATGCCTGGAACAAACTGTTTTCAAAGTGCTTCTTTCAGACGGTTAAGAGCAGTATATTTTCAAATTTTGCAAGTGCTTATGGCTCAGTGTGTGATCAAAGATGCTTCAAGATGGCTACAGACGCTTCAAGGTTTTTTGAACAGAAAAACAAATTAAAAGCATTATTTATTTATTTATTTATGTTTGTTTGTTTGTTTGTTTGTTTGTAACCACTTAGAATTCAGAAAATACCTTTTTTTTGTTCCCTTTCTCTTGAAGATTAGATGTAATTCAGAGATTAATCACATTTAAACAATATTTGTTTATTCGTTAGGATAAACCATTAGCTGTTCTCCTCCTGGGGTCCACATTTAAAAAAAAAAAAAACATACCTATGTACAAAAATATGCATTAAAAAGAACATATTAAACATTAGGATACACACGAATCATCACATTTGAAGCTATTACATTTTCAATAGTGTGCATTCAATATTTACCATAATTTGGATACAATTCTGGGTTTGGAACGCATATTTAAGATTAATTCAATGACAAAAATAAACAAAACTAATATAAATAACAAATTAAAATATAATTGACGTATTACAAAGCTGTCTAAATGTACTCCTGACAGCCAATCAGCAGATTAAGGTGATAAACTATAAACATGTTGCTGTTGTTGATCTCAAACATCTTTGGTTTATTAAAATGTAAGTATTAAGTGTTATTAAAAGCTCACAAGTTTATCTACGCTGGATCAGATTTTCTTCTCTTCTTAAGTGTGAATCTCTTTATTCGAGTTAGCAGCTTATATTCATCAGAAATGCTGTTTTCAGAAATGAGGAGACCAGCAGTGAGTAATGTGTGGTACCATAATGTAATATATTCCATTAAAGTGATTATAGACAATTGTAACATCTACATAGGTTTTGTCCAATTTACCCCTCATCATCTCGGCCTATATTGCAAGCTATAATGGCCGTCCACAGGCCCAGTCGTACAAAGACTGCACAATAGAGGAACCTGAACTATTATATGTATTTAAAGATGTAGCTGGTGAAATGAGCCCTGGAGTAAATGCAGTGATCTGTAGCTTAGGCTATGGTTGTATTTATAGCAGCCATTATCTTGTGTCATTATTCATGTGCAGCACAGGTTTCAGTAGATTTACAAGAAAAGGTCATAAAAAACATAATGCACGACAGAGAGGAGGTGATAATGGACAAATGTGTGCATTAAATTCATTATTGTCAGTGATGCTGCTCTATAGTGTGAGGCCTTTAACTGATCTCTGCTCAAACATCATGTTAGAGCGCCCTCTGCTGGTCACTTGTTTACTCTTCTTCACAGTTCTGCAACTTTCAGCATGTCCACAAGTGAAGAGTGTCAAGTAAGGCAGTAAAAGTGATCATTTATAGTGAGAATAAAACAGTGTGTGAACAGTAGTTTTTAAAGGTGTAGTGGCAAATCCTTCAAACTAAAATCATAAACTGTGACAGTCAAATAACCAAAGGGACACATAATGGCTCCTGAGAGGAAAGTAATGTTGTCTGAATCCTGCTGTGGTTACACAAGGATGCAAGCAGAACGAGCCGAGTGGTGGTGGTCGAGGGCAGACTGGAGAGAGGGGTTTCAGGCTTAATGCCAGACAGGCGGCAGGGAGGATGGGTAGACAGACTCACACAGGCGACATTCCCTCAGGGGCTTTACTGATTGGCACTGATCACAAGGTCTCAGCAATGTGCCATTTAATGTGAGACAGTAAACAAGGTCAAAATGATGTCAGCTCGCAGCTGCCAGTCACCCGGCCGGACTGCGACCAGCAAGGTGCCACAGAGGGCTGCAGGGTGAGGCGAGATGAGATAGTCCTCTACAGTGTTTTAACTGAAAGTCAGCTTCAGTAAAGTAGCTTACATGTTTCTTTTGAACAGTGAGCCAGGTGTAACCTCCCCTGAGGGTCATTCTGCAAGTGCCAGTGGGCAGGCAGGGACAGAGGAAAGACTGTAGCACAAGTAAATTGAGGAAAAATTGATTGACTGATTTGATGAAAAATATATATCCACATATTGTGTCAGCTATAACAACTGAACGCCACATACCGTGCCTGAGAGTCTGTGAAAACAAGCTAGCAGAGAAATATTCTAAAGCTAAAAGCAGTGGCAGTAAGACAAGTAATTAATAAATAGCTAAAATGGTTAGCTAAAAGTACTGGTTTAAATGTTAAGAAAAATAAATGAATAAACAGTTCAAATGTACGTACAATAATGAATTATGGATGACACAGCTGGCTATAAATAATGAATTAATTGTTCAAATGTAGAGCCTAGCTTATGAGATAAATGTTAAAAAAAAAAATTCAGCTAATGAATAAATCGTAGACACAGTGCAAAAAGTAAAAAAATGCTGAATGCTGGCTAAGTTGATAAGCTAGCTACATGGTGAAATACCTAAAAGTAACTGTAGATGAATACAGCGTATAGCCTAGCTGCTAAACAGTTAGCTCAACAGTGCTAGAAATTAATTTCTAACAGATAAATGGTTTCAAATAGATGGTTAGTAATGGATAAACAATTGACTTTGCTATAAGTTACAAGGTTGCTGTGCTGAATTACAGTTCAAATCAACCCTGGATAAATGTTGACAAAGAACAGTTCAAACTTTACTTTTCTTTATGTTGCAAACACGACTGGAGTTGTCCCAAGGCCTCCTTTTGTAGACATGTCAACATGGTTTATATAGCCTATGATGTACAAATTCAAAAGTATCTTGTTTGCAGAAACCTTAACGTCAATGTCAACCGATGTTTTATTCTGGTGACCAGGCTGGTTCAAACAGTTCACACAGGCTAAGGTCTATTTGATAAAAGGTGAAGTGACTGCTGGTGTTTCTGTAATCATATCATACTTTCTATGTTGGCATATTTTCAAACACAACCAAGCGAAAGTTGTTTGAATAACACCATGTACGGTCAGACGGCTGACGGCTGGATGGTGTTGACATTGAGACATATTGATCATCATGTCAGAGTGCTGGTTGCCCAGGGCTGAATTTAAAGCGAGGCCGAAGCAAGGAGAGGAAAACAAATGTTTGCCTCTCATAACCGTGCCCGGGGCGAGACGCTCAACATTGAAAGCGGACTGGTCTGCTTGCTTTTCTATTGATTTTGTACTGGGATGGACAATGGGCCAGCCAAGGCCTCTGGTACTGACTGTCTGGCCAGTGATTGATTAATTAATGTAAAATCATCCTCAGCTTAAATCAAATAACACAGACACAAAATACACTGTTGGACCATAAACCTGTTTGATGAACTGACTTTCATTGTGACTTCCATGTACACACACCTCATATTGTATGTGTGTATGGCTCTGAATAATCTGCTGCACACACCGCAGTTAATGCCTTTGGTTTTCTATTATAACTGCATAAAAATGAAAATAATTGATAGATTGATTGATATTTTATGTAACATGCTGATTAAGTCTGAAAAGAGGAAGTTTCCTGTTAAAATCTGATGATTAGAAAAACATTCATCTGCACATGGAGTTGATAATGAAGCCACCCTGAGTAAAGTGGCTAATTGTGTCGCAATGACAGAAGTTGGCCTCTGGAGGGAGCCAGCGCCTGCTGAGATGCATCTAAGAAAGCCCTTGCTGTGCATATGCAAGTTGGTAACTCACAGTCAAGCAAACGAAAGATGAAGTGTGACATTTATTAAGACAGCTGGTGTCACCAGAAGAATAAAGGAACAGTTTGTACATTCTGAATTGAAAAAGGAGGTTGCGCTTCAACAGTGGGATAATTATTGGTATGCTGGAGTCCAAAAAATCCAAAGAAACATGGAGGGGCAGTCATGGAGGACAAAATACTCACATTTCACTCTTTATATTTGGCTCACATCACATTAGATAAAAGCTAGTGTGAGGTGTACTTTAACATTTTGTACAGGAATTCAGGAGGGGAAAAAAAACTACATAGAGGCTACTTTAAAAATGTTAATATCTTTATTAGACGTCCCTTTTGTGTCCAAGTCTAACACTCAGTGCATCCTTGTCCTTCAGCGGTACAAAAGTAGTAATCATCAGACATGGATAACATTCATCAGAACCATTTTTATTATTTGACAAAGAGTTTTGGTTTAAAGCCTACACAGTCATAAAGTAACTGCCTATTACAGTGCAAGTAACCTGTGAAGGACTTTCCCCAAATATATCAGAGTAAAATATAACGTGATAACAACAATAGTGCAATATTTCACAAGTTCTGCGAAATACTTTCTGTTCCACATCGTATAATTTTCCCTCCTTTTCATTCATTTATAAATACCTATCTGTAAAATGAGTTTTAAACTTCAATGCTTTTCACTACTGGAGAAGAGGACATCAAAGATATCAAGCACAATAACTCTACATGTGTTGTCAGCATTAATTTCACAGTAATATATTAATGAGGAAATTCTACACACAGCCGCTTTTTTCTTATCCCAGCGTCTCCACTTGGGATGACATTGCATGTCAGTAGTTACCCGTGCCGCTCCAGGGCTCAATCTGTCCCCGCGTCCGGTGTGTTAAAGTTTGCATGACTGCAAAGTCATACTGTCGGCTGGCCAGTGGTACGAGTCCACGACAAACTCATCATAATCAGTGCTGTAGGTGAGTGAGCGCAGGTAGGCCTCTTTGTCGGACGGCTCCGGCTGAAGCGTCGCCATGTTGTGCTTGTAGGCGTACTCCATGATCTGTAACGCAAACAGGTTTTGGGAGATTTCAATTTTGGTGCAGTTTCACAAGCCTTCATACAGGTGGATTCACACAGAAATGGCCGAGTGCTTCTGCGATCACCGAGCTCTCACCTTGACAGCCAGTTTAAAGGAGACGTCCCCGATAGTGCTGAGAGAAGGATACAACCTTCCCTCGTTCAGGTCCTTCTCCGTCACCAGATCAGCAAGAGCCTGTCAAACATGTGTAAAGTGTGCTGCATGAGTTCCTCTCAGTTAATTTCATGACATACACAGAGAGAGACAATGATCAGGGGTTTGAACTGGTCCTTTTCTTTGTGTCCTTGTACTTACATTCTTGGGTGTCTAAAATGGTGTGAGCACCACTGCCTTGTGTCTAAAGATCTTAATCTGGTTAGTGTGTATATTTCTTTCTGGAAGTGAGTGAAAGAGTGACGGAACTTAATCTTAATAATACATTTTAAATATTTCTGATTGATTTGGTTTTATTATTATTATTATAATTATTAAAGAAGACACCATATATACTGTGTATGTCAGTGTTACCTCTGCTGCAGTGAGGAAGATTTCCTCAGAAATGTGTCGGACGGTGCAGGCGGTGACACCCAGGCCCACGCCGGGGAAGATGTAGGCGTTGTTTCCCTGACCGGGGTACAGCGTCCTCCCATCAGGCAGTGTGACCGGGTCAAATGGGCTGCCACTGGCAAAGATGCCCCGCCCCTGCAGCACAAACAGTAACAGTGTCAGTTTAATGTTTTCATTCAAGAGGAGCAGTAAAATCACTCACAGCCAGGTGTAACAGAGTTTAGAGGCAGTACCTCTGTGAGTGTGTAACACTGCTCAGCAGTGCATTCGGCTTTGCTGGTCGGGTTACTGAGGGCAAAGATGATTGGCCGCTCATTGAAGGAAGCCATGTCCCTGATGATCTGCTCGGTGAAGGCTCCGGCAACAGCTGCCACACCTGAGACATTAATATATTTCACTTTAGTCTGCTGCTTTAGTAGCTTACTTGGAAGACAGGATGAAAATTCCTCTTCAGCATTCCCTATATAACCTTAAAGTCTGCAAAGGTACTGTCAGGCCTTTCTTTCAGCGATAAATCCCTAAATCTAACACCACGCAGCAAAGCGGCAATGTCTGATATGAAAACATCAAATGCTTGTTGTTTTACCAATGATAGCTGTGGGTTTCAGTTTCTGAACCACATCCTCCAGTCTCTTCATGTGTGGGTGCTCATGAGCAAACCTCTCCTTCTCGTGAGTCAGGTGGTCTCGACCCTGAGGAGGTGGAAAAGACGGATGAGGAGGAGGACATTAAAGACACGAAACCATCTGTGGAAACACCAAAAACTCTTAAAAATGTACTCGGAGTCGTTGTTATTGTTCCCAGTTTTAGTGTTGAAGGAGTGAGGGATTCTTGTAAATGTTCCTCTGGTTTGGAGGATCACCAAGTTGTGAAACGAGAGAGAAAGGAGTAGGTGAGAAGAGATGAATCAGAGGAGGAGAGGTGAGATGGAAGAGAGTGGATTACTGGCAGTGAGAAAGCCAGGAGTTGAAGACAGTGAAGAGGAGGAAGAGGAGGAGGAATAAGGGATGAATGACATGGATATTGTGGACAAAACAGATGTTTAACAGATGTTAATGTTCATCTCCTGGAGAGTCTTTGCAGCCATTCCAAGGAAGGACCGCTGTCATATAAATTAATGCACCATGGGTAATGTTTTTTTCTTCATTTTGCAGTTACTGATGTCAAACAGCTTAGGAAAATCCACAGTTAGAGATTCTTAACCTGTAAATCAGCCTGTGATGTTTTGTGCATTTCACTTTTTGGACGGAAATTCCTGTCATTTAGTTTTTGAGGACTGAATTAATCGGACGATTCATTCTGGTCTATTACACCTGTCAGATTATGATAGATTAGTGTTCATGCCTGCATGTGTTGTGTAGTTTGCAGTTTTTTAGTTATGCACCTTGACAATGAGTCCCTTGGAGTCAACCATCCATATCTTTTTCAAACACTCTTCCTTAGGGAGTCCCTCCTTCTCCATGGCCATGCTGATCAGCTCAGCAATCCCCATCGCTGCCTGGGAGTGAGACAAAAAGGGAGAAATCAATGTCGTGATCTGATATCACAAAACTTTTTTTCTTTAATGACCTGTCGCGGTGGCCTATGGCATACAGGTCCTCTTTAAGTGTGCTGCACATACCTCCCCTGCACCTTGGAAGACAATTGTGTGGTCGCACATTTTGCTCCTGGTGATGCGGAGGGCAGCCAAGAGTCCAGCTACTGCCACTGAAGCAGTACCTGAGGAGTATTACAGAGCAACATCAATACTTTAAGTTTGAATCTTCTCATAACTGGTATTCGTACTGGATTCGTGCGTATGTATGTGTTTGTGTGTGTGTCGTTGAGTTACCTTGGATGTCATCGTTGAACGTGCAGTACTTGTTGCGGTACTTGCTCAGCAGACGGAAAGCATTAATATTTGCAAAGTCCTCGAATTGAATGAGACAGTCCATTCCATACCTGTAAAGACAGGAGCTGCGTTTAATCTGAATGCACCAACAGAGGAGTTAAACAGGCAGAGGAGGAGGATTAAAGGAGATCACAAAGCTGATGGTTATTGTAAAGGGGCGAATGGTCATTTAATTGACTTTCAAACACACACATGGAGAGTCAGCCTGCTTTCAAAGACTTTATTTCCGTCCTCAAGGGGGCGCCCTCTCACTGCACCACACAGCACAGTGTGAGACACGAGGTGAGGTGATGCTGGCTTCAGTTTTCTGAATATTCACAGTTATATGAAAATGTTGTTGCGTAATACTCTCTTTTGTTAGAGGTTGTGTCTTTTAATTTAAAGCCACAGAACATTGTCCACTCTTTTGTTTAATAGACACTTGACAGGATGACACCTGTTTCCACCGACTTTATGAGAGCGCCTCACAGTGAGCATCAGTGAGGGAGGTCAAACCTCCACAAAGGAGCAGAATAACAAAGATGCAAACATGTGAAGGAAAAGAAACACAGAGCCCACCCAGCCTCCCAGTAAAGCAGCAGCGTTCAGTTTTACAAGATGCTGCCCCGACCACCTTTCACATGCAGTCAATGCAGCCTGTGCCAATAAGCTCCTGCAAAAACATCATACAACAAAAATAAGCCATAAGCCCGGCGTTATGAGACTGTAAATTAGATTTAGCAGCGACAAAGAGGAATCCCAAGTTCCCATGCCTTTTAACAGATGGACTTCTGTTGAGGAATTTACTGGATGTTTGCAGAGCGACTGCTGCTGCTCTGTCTGCAAGATGAAAGACAGGTTTTCAGCTGGAGGAAAAGGGAACAAGGGCCTGGTGAAGGTGTGCAAGAGAAATCCAAGTTGCAAATGAAAATCCTCTATTGATTCATAGCTTTTCTTAACATAATTGTCCTTAGCCTATTTTATACCCTAATTTTGCCACCGGAAATGAAACTGTCGCTAGCAGATTTGATCAACTTTAGCTCGATTGTTAACTAAGCTAATGTTAGCTATATGAGCTGGTGAAAATGTGTCTGACTTTTAACTTTTAATGACTCTTTCAAAAATGGGAACACAATAAAAGGGTCTTAAAGGATAACTACCGTTTTTTACAACCTGGACCTTATTTCTAGCATAAAATATTATCATTTACTCATCCGGATAACTTTGGTATCATTTGTAGTCGTTCGGACAAAATTAGATCCAGTGTAGCGCCGGTATATCCATATCATGCGAGTGACGGGGCACTGAAACACAGCCTCTATAACGCATTATCTGCCACAAAACTAGTTCATTTCACCAATATTTTGTTATGATACACTAGTGCTATTCCCCTCTGAGTCCGGGCTCGTCTGTTATCAACATCCGGGGTCAAACTAGCAGTAGCAGCTACAGGTAAACAAGCCGGCTGTCGCGGGTGCGCGCGGAGCTCAGAGACGACATCTTCCAGGTCAGAGGTAGTAGGGCAACCTACAGACCCCGGATGTTGACAACAGACAAGCCCAGACTCAGAGGGGAAAAGCACTAGCGTATCGTAAGAAAATATTGGTGAAGTGAACTAGTTTTGTGGCAGATAATGCTCATAGAGGCTGTGCTTCGGTGCCCGGATCACTCACATTATATGGATATACGCAGCGCTCCACTGGATCTAATTTCGTCCGAACGACGCCAAATGACACCAAAGTTATCTGGGTGAGTAAAGCATCGTATTTTATGCTAGAAATAAGGTCCAGGTTGTAAAAAATATGCTGTATTTTTGTCGGCTAACCTGGAAGTTAGCATCGCCACTAAGATTCCTACTACACCATACTATGCACACTTTACTACAATTTGATCAATATACAGGTTGTAAAGTTAGCGGTTGAATAGTTTGCAACTTAAGTCCACCTGTAAAGACAGAGTAACAAGAAGCAACTGCCTTTTTAAAAACATGTCAATGCTTTATAATTCAAACGTGGGAAATTTATTGAGGTATTTTATGTCGTAGAAGATGTGAAAATCTTTTAAAGCATGTGCAAACCACAGGCCTCATTTCAAACCCGATGAGCAATGATGAACTATTTATTTTTTAGGACTCTCTCCTGTAACTCTCTAAGGCTTTAAGAGGGCGGACTTACTAGTGTGTTAGCCAACGTAACACTATCTTGAATATAAGGCTCCATAAAAGACCCAGACGAGGCTGCTGACCTTCCCTCGAAACTCTGATTGCCTATTGTGGTATACAGACTGGCTTCCAGACAGTGGGCGAGCACTTCATTGTGAATGTGACATTGTGAATATTATGTTAACCTATTACCTGTTTCTCGGATGGGCACAATGGGAGGAAAAGGGTGAGGTTGTCTGAAAACGTGTATTAAAAAGACCAAAGATCACGTTTCATTAGTGAGTGATGGAGGAACTGGCAAAGCAAACAGGCCGAGACGCTCCAGACACCACCACCCCCCAACACCTGCAGCCCCGTCAGCTAACTGAACAACAGGAGGAGGTGGAGTCCTTCCTCATCACATTTGTTTTCTCACTGACAAGACGCTGTTTGCTCCCTTTTTTCTGTCTTTAACTTTCTCTTTCTTTCTGTTACAGTCTTTTTCATAAAACCCCACCTCATGCCTAATAAGGAAAAGGATTCTCGTTTGCACGGTTATTGTACGACTCACTAAAGCTGTTTCCCACTTGTTACAGTGGCTGCTAAACTGCTTAAATTCTAAGCAGGGGGAGGACGAAGCTGAGCGGAAGCGAGACAAGAAAGAAATTGCAGGATGAGAAGCGACCCGAGTTCAACGGCAATAAAACTTAACGTCCTGATGAGAGACTGCCATCGCTGGGTCACTGTTTATCCTTCGCTCTGCCACACTGCGAGACACGGATTCCTAATACAGAGACTGACAGCCCCACTGAATTACTGCCAACACGGCAGTAGCGCTGAGGAGAGAAATGTGTTTTCTATCAAGCAGAGAGCAGTACTAAAGCACTGAGAGCTTGTGCGAAGAGGATGAATAATGAGGCCAAGAAGGGAGCTATAAACTTTTCATTGTGTTGGGGCTTTAGGAGACGCAGACAGGCGACGGGCGAGGATAGATGTGGCCTTGCCCCACTGCCAGTGCAGCGCCCTCTGGTATGGTTTGGTGCAGCTCGCTTGCTGGAGAGGTCAAACCAGTTCAGGCAGAACCAAGCTGCTCATGCCCAGAATCCAACAAGATGGATTTGGGAGTCGTACTTACCTCCTGCATGAACGCTCAGTAAAGACAGAGGATTAGATTTTAGGGCTTTAAATAAGAGTGAGAACCAATGCCAGATACTGAATTTTGCTGTCTTATTTAAAATGACAGCACAGAAAGATCAGAGACTCCTGACACAGATCTGAGAATAGCTGAGCAGTGAACACATGCATATTTAGGGGCATCCACTGACCGTAAGCTGCAGAGTGACTATCAGTGGTTGTGGTAATGCAGAAAGAAAGGAACATCTTCCCAATGCAGAAAGCTCTTTGGTCCTTGGCCTGAGCCAATAAAGACAGGGGGAGTGTTTTTGACATTGTGTGTGTGTGTGTGTGTTGCCTGGAACAAAGCTCCTCTTGGAGGCCATTTGTGTTCATCACCCCTATCCTGCGCGAAAGTCTGTTGTCTTTCCTTGACGACGCTCTGAATGGAACGCCAAAATCTGACAATGCGCCTCTTTGCCAGCTAAATAAAAAAAAAATACCCTGGACAAAGACAGCAGGATTTGCTTTTTTGTCTAAGCTAAAGTATCAAGGGCAGTAACCTAAGCAAGGCAGGGCACACCCAAAAGATGAAAAACACAGACCGTATTCCTGACAGTGCGGAGAGAAATCCATTTATCTGTGAGAGGCAGGGGAGGAAGACGGACGGACTGGGAGAAAGACTGTTCTCTCACAAAAAGTACCATAATTGCTATAAACAGATGTTTGAACTGGGAATTTGTTATGGATCCATTTCTTTAGGCTGTTTTGGATCAGCAGAGGGTAAATAGATGAGTCATCTAAGTTTATTAGGTAACATTTTAAATTACACCCTGCAAATCACACTATCACTGTTTATGGTATTTAGGCCATGAATAAAAGCCTCGCTCAGTACCTGTTACTGTATCCTGAACAAATCTTTACAAGGGAATGAGACAAGAGACTAACAGGATGCTATTTTTTTATAACAATTATGGGATATGCTTCTGTTGTTACTAGGTAACAACACAGAACATGGGGGAAAATGGGGTGAAGGTACCAACAGTGCAATGAAAGTTATGGTGTCCTTATTTAAACTGTAAAATGATGATATTCTTACAAAGAAATTACATTGTGAAAACTTTTGAAAATGCCAATGACTCCGGAAGCCCTAAACGGCCATGCATTCATACATTTTCTTTCCTCCGTTTTTCCGTGATAATGAGTTAATTTCATTTGTTCTCTTGAGAGAAGAGATCTAGATCTAGAGAGATAACAAAACTTTGTTTTCCTGAGATAACGATATAATTAATTTGAGATCTTGAGAAAACAAAACGATAGTGCAGTATATCAAATCATTGCAGGAAACATCATTCAGTTTAGCAATGTCAGAGGAGCAGGAGCATATCGATCACCGCGTCACATATATTTTCAATCAAGGCCTGACACAGGCTGAAATAGCATTATGCCTTGCTATTACAGATAATATACACATTAGTGTGTGTAATCTAAAAAGACGGTTAGCAAGGCTTCAGCTATATCGGCGGCTTAATCTAAGTGAGCCTGATGTCGTCGTTAACTACATACCTGACCAGCTACGAGGTCCCGGGCGTCTCCATAATCTCAGGCCTATCATATCACAGTCAGTATCTCGAGATCTCGAGAAAATGATCCCGTTATCTCGGGAAAACGGCAGTTGTTAAATCTCGAGATAATAACTCGAGATCTCAACACAAATGAAATTAACTCGTTATCACGGGAAAACGGAGGAAATAAAATGTATGAATGCATGGCCCTGTAGGGCTTCCGTAAATGACTGATGCACATGATAACTTTTTGTTTTTAAATATGATGTTAGAATATAGGAGATCATTAATGTTGATTTTGGGTCAAATACATCCCTATGATTTTCTGATGTTGCTAGAGAGCTAATAAATGACCTTGTGACATATATTTACTTAGAAACAACCTAGACCCAAGTTTATTGGTCAATATATCCAACTTATTCCCAGCAACCATGATACCATGCAGGAATTACGGCAGCGCTTTCTGGAACGTCATGTTGTTAAACGGGAACCAGGTCTGTGTTAATCCTCATATCCTATATCATTTATTCATTAAGAACTGGGGTTTTTTTTACCAACACTTTTATTAGCCAATGCAGGCTGTGATCTACAGCCATACTGCTCACAATTCCTTTATTAGTCAAGATCAAAATCATTTGTTGATAAAAGCTGTAAATGGCTACATTTGGTGATGAGTCTATCTTGACTTTGAACTCAAAACAAAGGTCAGGACTTGTTGTAAACTCCACTGCCAAAACAGTCACTTCTGTTCCACCTCTCATGACGGCTGTGAAAAGAAAGAGACGTTCAGAAGTCCCTGCTGTCGAGATTTGGCAGTAAGATTGCGCTCCGTCTCGCTGTCCAGTGCTTTGTCAACAGCAGTGTCTGTTCAGTGAGTTCTGAGACCAGAAAGGTCCTGGTGGGAAAGCTCTCACATCTGTCACTGTGATGTGAGAACAGGCAAGAGAAATCAGTCTTACACCTGCTAAAGGATATGAAACAGTGACAGTGAAAAGCTTTGGTTCTGATGTGGCTTCTCAGGTACAACTTGTACAAATAACAATGAATGCAACACAAAGTTGCCTAATTAAGCTACAACCTCATGTGGTAACTGGAAGAGACTGAACTGTGAGAAATGATGGCTAAAGTATCCATAGTAGTACTGTATTATACTACTAAAGGAGAATTATCACCTAACTCTGCAAGTCCCCTCAGCTTTACTGAACGTTTTAGCGTCTTTTAGCTCATTATTTTGTTTTGTTTTTTTGGCCTTCTGGTTCACTCTCACTGCTCTAATACACAAGTTTTCAGCTGCAGCAGGCAGCATTTTTTGATGAAAAATCCTCTAAAGGCCCACTTTACACTACCTGCTCAGCACCAAACAGCAGACAGACAAAGGTAGGAACTAGCTGGTGACCATCATGGAGCATTTAGCAAATAAAAGTGACATATTTGTCTTTGGAGTTGGAGGAGACCAAAACAGGAGAGTGTTTGTGCAGAATATGGAAATAGAAAAAATGGTCCCGAAAAAGCTTGACATGTCAACGTAAAAGTTGTTAATGTGCCAGTGTGGTTTTTGCAGCTTATTTCTGCTGCAAATAATTAGTTAATTAATAATTAATAATTAGTTATTGCAGGGTTTAAGCCCTGGAAAACTTCAAATCTTACCTACTCACGCTCCATCAAGACTTTGTGGGAGTGGTTCGATCAGATTTGACCGACGGTTGCCTGGTAACATGAGCAAACAACCTCTGAACTGTTATCACACTCTGATATGAATATTGCCAAATCCTGATTTATGATCAGAAGTGATATCAACTGTTCCCAACTGAGCTCTACCCAACTCTGAACCAGTGAAACGAGCACAGACTGAAATCTCACACGTGAAATAAATACAGCTGTTCAAACTTTGGCAGCAAAGACCACATCACTTATTGTAAGAAGCAAACTAAGTAAATTAAGGCCCTCTAAAGACTTTCACCTCAGAGACTTCTGGAAACAACCACACAGGCAGACAAGACACATGAAGATGAGACATTAAGCCATCTGGGAAACACTAGCAGAACAACACAGAGCTCCTTTGTGCTTCAAACTTTTATTTTGCTGTGATTGGTGACCTGCCACAATGATATGAGTAGCAGAATGAATGAAAAATACCTCGATTCATTGTTTATGGAGTGGTATTCTCTGGGTTTCTTGGTGCTTATGGCCATACCAGTCGCACATATTGAGAATAAATGCCTGTGACGTTGTTATTAATGTATGATAGTATGAAAAAGAGGGTGAGACATGAGACGACAGACACCCTCCCATGTGGCGAATCACTCAGACGTTTGGTGTTATGTCTGTGAGACGAGTGACCCAGCTCCTCCAGGAAACACAATCCAGCTCCATCTGAGACCTGATGAAATCTGAATCTCCAGCTAATAGGAAGTAGGTGGATGTCATTTATACTTCCAACACTCGGGGGGAGACTAAAAGCAGAGCTGAAGGTATGAGAGCTTTCAGAGGCGAGGAGGACCTCTGCAAAGAAGGTCACAGACAAGGGTGCTCTGTCCAAACACAGCTGTCGAACCTGTGTGCGCATATGTGTGTTTGTGTACACACACACAGGCTGTCTGTTACTGCCGTCCCCACGGGGCTTCATGGCTTTTCGTGGCTGAAGCCTTAATAAATCCCCAGCCCCCTCTCGCTCTCCAGAGAGCCAGCATCTCTCAGCACACATTATTTCTCAAATCCCCGAGCCGTCATTTAAGACAAAGACGCATTCTGCATTCTTTCTCCTCCGCTGCTGCTTTCATCCACCCATCCATCCAACCATTGGTCAGTCTGTTCCTTACTCTCTCAGTGCCAAGACTTGATGGCATTCCTGTAGTCTGTGAATGCTACAGTACTCAGAGCTGCATGGAGCTCCACCTCGAGGCTGTTCTGCCAAATACTGCACAATCGTTTCTGACATGAGAGGTTCTGACATCATGTTGCGTTAATGAGTTAATGAGTTCAATTGATTTTTTGCCTACCCAAAAATATACCTGTAATGACGTATATCTTCCTGATTTCTACACCACATTACACATCAGAGAGTGATGAAGGAGGTTGGCGAAATGTGTTTATTCATGTTAGTTCCAGGAGTTAGATGAGAGGTAAATATGATGCTTAGCTTAGCACAAAGACCTGGAAAGATTGAACATGATTGAACATCTTTCTATGGTAACCGTAAATCACATGACCACTTCAATGTGAAAAGATTTATCTGCTAACTCTGCAGGTCCCCTCTGACTTAACTTTTTTGGCATCCTTGAGCTCATTGTTTTGGTCGTCCAAACTCGTTCACTCACACTGCTCTAACAGGATAAGTTGTTTTCAACAATAAATCATAAAATAAATCACTCAATCACAACTGTCTTTGCCAGAACTTAACCCAGGATGCAGCGATGGTGCCGCTGCAAAACAGTGTGAGGGGAAACTCGAGAGGTGAGATATTGCATTAAAATGGCTAAATCTCGCAAAAAGCAAAGGTAACAGCCGCTAAATTATTAACGTTCACGCCATTAGCGAACAGGTTAGTGATAGAGTAACTGGCCTGTTTTAGCATGCAGGTTGCTAGATTACATTTTTTTGGACTGGAAGAAGGGGAAATATGCCCCCAATGGCCAGCTTTATACCAACAGTCTACATCCCATAAGTCAGGCGACAGCTAACCTAGCTCTCTCCTAAGGGAACAACATTCGCCTACCAGAACCTCTAAGGTTAATCAACTCACTAATTCATCCATATAGTGTGAATTTACATGTACAAGGAGTTCCAGACTGTTTCTGACAAATCAAATATTATTTGGTAACAGATGATTTTAACTATTCAAAAATGTTTATCCTGATACCTATTGTATAATATATGTTTGTCTATGAAGGGTTAGACCTTCCAAGTAACGCCAGGTTCAGACAGGACGCCGAAGCGCCCCGAAGTGCCGCGCTCGGAAATTCTCGCGCGAGCCGCAGCCCTTCTGTTCACACCGGACACGCGCCGGTCGGCAAACGGCTCTGCTCCTCAGCTGTTCTGTCGTCACACTTGGAGCTGTTTTTTCACCATAGGAAAGCAAATAACCACATAAAATCACAACGCCATGTTTTTCTGACGACTGTACATGTATGTCCACTTCATGGTAATGAGTAGTTTTCTGTCAATCGGGGTGTTTAATTATCGAAAATAGTTTTATTTTGAAAAGTGTTTCATTTTGAAAATTGACAGGATTTCTCGTTGTTGCTTTGTTTGACTTCCTGCCCGGCTTGACACATTCGGCCGCGGCACACGAAAAAATTAGACCAGACGCCGAAACGATCGCTGCACGGCGCGCACCGGCAGCAGGGCAGAGCGCCACGGCGCTTGCTATCTGAACGACGCCATCGGATAACATGGGCGCCGAAACGAAAATGACTCCGCTCCTCTGCGCTTCGCAGCCGATCGGGGCGCTTCCGCGTCCTGTCTGAACCTGGCGTAAGAAATGAACAGTGGCATTGAAAATACAGTATCAGTGGGGCTTTACTGAAAACTGTGTTATGTGTTATTAGACACATATAGAGGGGCATTTAGAACAAAAAAAACATTATTTTTTTCTCTATCAAAGGCCTGTGTGGAGTTTTTCTCATTACCTACAGTGCATGCAGGCTGGACTCTCACAGAGAAATCTGCACACAACAAACACACATCAGGGATTAAGTGTAATGAAATGTGACAAAACCGCTTCCCTGACAGAAAATGCTGAGTTCGAAGTTTTATAACCTTTCCTGAGCCTTGGTTCATCCTTTTGAAATTATTGTGGGTGTGTGCAGGAGTAATGTGATTAAGGGATATAATTCATTTCTGTCGCCTGAAGACAAAAGCAGCAGACAACACCTGCTGATTATTCAAATGGAGCAGTGGAGCTGGAGAATGGGAGGCTGGCCTGGAACAAAACACCAACCCTTCTCCTTCAACTAAGATTTATTTTTAAACCGTCGATTAAAAATTCCCTCCACAACCTTTGCTGCTTATTGATGATGAGTCAGTCTGAAGTATTTACGTTAAGTTTCTTAGAAAACTAAACATGAATATTACTTGAAAGACTGCAGAGCTGTAATCATTGAATCAATCTCTGAGCCCGTAATTACTCATTTTCCGCCAATCTGGCTCCTTTGGAGAAAAAGCCTCGCTGTTCCCTGTAGTTGAGAAGCCACCCAGTTATTAGATTCTTGGCTTCCTGTTGCCAGCTGGAGGGGGCCCAGACCCAGGGCTCTCCCACTGGACGCTGGTCTCTCTGGGTTAGGACGAGGCTTAACCAGGCCCATGTGTGTGTGTGGCTGTGATGGCTCCATGGCACACAGTGATCAAGGGTTACACAGACGTGTTGGCATGCATGCAAATCAAAGATATACAAAAGTCCCATTAAGAACCAATATGCAATAAACACACAAGGCACAAGTTGCAAAGGGAAACAGTATGACTCACTTAAGATATGATCAATGCATGAAAACCAAATGAGGGACAATATGGAATATTAAACTCTTCAATATGTCGCTCAAAGAGGCCAAAGCTAACCCCTCACTCTGATCCACTGCTGAATAAAACAGCTTTAAGCATGTCAACATGATATCAAAAGTCTGAATGTTGCATCCCCTGAGAGGATATGGCAAGATATCTTCCCTGGACTGGGCCCATTAGAGTCAATACAAAAAACACAGATTCTTCCACAATCCAGAGGTCTCTCTCCACTGTTCCTGTTAGCATCTCTGTTTAAAGCCCAATCACATTCCCTAAAATTGATCGAGTGTTACATTTCCAAATATCCTGTTTACAAATAAGACACTCGCCCATCATTCCTGATTCAACACATTGTGTTTCTGTGGACTAATATGTAAGTCTGATCGTTGTGGACACTTTCAAATAGATCATTCATCATCATTATGTTGCCAAGAATGAAAAACAAACAAGTGTTCAGTAAAGTCTTCTGGTTAGCTTTGCTCTCAGCCATCTGCCTGGAGAGTCTCATGCCACTGAAATCAATAGCAGCGATGGTTACCAAAGCTCTCTGATCACTTTTCAATAAGCTCATGTTTCCATTCAGCCAGGAAGTAAAGTTTTGATTGACATCGCTTAGCAACTGAAACTTAGTGCATGCAGTGAGATTCAGAGGTCTGGAACTTCAGTCACAGATTGTTCGGTTTTAGCTCCTTTGAACTGACTTTGCTAAACTGCTTAACATATTTCTTTTAACAGCACCATGTGCTGTCTGTGTTACAATGACAATAGCAGACAGCGTGGAGGGAGTGGGCAAATGATGAATTGAAGGCCAATGTGATCATACCTGTCTGACACAGCCTTCATAAATTCATCCAGCAGGTCATCATAGGCCTGGCCTCGCACTCTCTTATGTCTCAGGCCAATGTACAGAGGGTCCTTCAGCAGCGCCTGTAAAAACACATGGAGGGAGAGGACAGAGTGTGAAGCTAACAGGAAGACCGAAGAGGAGCAGAGAGAAAATAAAGGACTCGCAGTTTTTATTGTGACATCTCAACTTAACGTTTTTGTCCTCAAACTGGACTAGAGTGTGCCAGTTAATAACTCCAGTAGTGCCTACATTGCCCACGATGCAACACGGCAACTGAAAGTTTGGTCAGTTATTCGATTGTGTTATGCTAGTTAGGGCTAATAAACTCAATTTTCTCCACATCTTCACCTTTCAAGTCCTTAGCACCAAGAAACACTGACTCAAGTGACATCACTTGAGGTCATTCATCAGACTCCATGCAGCTTCTTCTGGAGCCACAAAAGGTTTTCTGCAACTTCTTTTCACATATGCAGTATTTTTGTGTAGTTCCACTTTGAAACCTCGACTGTCAGAAAGTCTGTAATGTAATGCAGGTAACTTACAAACAGTACACTCATTTACCAAAATATGTGCACTTACATATAGTTTGACTTCAGTATCAGCCTTTATGACTTTACACTTTCTGTCTTGCACGTCATCTGTTATGTAAAGACAAGGTCACGCCAGGTATTGGATATCTAATGAATTAAGTACAGAGCAAGACTTGACGATATCACTTATTATGGTTATTAATTCTTATTTGCAAACAATTTTCAGATTTTTTTCTCATTAAAAAGAAAACAGATTGAGTGTTTTTTTATTGAACCCTTCACATTAATTGATTTTGACACATTGCTTGTGTAACCTTGTCATTCTTAAGTCAGTGAGCTGCGGGCCAGCCGAACACAACATCTGTTTACAGTCAAGACGACAAATCAACATAGGAAGAATAAGGTTTCCACTTATAATTGAATAATTATTTAATATTAACTAAGATTTAATCGGAAGAATGAAGTAAGGAAAATTCATATTATCTCTACAGTTGG
This sequence comes from Pagrus pagrus, assembly GCF_965226575.1. NCBI lineage: Eukaryota > Metazoa > Chordata > Actinopteri > Spariformes > Sparidae > Pagrus > Pagrus pagrus. Next base: position 26,274,669 of record NC_140191.1, on the reverse strand, counting down.
TGCCAAATTACATTGTTATTTCCAGGAAACGAAAATATTAGGAAATTAAAGACGCTTTTTTAAAATAATGCGTTACCAACATGACTTGTTAGGGTCAAGCTCCAAACGAACTAAATCCTAGACTTCCCATAATGCAACTTTATAATGTCTGTTCATTAAACAATGTTAGCCTGGTAAATGCTGACCTGCTGTTCATGTAAACTCACACAGGATTTGTGTTAAAAATCTCAAATCCTAAATGACCCCATTGACATTCATCAGTGATATCATCATCATCATCATCATCATCATCATCATCATCATATATTCTCATCATATTTCAATGCCTATGTAAAAAAAATGTGGGTGTATGTGTGTGTATCTCCTGCAAGTTCGTACAGACTATAAAACTCTCAGTACCAGGAGTAACAGAGGAACTCGGGGAATGTTTTGATGAAGAGTGTGTGTGTGTGTGTGTGTGTGTGTGTGTGTGTGTGTGTGTGTGTGTGTGTGTGTGATTTGTGTCCAGTCTTGACATTTGCTGGATGTGAAAATTAAAGAGAGAGGAGAGACATATACAGTATGAGAGTACACCTTCACACACACACATACACACACCTGTGTCTCGGTGGACCTTAGAGCTCCACTTTTAATGTGGACCATGTGTGTGTGATCCTACAGAAAAACCTCCTGTCACATCACCTCACACAGCACACTTACTAGTGATTGATGTTTCAATAAATGTTTTATTGTAATATATATATACAGTAATATATATACATATATAATGTTGCATCTTTTTTTTTTGCTTCATTCAAGATGTTTTGTTTAAAAAGTGCATCTGAACTCTCCAGTGTTTTAGACTTTCTGTGCTCCAGATATTTGTATGCTTAGCATCTGGTTGTACATTAGCTTAGCATTTTGAGGGCCTTGTTAAGTCTATAGATTAACTACATCAGCAAGTGAGAGTAGAAGTAACAAGACTAATGAGTCTCCAGCTACACTAGTGTCACTAGCATCATGAGCTAAATGCTAACGTCAGCATGCTAATATACTCACAATGACACTGCTAACATGCTGATGTTGAGCAGCAGTAATTTTTACAGTGTTTATCATTTTAGCGTTTGTTAGCATGCTAACATTTGCTTTTGACCACTAAACACTTAGTACAGCTGAGGCTGATGGGAATGTCACTACTTTTGCAGGTATTTGGTTATAAACTTAAAGGTGCTCTATGTAACGTGTGCATCTTAAATCATTTGTGATGCTAACGTTTTAGTATTTTATGTCATTACACAATAATGCAACTAATCGTTGATTGGCAGAATAGCATGACACAATCAGCAGAGTATGAATCACATCACCAACATTTGCATATTTGTACACAATACAAAGAAATGTGGACCTGGTGGTAAAGACATTGTGCCATAATGCTACTTGTGGTCAAAAACTCCACACAGTCCCTTCAAGTATCAGACAAAGCTATTGCTATCATTTTGGGGAGGGCATGGCTGTCTTTACTAAATTTCATGGCAGTACATCCAAAAGCAGTTGGGGTATTTCAGTCTGTACCAAAGTGGACCAACAGACCAACACTGCCATCTCCAAGTGAGAACACAAGGAAGAATAGTTGGAAATTCAATGAGCTCCTGTAGGAGAGCCAATTGGAAAGATGGATGTAAATATGTGACTATATGGACGATAGGAATCTGGATCATCATTTGTTAAATTCACATCGACCAAACAGTCCTTCAGAGGCAAACTAACAGTGTGAAAGAGATGAAAAAGCAGCACCGGTGAACCTTTGCACCTTAGTATTTTGACGAATGAGAGGGATGCAGCAAGGAAGTGAGGCTGAGGGGAAGCCATGCGTGTGAAACAGTGAGACAGACAGAATGAAAGAGAGAGTGAGACTGTGATGAATTAGGTGGAAGTAAGTGCCACAGTGATGGAGTGCTCACAGACTAATCTGCACATATTTTATCAAGTAAGTATTTGACGTGCTGCACCTGTCTGACAGAGCATGGCTGTAGATTCCTCTCTAGACAGCTTTTGAAAGATGGACTCATGATTTAAATGTGCTACACTCTGTAAACTTTGACTTCCAGGGAATCTCAATCCCAAAGGCTAGGGAACTGTATCCGGAGTGTTGTCGTGTCTCATTGGGAAAGGCGACCTTTACTGCTGGAGATGGATAATTAGAGGGTGCCACTAAGATGAGCGTGGCTTGGAGAAAGCAGCGGCCACCTTTCCATGGCAGGGTCAAGAGTTGTCATGTCCAAGAACAGCTCAGGAGGTTTATTTCAAGCAATATTTATTTGAAGTTGACAACTCATTTCCTGGCAAGCTTTTAATGGGCAGTAATAGGCTGGAGGTGGCCAAGTTCAACTGTAACCAAAACAAGCAAAACATTTCATGTGATCCCACAGAGAAGTGGATTGATATCAGAGAAGGCTTATGGAGGTAGTTTCAAAATATGATGCAAGAGCGTGCAAGGAGAAAGATGAAAAAAAGCACTTTTGGAGTTGTTCACCTCTGCAGTGGAGTTTCACTCGCAGCTAATGTGCCTTCAGTGAAGTTATGGTGTGTGACGGTGAGTCTCGATTTTGTTATTCGGTCCATTTACACACCGACAAGACTGCATTTGAAGGATAAATTCAGATCCCAGTTCAGACAGGGTGCAAGCTTACACTTTAAACTTAGCAGTTACAATGAAGGTTCCGGCTTAAGAAAGGTTGTAAATAATATCTTTTTGAAGTATTTTATGATCCAAGGGCTTTAGGAGACTTGGATTACAACAGAAGAGCTGAAGACAATTTATGTTTTTTTCCTTTGTTTTTTTTTTTACATTTTAAAATAAGTCACCATCTACTTTGGTAGCTTGGGAGAATGCTGCAACGCTGTTTTGCTGTGAAGCTCCAGAAATGTTTTGTGAACTACAAAACTTCTCACACCTTTCCATCAGCATGGGGGTGAGTAATGATTGAACTCTGACTTTTGGGTGAACTTACCCTTTAAAGTAGGGCTGAACAATTTGGTATTGTCAGTATGTTGGTAAATATTATAAATGATTCACAATTAGAGGGAATGATCATTTTTGCATCACAATTTCATTTTTACTAAAAAACACAACATGGGCAACATAAAATCATGACGATGGGACATGTGTTCAGGACTGTACCGAACAAACATGTTTCTCACATCTGGAGAACAAGAGCTTTATTAAAAAGTTAAAGCTCCTACAGTTATGGCACTTGGCCACATTGTGATTTCAGTAATATTTGGATTAATAATGCAGTCCTACTTTAAAGGTGAAATAGATGGAGCTGCATTATAGGTGCATGGGATCAATCTGAGTCACTTTCAAGTGGGCTGACCTCATTGACACTGTGCTGAACTGTTGACATGAGTTGTCTTTCTGTCCCAGATTATCTACTGTTGATTGGCTAAGCTGTCCTTTGTGTTGTACAGCCCCTTTTCTCTCAGAAGGGATTAGTCCTCGTGTATGGGTTTACAGTTCATGCTTGCTGGAGACCCACAAGCTCCACTTTCACTGTTGCAACAACTGTTGGACTGATAATATAAGGTTGTATGTGACTGCACTGTTGCTCTGCATTTCTGATGAGGAAGTAGTAGTTCAAGTAGTTTAACATTAAACTTTCAGTGTTAGAAATGGGCTGCAGCATTTGTGAAAAAATGAATTTGAATGGTGGAACAAGGCCAAACATCAAGAATAGACTGGACCTGTTCGGGGTAAAGGACACCAGACGGACACTGGACACATAGAAGCCCACCCAGTACAGACACACAAACAGCATATTGTCCTGGATGACATCACCGACTCTCTTTTCAGTGTGTGTGTTGAGGTTATTCCAGGTGACATCAGGCCCAGAGAGACACACACAGAAACAGTCCGGGGAGATAACAGGACGACGCAGAGAAAACATTCTCTGCAGATACGCATGTCTCTATGTCTTGTTTGTACTGCGCGAGTAAAAGAGATAAGAGCTGTCCAGGTAGTGAGAGTTTATTGCTGGATCTCACACGATGTAACACAGCTACCACATTCCCCTGCTGGAAAAATAACAATTCCTCAGTATCCAAACAGACATTTTACAGGCTCAGAGCCATCTCATGATCTGATAAGATTAAAGGAGTAGTTCATTTCAGGAAATATGCTCATTTATGTTCTTGATGAGAGTTAGAGGAGAAGACTGATATCACCCTGTCTGCATGCCAAAAATGAAGCTACAGAACAGCCTGCAGCTAGTTAGCTTATCACAAAAAATGGAAACAGGAAGAAATACAAAATGTTAAGATTTATTTTTTGGACTATTTACAGAATTAGTGAGCTTTGGAGGTGCCACCTAGCTGTTTTCCTGTGTTTCAGTTCTTTTGCTAGGATAGCTAACCAGCTTCCTGTTTAGCACACAGACATGAGACTGGTATCAATCTTCTCATCTAACTCATGGCAAGAAGGCTAATAAATGTATTTCCAAAAATGTTGAATTATTTGATTAAAAAACAAAACAAAAGTATGTCTCAGTCAGGGGGTCTGGCTGCTTCACTGTTTGGATGTGTGCCTGCTTGCCTCTCTCTACCCCCATCACCACTCAAGGACAAATATAATCCCATAATAACAGTCATTTTAATAATTAGCTACAGCTACCACTACCTCATAGTCTCCCACCTCCATCTGCTCCCATCATGCCTTCATAGTCAGGGCAGAGACGGGGTACGGAGGGGCAGCAGGCTATCCTGCTTCCCATAAGAGGCCAGTCCAGAAAAACACACACACACGCACGCACGTACACACAATAGCCCATTTATCCCATTACAACTCATTTAGCCTGTCATCCCTTTAGAATACTAGAAAACTGGATAAAGTCGGCCACGGCCAAGCAGACTACAGTAAAAGCCCTTTTCTATCTTTTTCATTTACAGTTGCATAAGCAGAAATACTATATTTGTGTATGCATTTGCTTGAAGAAAGATTTGTCCCTGTGCATATACAGTATGTAATTGTGTCTAGTTAGTACCTGTATTTAATATAACATTAGAGAAACAGTTGAACATTTTGGGAAATAAGCCGCCGGTGACCAAACGTTCAAACTGGTTCTGTTGTTTTGTAGTTTATGAGCCACAGTATCCTCTTATTTGAACATTATAGATGTGTTATTAAAGCAAAAACAAATACAATTGTACGTTTGGGAATCAAACCAGCAACCTCCTGACTGATGAAAGGCCATGTTAACTGTTAATCCACAACAGCCACTATGTTTCCAGTTTGTGCAGTTTGCGCCACAAGTCATGGTTTGGAGTAGTCAAAGCTGTAACGCTCCAAGTACTTATGCATGTACTTTACAACAGTGAGCGCTTATCAAGACACTAATCAACATTGTCTTTCTTTCAACTTACAACTGCACAAATTAAAAATGATTAACAAACGTTAGACGTTCAGACCAAATATCAACTAGAAATAAAAGTTGAAATCCCGGTCTGTGCTCACTATTGTCTTTATTTTAATGCCATTGATTTAGAGTCTCATTTCCAGTGTAATACTCACTATATCAGTACTACTTCATATTTAAAAAAGTGTCTCCAGCTATGTTTCCAGCTGACAGATTCAGCTGTTGATCACAGGAGCATGAACTCCCCTGAAACCACAAATTGTAATTTTAACATTTCTGTTTTTGTTGTGTTGTTAAACAAACAATTTACAACGTGATAATGAGTGAGCTTTGGAGGTGTTGGGAAGAGAACTGTAATTCTGAACTCTGTCTGCTTGTTCCACAAACAAACATGAGGGTGGTATCAATCTTCTCGGCCAACTTATGGAAAGAAAAAGTGTCAACTGCAACAGACTGATCGTGAGTTCTGCATCCATGTGCATCGACACATCCCTCACAGAAAAAACACATGAACTTCCCATGTTCTCCACATGTAGTGTATCACAGAGAGTTAAGAGTTAAGAGTGAGCAGCCGAGGACGATTAGAGAGGAAACCAGAGAACATTTTATCCATTCAAATATGATCCAGTTTCACACAAATCAGTGAATAAAGTTAGAAATTGAGGCCTGGTTAATCACATGACCAGATGCAGGACATTTGTGTGGGTTTAACATTGGTATTTACATGAGTCTCACATGCAAACCCATAGGTTTCACATGGGTATTCATATGGGTTTGATAAATTGAAAATGTTCCAAACCACATTTCCTTTGCACAAAGAACATGTTTTACTGTGTTCCACATATTTCTCACATGATATCAACATGTTTTCACATGATAAATTTCCTATGTGCAGAATCACATGGACATAATCACATGTGAAATTCATGTGTTTTTCTCTTCAGGTTTTTCCCTTCTTCCCACTGTGGCAGCAGGTACGAGCCAAAATCATACAAGTATGGGTCAAAGACTATGAGGCATCTTGTTAAAGTTGTGTTGTGATGGCCATGAATGTCTTAAAGATGAATCTAATCTGCAGATGGTACTATCACCCTAAACCAGAGCCACTCAGAGTAGTGGGAGACACATTGTGAAATACCAATGCCAGTACTGGAAAACATCCAAAGGTAATGCTAAGGTGCATCCTGCAGGCCTGTAAAGATAACGAGCAGAGGTGGAAGACTTGGCAGAGTGAAGGATGATTTTTACTCTCTTTATCCTGGCCCAATGGCACCAAATGGACTAATGTAGAAATATGATATCTTTAATGGGCTTTCTGGGAAGACTGCAGTGTTTCCATTGTTATAATGCAGGGCTGCCTGCTGTGACCCGGAGAACTCTGATGAAGTGTGTATTGGGTAAGTGCTGTCATGGCGGGATCTCAGGCCATCAATGATGCCATCACCTGCATGAAACCAGTGGGTTTCTCTAATTCTTGCTCTCTGCCCAATCTGACAACTCTTCCATATTCTCTCTGCTACTTACATTTCTTGCTTTATTTTATGTGCTCATCTATCCTCAGCAGCGTCTCTCATCCTTCGTCCACTTGAGACATTTGCTTTGGTTGAAACTGAACTCCAGCGACTGAGTCATGTGAAGACTGTCTTGGAAAACGAAGGACAGCTCCTGACAGGCTGAGCTCAGCTGTGTCGGGCATCTGAGGTTGCCACGCCCTTGGCCAAGACCAAGAGTTGTGTATATATAGAAGTGCACACAGATTTATTTTGGTCTGTTTAAGGCTACACGTGCTGCCCTGCACAGAGTTTGAATCATCTTTCAGGGACGCTGTCATAGAGAACAGAGACCATAGGTGTATAACTCCAGCTCTGCTGGCTGCCACACTCATAGGCTGGCAGAGGGGAGAGGTGCTTTCCCAGCTGGCGTCCATCAATGGAGCTGAGCAGCTCACTCATGTAAGGGGTGTTCCTGGTTGCAAAATGTGAGATTTGTTTTCTTTTTCTTGACTGACGTCTGAGGCAAGGGCTGCCTGGCCAAGGTGGATAAGGATCATTTCCCTACTGGCGTACTGTATCATGTACTCACGGCATATTGTGGGAGCAATATTTTGAGTTTAAGGGTCTGGGGCAGTAGAGTTGAGAGGTGAGCAGGAAGACCAAACACACTTGATCATTACTACTTGGGGCTATAATGACCTAATTTCAGGGATGATTAGAGTTCCATCTAATTGAATTAAATCCATCCTGAGTTGAGTCAGACGCTCTACCAGCCCCAGCTGCTCTGAAGCTAGCACCTTGAACCTTGAATAAAGATTCCTTAACTGTGAGACAGTTCCTCACTTTGTCACGACTCACATTTTTGTGTACCGTTTTTGTAAAGTGTTACCTGCAAATGTACACTAACACATTAAACAAAGATGGTGAACATGGTAGCCTCACAGAGCCGTTAGCATGACTTCAGACTATTAGTCATGTTATCCTTTGGCTGATTTATGGAAGCTACCTTACCTACCTACTTTATATATTGTTGACTTATTGATTCTGTGACAACTTATAATGAGCATACCATATGTGTTATGAGTAGAACAATTATAATTGTATGTAATGTAGCAATGTATCAATAGTGAAAAAAGAACAATATTTTCCTTTGAAAAGCAGTAAACCAGTGTGTCACATTAGACCTCAGCCCTTACCTCATTGTCTGTGCCCACATCCAGCATAACGGGCAGGCACTGCTGTGGCGGCATCCCTCCACAGGCTGTGTAGAGGGCCAGTTTGCCCACTGGGATGCCCATACCGTAGCAGCCCAGGTCTCCCAGCCCCAGGATCCTCTCTCCATCCGTCACACACACAGCCTGTTAATCAACATTAAGTGTTAGCCATAAACTACAATAGCTAGCCACACCAACCACGTAAACAATTTCAATATGTCTATAATGCCGCTACATGTAGGTTATTTCTCAAATTAGATATTACATCACATTTATACGCAATTTAATGAGAAAATAACAAAGCAGCAGTTCTGCCTCCATGCCTCGTGAGCTCAAATCTTCTTTTACCAAAACAAGTCCACCCTGCTACCCAGAAACATGTTTTTTTCCCTCTCTGTAAGCCAGGTCCTCCTACACCCTCCTGGCTTTCCACTCACTAGTTACTTTACTGTTCGAGCAATAAATGCGCTCCTCCAGGTTGATTCCACAGCATGAAACAAATCAATTGTGTAACAGCTAATATCAGCAGCAGAAGTGTTTAATTTGAGTTTTTCTTTTTCCACCCTTGGAGTGACGCAGATAACTCTGGCACAACGTTTTAACAGCCCGTTCCTCCCACAATCTGACCGGTTTAAAGGGTGTCATTAGTTTTCCCACTTTAGTGTTTAAAATCAATAATTACCATACTTAACACCATTAGCAGCTTTTTTCCCCCCGACTGTCACTGGTTAATATGTGACAGGATGGCTGCCAACGCTTATCAGTGGATGACTACCTCGGCTCCTGTTTGCCCTCCCTCCGTGGAAATGTTAAAAGTAGGCCATATTAGTTGAGTTTACGATAAGACCACCCTGACAATGAGATGCAGCGTGTCAGCGCTGAGGTAAATGCCCTGCTGTTGACAGCTGTGAACAGGTGGCTGAGGCTGCAGGTATATTTGACATGCCAGGAATGCCGACTGGTTTCGTCATTCTGAGTATGACTAGATTATGACTTGCACATAGCTGCTCTTTACAGAAGATTAAAGGAATATTTCAGGCTTTTGGGAAATGGCCAATACAGAGGGTCAAGAGAACCGACTTTTTGGAGCATTCACTATTTTTAATAACAGCCTGGTTATGATTCACTTCTTATTACCAAGAGCAATGATTACTACTTACTAACGGTAATAAAAACAATGTGTTTTCTATCGTGATTAAATATCAAACCATTGAAGGTACTTAGCGGTGTTTAATTTCACAAAAGCAATTTATAATTTATTCATTTTCCAAGACAGGTCCACCTTCTTCAGTTTACAAAAAGACAAAGGAGCTCAATATAGTTTAAAAACCATCATCAGTATTGTATTTTATTGTATTTTATTTAAAGTTTATCAGTTAACATTGCAAAGCTTTTCTGCTTGTCTGTCATTTAGGATCATATTACAGCAAGTGTTCATTTTCTCACTGTTATGAGAAGTATCGTGGACCGCTTTCACTCAAAACTGTTTATCCTAGAGTTGTGAAACTACTTCAGATAATGTCTTCTGCGAGTGTTTCTCCTTAGAGACAATCATGTATTTTAACATCATAGCAACATGCGCTGCTGATGGATGTGTGCTGCTTCCTCTCCTGCTGAAAATAAGTAATCTTTTGGTTGTGTTGCTTGTGTGCCGCTCATAATCCATACTATATGATCATATCAATAAAAATTATATACCGTATATTGCATGCTAAATTAAAGTACATTAAAGAAGAAGCCTGGTGATTTTCTGTGTTTTTGAATTGTCTGCAAATTCCATGAAAAGACCAAAACCAATAATATGTTAGTCCATCTCTCAATACTTCCATTTCCTGTCTCTGGCTCTCAGCTCCAAGCCCATTAAATCCTAAAACAGAAGTTAAACAGGTCTTTTGAATCAAAAATGAATTTGTTTTTCTAAAACAACTCGGCACTGTTGTTTGTAGAAAACCTTATTTAAACAGGGTTTCATTTTTTTTTACATTTTAAGGTGTGCTAGCTAGCATGTATTTATGCCTCCTTACTGGCACTGAAGCAACATGACTCATTGCAAGAGTGTGGCTCTTTTTCAGTTTTCATATTTTCTGGACAACAGTGGAGCTCTATGGCAGAGGAATAAGACAAACTAGACTCTGGATACTTATTAATTGGATCAATTCATTATTGGTTTGGTCATTTGTTGACAAGAAAAATGTATTATATTCCTGTCTTGTCCTCAGCACTCAATTAATGTTGACTAATTGATATCCCGACATTTTGCACTTTTACACATACCTTGCTGTGTTAGCCTTTTTTTTTGTAAAGTCACACAAAACAGGACTTAGATTCTAAGCTTTTTGTAATGTGGGAGTGCTGGAATAACATGAATATGATCATACTTCATCCCACTGTTTGTGTAATATAATTTACCCTGATGTCCTTTTCTGGCCAGTTCTGGAGGAGTGTTGCAATGTGTCCACGGTCATGAATAGTGATGAAGAGCCCCCTGGAACACAGGAAAACAAACAGAAGAACTTAAGTAAGCAGAGGAAAAAGAAAAAGAGAAAGAGACCACACTTTTTTACATGTTGAAAAGGCATCATAGGGCACACCGCTCGATGGTCTTCCTCTTTCTCACTCAAGTTTAATGTCAGGCTGCACTCTAATGAAACATAATATCATTTAAATAATCTTGGCACAATCAATGGCAACACAAGAACTCAACCAACTCATGACCACTTTGTACTTAAAAACTTCTTATCTGAGATTTAAAGGAAAAACAGCTTTGAGCTCAAACTCAGAGACTGTTTGAAGTTAAGCTGCTATTTCTTCTCTGCTTTTCTTTCTTCTGACCACGACTTTATTGAATACTGATGGCACCTGGGATTTGAATGTTAAGCCCAGAGCCCAGGGCCTCTGTGGGGAGTTTGCTTTGGACCCTTGAGGTCCCCCAAATATTCATTCATCTTAGCATCCCCCCACCTACCAACCCTTCCTGTTTCCTTTCCTTGCTCCCTCAGCATCAACGTCCTTCCCTCTGGGACAATCCCAGGATAAAGAGATCATCTCTATGCGTGGGGTCCAGATGCGGCGCCTTTCCTATACCCAACGCACCCATCTGGTTAATGCATGGGGGCAACACCTCCTCCATGTGCCAGTGACAGTAAAAACATCACTATTTGCAAGAATCTGCTCATAAAGTAAAAACCCTTCCCAGGTCAATGCTTGTGGAAGAAGACAATGGAGAAATGTCAAACAGAAACAGTATGACACACTGTGAAAAGTAAGAGTGAAATATAGAGATAAAAGAAAGACGTAAAAGTGTCATATAAAAATGCTTTGAGAAGTCAGGGATGTGGAGCGGACACTGTAAGCATCGGTTTCCATTTAAGACGGTCTTCAGCCATGCTAACGCCTCGGTGAAGCTGTACTCAGGCACAGTGGTGCTTTGGGCTAAATGCTAACATGTTGATGTTTAGCAGGTAATGTTTACTACGTTTCTCCATATTAGTTTAGCTTTTTAGCATGCTTTCATTTGCTAACTAGCCAGTACTACACACAATACAGCCAATTTCATCTACATGTATCAGGTATTTGGTTATAAACCAGTTTGGAGGAGCTATAATTTTCATCATCATCAGTGTGGCCGATCTGGCCAAAAAATATCACAATCTATTTAATTGAAATCATGATCCACATCTAAATTGCACCGTTTAGTCTCAATTTGAAATGCCCTGTAGACAATAACTAGACTTGAAATAGACTGTGAGTTTCTCCATTGCCAAAATTAAAGTCCAATATTGCACCGAAGATAGAAGTAAATCATCTAGTCATCTAGTTGGCTACGCACATGACTTTGTTGCCGTGTTTACATAGCACGGATCTGCTAGTCATTGAGGTAATGTGGACTTTGGAAACAAAAGTTTAAATAAATTCCTCAATCAAGATCGATCATGATCTAAAATTGTCAGATGGCCCATCCCCAAGTCTGAGGAAAAATCTGAGGACCACCAAAGTGAGTTGGCTTCATCATCTGGTTACTATGAATGTCTACAAAATTTCATAGCAATACTGTGAATAGTTGCTGAAAGATTTCAGGATGGACGAAAATGGATGACAGACTGATATTGCCATCCATAGAGCCAGAATCAGCAATTCAGTGTAAATACCCAATATTTGTATCTTAAAATGAACTTTAAGAAGGCAAGTGGATCTGAATAGAAAACAAAGTTGAAGGACAAAGTAATGCAATGTAGCTTTAATATAAGTTGAAGCACACAACTCCTCACCTTTGAGTGATATAAACCTTTATATTCATATGAGAATATGAACTGTCTGAGTTTTCTACTGTCAGAATGTTTTTTGTCCGTCAAAATCTTACAACCTGAACCACCACCAATCTTTGACCAAAGCGGGATGAACTGTCCAATTAAGTTACAGTAAGTACATCTAACGATCATCTGCAATTCATTTAAATCTATAGTGATCTGTGGATCTTGTTCTTTCTTTCAGTCCAGTGGTAAACATCCTCTGATTTTAGCTTCTCCATTGTCAGGACTGTTGGTCCAATAAAAAAGACATTTGAGGACGTCACCTTGACATCGACAGATTAATTACTAATGGAAAATAAGTTGTTATTTGCAGCCCTACGTTAAATGAAAAGAACATAACAAGAATTTGAAAAGACAGGAAGAGAGCATGACTGATTAAAAAAAAAAGATTGACAGTTTTTTTTAAAGACAGTCGTTTCTCTTGTGCAAAGAGCTCTGCAGGTCACATAAAGGTCAGCAGGCCACAAACATCTGGCATCAGTCATTTTACACACGTTTCAACTTTTATTGCAATGTAATGACGTACATCTGCATACATTTGCACATCGAAACATGTGTGCATGATATTGTATTGTGCTGTTTGATGATTTAAAAGAGTCTGCACAGCGGGGACAGGGACCTGTAGGGAGCTGGACTAGTTTTGTCTTTCTACAGTGGACGAGTGTGAGCGAGGAGAGAGAGGGGAGAGAGTGCAGCCTGCTGTGTTTGTTTACCTGAAGCTGGGAGGACATGAGCCACTGCCGGCAACAGCAAAATGAGAAATTTATGGGAAAGAACAGCATCGGAGCTGAAAGGTTGGCCGCATTATGATTGTTGGAAAACAACTTTTTGAGACGGATGAAAGCAGACAGGAAGGACGGCAATAAAGCCTAATTCCTGTCAAACTGACGGTTACCAAAAACATTTCAGGATCCACTTTCCATCACTCCTTTCCTCGTCCAATTCTCATTTTCTCCCACTTCTCGTCGCATTTCAGAGGAGTTGTCGACCTCATGACCTTTGACCCTGACAAGTACAGTGATGTAGAGCTGCAGGAGTGCCTGTGACACATTTTAACATTAAAAAAAACAACACAAACACTCACACACACATAAACTCCTCTTACAGTACCCAGAGCATCAGAGAGCTAATCTACAGTATCTCATGATGTCAGGCTGTTTTCAATCCATCACCACCGTCTCTTAAGATAATGACGATCTTTTGAAATGGAAAATAAAAGTGCTTAATGACAGTATACAGCAGCTGTCATGAGGATGTGTATGATATGAAAGCTTTTTGTCTGCGGTCCGGAGATCACTACGCTGTGTGTGTATGTGGTAAACCGGGTCAGGGTTAGATGTGTTTAACGTATTTGCTGTGAGAAACATTGTTGTAAAATGAAGTCATTTTGGCTTGTCCAAATTTCTTCAAGGGGTTACTGCTGGGTTAGGATTTGCCTTTTTAGTGGTAAACCCTCTGCCCTGTCTGATGAGCAAGTAGCCAATCCCTTTATGAGCAGTGCCAGAACCATTTCTTTTAGTTTTTTGCCATGTATCCAATCCTATTTTTAGCTCACTATTGGAAATGATTATCTGTCGGCCTACTTTTAGAAGGCTATTCAACAAATATCAACTTTGTAAACTCTCTTTTTTAACCTATTTCATTACCATTTTATTTATTCAGACTGTACTTTATCCATAACTTTCAGCTAACTATTCAAACTGTTAATCCGTTACTTACAGCTGTCTGATGAGCAGGTAGCCTATCCCTTTGGCCAGTGCCAAAACCTTCACTGAGTTTTATTTCTTCAAATGAGAGTATGATATATTTTTCCTCATATTCATGCCTTTAGATGCCTTGAATTATGTGTGTGTTTTTGTGTGTCTGTGTGAGTGTGTGTGTGTTTGTCAGACTGCTGCTGCTGAAATAACCACAATGAATAGCAGTCGCCCCATTTTCTAGATGAGAGGAGGGCCACAAAGCACTGAGCTGCCATGTCTGGCTCCTCCTGTAAGAGTGTGGCCAGAACAGAGAGGGTAAAGAAAACAACCTGATGGCCTGAAACAGCCCCACCGCTGACCTGCAGCCCAACACAAAACACACCCCAGGGACCGTGGAAGCTGGCAGGAGGAAAAGCTGCTTTCCACACCATGACCCCAAAACACTCTTAGCCCCATGAGGAAGCCGGCCTCCGATCGTTGACCCGTGTCCACACAAAACACAACCAGTCACCATTCTTCACCTCCAGTGCATAACCTTAATCTTCACTGTGCTGGACGCCCTCACTTAGCAAGCCACACAAGGTTCAACTGACACAGTGGACACAAATCAGAGAGAAAAGACTGTGAAAATAGTGTTAAAGGTCACGGTCACGCACTATGAGATTTCTCCAACTAATTAAGCTCCAAATCTGCCACAACAGACAGGTTTTAACGGTTGGTCGGTGTCCCCTGAGAAAAATTATGACAGGGTATTTTCCACTTGATTTTCTAAATGTGTTTGAAAGGGCCTAATTGGAGCCAACATCTTGTAGTGTGACTCTGACCAGAGGGAAGTGGTAAATGTCAGCTAAGCAAAGAAGACAATTCTTGTTTTGTTAATGCATAACTTGAAAAAACAAGTGTCTAAGATCTTGTACAAGCTGAGGAAATTAAACCTATTATACGTTTTCTCATGCCAGAATGTATAATTTCCTGTCAATGTAAAGAAAATACTACATTACTCAAAGGATATTAACTGATTTCTAGGCGTTCGGCCTACTTGTCACCTCAAGTAGTACATGCACACCAAACTCTTGGTCCAGTGCTGTTCCAGTGGTTTCTAACACTTTCGGCATGAAGCAACACCTACTTGTGACCCTTCAACACAGATTAAACTGTTATGTACATTTAATATGTGTTAAAAGGTCACATCGTAGAACCTAGGGGATACAGCGGCTATAGAGATAGCGCTTGGGGACTGACATCATAAAGAAAGTTGAGCAAATACTCAGTTTTTGTGTCATTTGTTACACGACAACAGTCGAAATATGTTACCTGGATGTCACTCCAGCTCTTAGCGCATAGCCCACTGATGATTTATATTACAAAGTTAATTAAAGGTGCAGTGTGTAGGATGTAGTGGCATCTCGTGGTGTGGTTACAGGTTGCTACCAAATGATCACTCCTTGTGAAAGGCCGACTCTAGAGCTCTTTGGTTTGTACACTCTGGGCTACTGTGGAAACACAGTGGTGCAACATGAAAGACAAACTGTTGCCTCCTTAAATGTAAAAGGCTCATTCAGGTTAGTGTCACACAAAGGAAAACATCATTCTAAATATCATATTTCTATTATTGCCAATAGAGCCCCCTGAAGCTTACACACTGAAGTGCACCCACAGTTTTGTAAGAGTATAAACAAGGCATGGTAAGGCTCAATCCCGTTTGAGATATTTGTTGGGCGTCACAGTGGAGCAGTCAAACCTGTATCTAGTATTTACAAGAAAAAAAGGAAGAAATAGAGAAACCGGCACAAAAATACAAAGAAATGTGCAGAAACATTCTCCTTTCATTGATTCACCTCATGACCCCTAACGGTTTCTCGCAGGATCCCTTGTGGTGTCCTGACACCCAGATTGACAAGCAGTGAAATATGGAGTGTGCGATCTAAAGTAAACATGGGTGAAGAGCGTTGTTATAAGACTGAGAACGCTACAATTTGAAGTTCTGGTAATTTTCTTGAGTAGGAGTGCAACAACATACAAAGTTAATCAGATAGCTAAGCATTTTTCTTTGGACACTGTAATTTTCTTTAAAGACTTACATAACTGCCACAGTAGCACAGTAAAAAACATTACAGTATTGAGCTTTTTAGGACGTACTGATGTTTTCGACTGAAAATACCAATAAGCCAAAATTTTGCACTGTATACAATCTTAAAGAATTTACATTTAAATGAACTGTTCAGTGATGTTACCTGTACTGGACAGAAACAGTTAATCCATCTCTGTACCTGGTCCAGCCAGCAGCCAGCTGGAGCTGTCATTGGCTCCCGAAAACTGTTATTGTTAGACTAATTACTTTCTCATTTACCCAGAGCTGTTGGGCACGCTGCATCTTGGTTACGCAACAAGACAGGTTACGCAAGCCATGTGAAGCTGTGTGTCCCTCACATGAGGGTTATGACAGTAAATTTAAAGCAACAAAGTCACTCCCAGACAGTAGTAGTCCTACAAACACACTCAATTATGTCATGTAGTATACAGAGGTCCTACATATACAGGCACAAAATGATCTTGTTATAGAAACAGGGACTGAACAATTAATACACTGCAAACTCCAGCTCAGTAGGAAGATTATGGTATAAAAAGCAGAGAGGTATCAAGATACTGTCTGCCTTTGAAAGAAAGCAAAACACATCTATTCAACGGGAGAACTCCCCTGTGGAGATCCATGGCTTTTCAAAACAGGTTCAAACAGGAGCATCACTCCAAAATTAACAGGGGATCCTTCTGCCAGACCAGCTGCTGGGATATTTGAGACATGGTTTTATTAAATCTGGGAAGTTCAACAGAAACAAAATCATGCACTTGCCAAAAATAAGAGATTAATATTTAGGAATTAATTAGAATAGACTAATCTGCTCCAGTTAAAAACACAGTAATAAACCACAGATGTTGGTGTGAGGCCATTTGTTACCAGAAATTTGCTGTGTCAGCCTTTTTAAAGTGTGCTCGAAGGTGGAGATATTGTTATTTTGGATAAGCGCTAGTCTGGCTTAAATCATTATCAGTCCTAGACTATAATCAGACTAAGTCCAGTTATATATTGTATTATTCTTGCGTTGGGGGAGTCCCTATCCAGTAATACAAACAAATCATTTTGTACAGAATTCGGTCTAATTGAGTTACAGACATAACCGGTGTGCGTCACTAATTAGAAAAATGACAAAAGTGCATCGCCCTTGTTAATCTGCCATCCCTCTTCATCCCCTCTGAGGTTGGACCATGGTCTAGACTGATAACTGATAAATTGTAGAGAACACATAACCTATATTTTTAACTTAAACTTAACTTTATTTGGTAATTGTGTGAATCAATTATGTGCCATTATTTTATTAGAGAAGTGTATCGAACTGCAATGTAAGACTGGAGCCTCTGACTTGGCTTTTGGTGTGAATGTAATGTAAAAATGATACCACAAAATAATTAAGGAATTTGTTCATTATATCACTGAACAGCATGTTTCATAGCAGCAGTGTGTTAAGCTGCTTTTTCTAACTAGCTTGTGGTCAAGCTTGCTAGTATCAAATATGAGGAATGAGTAGCGGCTTCACCACCTACAGTTTCAAAGCACTGTAGCCTCCTCAACACTGGGCACATATGTACTTACAGCATTCAGATCAATCATCAGTGCTTTCAATACACCTCAGTTTCCCAGCAGCCAAAGTAGGAAACAAACAAAAACACAAAGTGATACGAGACTTCAGCTTGTTACTGGCACTAGCCGTGTCTTGGTTACATTTCCGTCAAGGTAAACCAAACATTTCATCTCAAGCCACGATGAGACATTAACCAGCATCTTGGGTTTGGCTCCATGTGTTCATTTGTCACTACACTAAAGGACACTGGTCTGAGCCTGACGTCTGTCTGTCATCATATCAGGTGAGCATAGTGTCCTCTGAGCTACAGCACAACATCGAGCGAGACAGCCCGGCACAGCGGCTCGTGCACACAGACATACAGCACACTCATAAGGAGACAGAGTAATTTCTATGACTGGATGTGGTATCTGACCACACGCTGTAGAAAAGAACTGACAGCACAATATTTAAGCAGTGAGACCGCTGGTTTCAACTTTCTTGCTTCCTTCCCTGAGTGGTATTTAATAAGCTAATGGCTTTCCATGGAAAGAGAAGAACTTAAGTTCAGTTTATGCACAAACTGCAACTTACCTTTAAGTATCCACATAACGGGAGAGCAAGAGTCAGTTTTACTACTTAAGCTGTACCCTTGGTTTTGTTCATACTGATCATTTCCAAGGCAATTACGTAAGTGAAGCCAAAGGAGTGAAGCTGTTGGCATCGTGAATAACGCTCTAATGCTGCAGCGCGTGGACCAGCCAAGCAACTGACTAAACCAATGGAGGAGAAGAAGAAAAGTTGGTGAGAACAGGGGGTCTGGCTGTGCCAATCAATAACCATGTTCATGCTGCAGCCTGAGCTGTTGCAAACTCTGCCCATTTTAAAAATAACTAATTGCAATGGAAAAGATGACCGTCTAAGAAACTAAATATGCAACAGAGCTCTGGGAGGAGGAAAAAGTGCTCTGTAAACACAAAAAGAAAAAAATAAATAGAAACGACAAAGGGATCCGGGCTGTGGGTGAATAATTTTGCATCAGCTCAACAAACACAAAGATTCAGGCCATAATCCACCTCTCTGTGTCTGTCTAAGCACATGTAAGCCTTCAGTTGCCTGGGTTTGTTGCATCTGAAAAATATGCATCTGTACAATTCCTGAGGGGTGAGTTTTTGAATTGATCTCAGTAGCAAGAAGCAACTGTACCCAGTAATTTCTGTTGAACTCACAGCTCTCATCACTTGGAAATGAAACGTGCTGGGCAGGAATTCTCTTTCCAGTCCCTTCGCTTTCCTTTTTCCCTTCACACCCTCCTCTCTACATAGAGTGTGACTCTCTGAAGACAATGCACTCTTCTTCTCCGTCGTCAGCCTCCCACCCGCCATGGCACGCTCAGACTTTGTCAGGATTCCATCACGTTACGAGGATTCAACACGTTGCCTGAATCACCCTCTCTTTTTACACAAGTGAGAACCAGTTCCAGTCGCTGGCCTCGGAAAACCAAAACCCACCCCCACCTCATTCCACTGCAGCCCACTGAAATCAGCCCGGGCCTCCACACAACAACTAATCTTCTCTCGTGAAGCTTTTCCAGACTCGGAGACGAAGGAAACTCTAGAGGATTCGAGGCCAAAATGAACACAGTTTAGCCAATCTGATTGGCCTTTCATCACTTCGGGTAACACGCTGAGGCAAAACATAAGAAGGCATGGAATCTCTGACACAGGCAGACCTGCAGGTGAGGGAAAATAGCAACCAGACTCTGAGTTTCTGGGGTTTCAAAGCACATCTTCTACTGTAGCTGTCCGGGTGAAGGAGAAGCAGTCGAGTGTCCAGACAACTAATTGTCCAACTTCTCCTCTCAGCCAGCCTTACATAACTCATGGTGCAAGAAACGGCAGGAAAAGGCCAACTCCAGCACAAAGGCCCTGCTAAAGGAATCAGAGGCACAGACCTGATGAACCCAGCAGGCTATTAGAGGAGTTTCAACCCTCTGCAACCAGGTTTTCCATTTATTCGCCTTTTCACACACATCCTGACATTTGCGGCATGCCAATGACGTTTCATGTGGGTTGCAAAGTCACATTCGAAAGCAACCGGGCAGCAACTGCATGAGGAGGAGTTGAAGCGTGTTTATTTGCCATTGCTGCTTTGTGTTAGCAACAGTGGTCAGGACCGGATCAAGAAAACTTCCCTAAAATTCAAACAGGTCATCCTTTCATGAGAAACACACATAAAGATCATGACGATGGGAGACAGGTTAAGAGAATATTGTAAAATCATTGAGCCCCGCGTGGATGACAAAGATTTATGGCCCATTGTATTCTCCATGACATTCACAGAGAAATGTGTATTCAATTTTAGGTTTGTCTGGGGAGGTGGCAGGCGAGCTGCTAATATCCACTATAAAACAGATGGAGAACTGCTTTAAGAGTTTCCAATTCTTCATGGCTGAGAAGTGAGGAGATCATTCATGTACTATATGTTACTAGATGAGGGCCATCATATTTTACAACATAGGCGGTTGGTGAAAAACAATCGCAATCTACTGTCCATTTTATGCTCTCAAAACCATGTAAGTAGGTTGCCAGATAGTGGTTTTAGCATGCCTTCACTTTTGTATTGATGTTACTTGGAATACTCAGGTAATCCATTAACCTAGATAATGTATTGATCCTGATTAAGATATCGATGCCAGTTTGTGGAAAAAAGCATCAAAATGTCAGTTATCTGCAGTACGTGCACAGCATACTGTACTGCCCTAACATTAGCTAGCTTGTGTTAGCAACATTAACATTAGCTAGCTAGCTTTTGCAACTTGAACATTAGGTAACATTAGCAATGTTAATGCTAGCTTGTGTGAGCAATGTTAGCTACGTTAATGAGCAAGCGTTAGCAACTTTTACATTTGCTAGCTAGCGTTAGTAACATTAGCAAGCGCAACAAACTGGCAACTACTTGAAGGGTGCTGAGCTTAGTGCTTCCATATAGGGAGTGACAAAAATAAAAATAAATGTGATCATTACAAGATCCCCTATTATTATTATTACTTCATAAACATAAACAAGGCGTTTCTTTGTTTGTGGTTGTTAATTCTGCAATTATTTTTGCATTTATCTGCTTTTCAGCAACTCTACCATCCATCATAAAAGAAGAGCATGGCTGCTATTAACATGTTACTGGCCTGTTGGTGACATTTTCCAACTCTAACAAGGAAATTGGAGCTGTAGCTCTAGCTGATGTAATGCTGAGGCCTAAATCAAGTGGATGTTCAGGGTGTCAGGGGAGAGGTCAAGTCTCACGTAATGAAAACAGATCAAAGAGAGTCAGAGGAAAGTCAGCTGGGGTCAACTCTCATTCCTGTAGAGTGGTCAGAGGTCAGACAGAGTGCTGGAAAGTTGGTCGACATCACCAGCAAAACTAATCATTTTCCATGAGATCATCCGTAATAACCAGGGCTAACCAAAAGAACGGTTGTGTTTATAAATGGTCATGTCTCCTGCAAAGTGACACTGAAACCCTGAACACTCCCTGTGGGATTGAGAGGGAAATTATTCATCAATAATAATAAACAACCTCTTGTCATTCCTATTCAGCATAACATAAACTTTCTGTATATACACCATTAAAAGTGCACTTGGGGTTAACATAGTTTGAAAGCAGTGAGAGATTTGTCTTAAGTCCAGTGTGCTCTGCCAAAATACACTCATACATAAATCACATTTGTCATGCATATTTACATATAAGGTTATTACAACAGATAGCCTGGAATCAAATAGGTTTTTGCAGGACCAGTAAAGCTATTCCTTCATTGTTCAAATATGTTTAATTCTTATCAGCTAACAGGCATTATCAGTTTGTAAAGAGAACGAACTATGCAGCCGATTAGCGGCGGGAGCTTTAATGTATCAAAGAATGAAAAACAAGCAGGTCTGACTACTGAAGTCATGCCAAAGAAGCCTATTGTGTGTTTTAGTCGTATAATGTAGTGTAATGTTTTATTTTGATCGCCCAATCAATATCACAGATCAAGAACTGTATGAATGTATATCACTTGGACAATGCGTTGATGAAGTATTATTATTAATATACTGTTCAAAGTAACAGTTTGTAATCTTTTATTAGATCTAGCACACTGCAGTTTTTTTTCTCCTTTGAAACGAGTAAAGTATGAAAGGGTATTATGGGTATTAGACCACAACAACAGCCACTGAATAATCTCTTTTTTCAACTGTGATTTCCGTCAGAAGTCAGAAGTCGGATCAAGCCTTTTTGCACATACCAACTGTCAAAATAACTTGGTCTAATTTTCCACCAGTTACATGTAACGCTATGTTGAAATGAAATGAAACGATATTTGCAGAAAATGTTGACAGTTTGGAGGCCTCCGGAGTGACTCCTCAACTCACGCAGCCCTGAGAGCAGATGCATATCTTCAAGTTTTCAATTTCAAACCTTGGGCCAAGTGCATGACAAAACTACGAGCGTTCACAGCCAACACTGAGCTGCGAGCTGATGGAGCTGTCAAAACACAGAGAAATTAGCTTTTAGTGTTTTCTTACCACATCCATTTAGTAAGCAGAGGGCCGTTTTGAACTGAAACAAGAGAAGCAGAGCAGTTAGGAGATATCAAGGTCAGATACTGGAGGCCTCATACCATTCACTG
Organism: Pagrus pagrus; assembly: GCF_965226575.1. NCBI lineage: Eukaryota > Metazoa > Chordata > Actinopteri > Spariformes > Sparidae > Pagrus > Pagrus pagrus. The sequence continues at coordinate 26,252,279 of NC_140191.1, read as the reverse complement.
AGGTCTTATCTAAGAGCAGATATGAAGGTGGTGCAGTGGGATGGTGATTAATGTGAGACTCTGCTGACTCAGCTCTTTTTGCAAGTGAGGAATGACCCAAGTAACCATGAGGCTGACCCAGATTCAGTCATGGTTCTTAGTGGTCTGCTAAACTAGGAGTGTAAACCATCATGCCTCCAAATAACAGTGCTCTGAGTTAATGGCTTTTATTCAAAATATGTGTTTGAATGTCCTCAAAAGACAGCAAGTCCTCTGAACTCAATAACAGAATACAATGTGAATCACTTTTAAAACGTCACATATAAACTAAGTTTCTTCTTAAGGTTTGGCTGGATGTAGGCAAAAGTTATACAACTTGGTTCAGGTTAGGAAGTATTGGTCGACATGGTTTCAAAAGTACATGTTTTCAGGAATAGTTTGACATTTTGGGAAATGCATGCTTTGAATGCATGAAAAGTTTGTTTTTGTTTGCAATTTTTAAGTATTAGTTTTATAACTAAATTCAAATTGGCAGAGTAAATCAGTTGAGTGTGTGTGTACGTGTCAAACTGCAGCAAATCTTTATCAGCTGTGTTTCTCTGGTGTAATCAAAGGTTGCCATGGTGATGGTAACTCCTGTTTGACTCGTTGGTCAGAGAGTTCATTTCATAGAGATCTTAGCTGAGGTACACCTCTCATGCTCATGCTTCTACCTCAAACACAATAACTCCTGTCAGCTAGTAATTGTCCAGAATGTTGAGAAAAGAGGGTAAAAATTCAAACTTATGAACATATTACAGAGTGTTTGTTTAAATGTGCTATGAACAGCCCATTAGTGACTATTGTAATAAAAGATTTGTGTGTGAGAGACATGTCAAGAAAGGAAGGGGGTCCACCGAAACTGCTTATGTATATGGGCCAGAATTTAGTGCTACACTGCTGCATCAGAGGACATTATATACTCCTTTAGTTGATGTAATGTGTGCAGTCTCCCTTTACCGCCCCCCTCACTCCCATGGTAATTTTTGGTTACAAAGAAAAAAACATAAAATTGCCTCTGGAACTAAAGCGTAACGTGCCACACCTGGAAAAACAAGCAGTTCAGTAAATCAGATGTTTAGCGGGGCTCAGTGACCACAAACTGTCAACCTCCATCGTCTTCACTAACCCACGCGGTCTTAACAGCTTCATTAGGCCAATACTGAGCCTCGTCAGAGAACCAGCGAGTGGTGGCAGCTGTTTGGATCTGATCAGGTTGGGTATATTTGTAATGTTTGCATCATTCCATTGGACCATATCCTGAGTTTTACTCTACACCGAAAAACGAAAATACTGGGGATTGTCGATTACAACCTGCCAAAAAGGTTGGACTGTGACTCGGGGAAATTTTGGTTTAGAGTTTCCATTCAGTCCAGTGGGAAACAAAGCACGGTTTGACAAATTACTGGGGCATTTTCCATTCATGATGGTAGTGGTTTGTATGCGGTTTGTGTGGACAGTTCAGCTGATTTAAGATGTAACATTAATCCTTAGAAATCTGACACATGTATGTCTTTGAACTCTTCTTTATCTTGTGCTTAATCCTAATCCAAAGCGGATCACAAAGTTACAGTTGCACCGCTGCTTCTCTCACTTCTAACTGTGTTTCTGTGTGTAGCACAGGCCAATACGAGGCTTGTAAATGATGGAAATGATAATGACATTGTTGGCGATATTCAGCTTGCGGCTAGAAATTCATCCTCACATGGTCAAGATGTGACCTCTGACAGTATGTGTGACTCTCCATTTAACCCTGCATACATCTGCATTACATACAGTACGTACTGTATTACATCACACATACCCATCTGGCTGCTCCAAGTCACACAGGAATGAGGCCAGCAGCATGAAACGACACTGCTGAGGTGCTGGCAACCCTCCTACACTAGCTTTGGAAACGCCACCTCCAACATGTGCTTTGGCAAACAAGCAATGTGGACACATTTCAGCCCTGACAAGTGCAATAAAGAAGTGATATAGGTTCATTTCAATTTGCAGCCTCCTTGTCGATTTATTGGGCCCCATTGGGCTCCTGCAGCAGTAATTGTGGCAAAAAGATAACATCGTTAAAACATACAGAGCGCATAAGTACAAAAGTAGTGGAAGTGGCCAACATTTGCAAACACAGGGTTATTCCATAAGGGATCGTAACTCACCAACCTCTCCAGTTCTAGCTTTTATGGTTTAACTATATTTCTCGAGGCAGGGAGATGACAGCTTCAGCCACACTGTCACTGTTTAGAAGGTGATAGACTGAATATCCTTTAAAAATGTTTCTCTTGTTTTGAATGCATTGTGAAATTCACATTAAAGCCATTCCAGAGGACGTTGCCAACCAGTGTGACATATGCTGAATGAATTTGCTGCTGCATGCTGCTACGGGTTCGCTTTAAAACTACAAACCAGGCTGAGTGTGAGTCACAGATAAGCTTCATGGGATGAGCAGCGAGTTGTATTTTCCAGTGTGGGCTGGTGAAATATTACTACTGAGCCCCAAAATTGGACCAATTGAGACGGTGCGAGGATAGCAGCCAAACAGAACTGTGCTCTATAATTTTGTCATTGGTGGGAATGGAGAGTCTTGTATTAATGCATCATTCAGCAACTCCAGTAATGTCAAACTGAAACCCCATTATTGAAAAAACCGTCTTTGGGGAAATATTAGAAATGCTCCTTTTTGAGTCATAAACTGAAGGGCTGTGTCAGTGTACATGTTTGATGAACCGCAATCTGGCAGGCTGAGCCCTGCCAAAGGGTTGACAGATCACTATGACCTGCAAGGCGAGGATAACATAACCGATGGAGGCACCCAATGGCATTCGAGGACTCTTTTTTGGTATCCTTAATAGTTTATAGGCCTTCTTCTGAATCTCTATTTAGTTTTGACAAATTGTGGCTTGAACAATGAAATAATTTCCAAATGTTAAAGTGATGACAACGAGAAAACCAAACTAAAGACCTGTAGCCAGTTAACTTCCTTCCAATTTGTGTACAACAGTTCTAACGTTTTCCTCGAATTGTTGAATGTGTGGGTCTGTCGCCCAGCAAAAGACTTTTCACCAGCTCTTTTCAGAGTGTCTGGCATGAGAAATATCAGCTAATGAAAGGAAACAGCACAATGGCTTCGTGGTTAAAAAAAAAAAGACAACAATTCTGTTCAATTTCCTCCTGAATTGTGTCCATTTGCAACATTTATTAAAAATGAAACTCACAAAACGCCATGGTCAAACCCACCGCCTCACTATAAGATAACATCATCCCAGCTAACATGCTTGCAGATTAGCTCACCAAATGTTAGTGCTAGTTTAGCAACCGCATCGGTCATGTGATCCTTGGCTTACATGTTGTAGCAGTCCATTGAATCTCCCCAAACCCTGTAGATTACAGGCCACAAGTGGACTGTGTCTTATGAGCTGTGCTGCTTAAGAGTAAAGACCTCACCAGCATCTAAACTGACCAAAGTGACATTAGCAGGTAGGCTTTGAAGCTGTTAAATGTTACTTGATCAACAAGCTGATGTCAGCAAAGCAGTTTTCCCTGGTTCAACAAGCTCAGGGGCAGGAGCAGACCATGAGTTTGGAAGGACATATTAACAGGAAATGTGGGCTGCTGTTCAGACTCTGTGGCTCTTTTGTTGTGGAGCAGCCTACTCTGTCTATGATAGAACACTGATACTACTGCTTTATGCAAATATTATTCAAATGAGATGAAAATGAAATGAAAATGCTCCAGCATGCATGTCTGCTTCATGCTGGGCTCTAAAACAACACCAGGATGACGATGAAAATGATGATGATTTATGTTGCTTCAGTAAAATTCTGCATTCAGACACAGTCTGGCAGTCTCAGTCTCTTGAGTGACAGCAGACCATTTGACAAATCCTGGACCAGACAGCCACAGTGTTCACAGACCCTGACTGGAACCTGACCAACCAGAGAGTGACTGAAGCCACACATCTAAAAAAGGTGAGGCGAGACGGTCACAGAGGCTGCCAGGCAGACTTTTAGGCTGCCTGAATGAATATGTTTGCAATGATTTCATGGCTGTTCCTTCGAGACACAATGGAACAAAGTAGATGTTCTCCTAGAGAGCCAAATCCAACCACCTTGCTCCCTGGCTATGCTTCACCACTCATGGAAGTCATGGAAAGTTATGGCAGTTTGAATTAGCAAAGGCCCCTGGTCCTGCAGGTCACAGACAATTCTGCCAGGTAGTCTTAGTCAAGTAGACAGTTATTCAAAACATATATTTAGTTTGATTACTTTCCATGTTTGAACAGTAAACAGTAATGCTGCTGTGGATTTATGTTGGGTATTAGCTAATACATGAATTTATTATACTAAGGGATACGGCCTACTGTGTCTTAAAGTTTCTTTGCTTTCACTGGCTCTCAAACATTCCCGGACATGAGCCTTACATTGTTATATGAGGTCCAGGGTGGAATTAATCCCAAATGTTTGCCACGCTCCTCCTGAGGTCAGTGCAATTCCAAACCCTTCCTCTCCTCCCTACTTCTCCAATGCTTCTCCGGTTTGACACAAGCATATGAGCTTCTTTCATGGTCTACCAAAGAGTAAAAATGCGGTCAGCAAATACATCAGCAAAAGTCGTGCAATCAATCAGATCAGGAAACAAATTCTCTCTGGACTCGAGTTATGTGGAGTAACTGGTGGTTTCTTATTGGCAGGTTTAAGCAGGTCATCACGGTTCAATAACCAGTGGTGGATTAATGATCCAGAAGGCAAGGCTATTTTCCGTTTACCCTGGATGTTCATCAGTCCAAATGACATCGTCTCTCTCACACACTTGCAGTGTAACACTGTGTGTGGCCTGAGTGGGGTGAGATCAGAGCTCAAAAGGCCCTAATCTGAAAGGTTGGAACACCTCATCATCCAGCATGTGCCACACCAGAGGTGGCCGAGGCGACTTCAGCTGATGCCTTTCATTAGGCCTTTATAACCTCCTGCAACACGCCCTCTGGTTTAGTCTACGACCGGCCTTACAAGACCTAATCATCATACATTACAGGACGTCTTTTATGTAGCCGATAATGAACCAAGTAGCACTTTACTTCTGTGTGGTTTCCAACTCTCTTCCGCTCACATAGAGCATAACGTGGCGTATTACTCTGCAGGTGTTTGCATTTGACGAACACCTGACCGGACAAATGTGTCAATCACCAAGACGTCCTCAGAATTCAAGGTAAGAAATGGCCTGGTAGTTGCTAAATTTACAGTTTAAAGAATGAGGCTTTTAATATTATATTTTATTTACTACATCTAATATATTATGAAATGTCATTACATCATATAGATCCTCCAAACAAGTATTGTGTATCCAAAGCCTGATATATCTTATTCCTCTGTGCCATACAGCTACATTGTTGTCCAAAAACTATAACAAAACACATAAATGAGCCACACTGTTGAACTGGGTGACATGTTCCTTCATTACAATTAACATAGGCACTAGTTTTTTGGAGTCTATTAAACATCCTGCTGCTGTACATACTTACTGACCACCAAGAGTTTTAGGTGGGGAAAGTCAAAGAGCAGCCCTTGTCCCTCCCTCATTACCACCACTGATGTAGCCTTGGGCAAGGCACTAACCCAGTGATAGAATGTAACTGTGTACGTTTACTCAAGTACTGTACTAAAGTACAATTTTGTACTTGATTAAGTAATTTTAGGCATAATTGTACTTTTAAGGTACTCCATTATTTATTTAATAACTTTAGTTACTACACTTTCTATATACCATACTTTGCAGATTGCTGCATCAGAGCCAAAGTAGTGCTTTTTAAAATTATTTCATCGGCAATCAATTAAAAAAGAAAAAATAACGTTGATTCCATGAATCAGAGAAATTATGATTATTGGATCGGATAATTGGCCAGGCTAATAATCAGTCAACCCATAGTATACAGTATGTACATACATGTAAATATATGTATAATTTAAGTACAAAAGTACATTAATTGCCCAAAAATTACTTCTGATACTTTAGTACATTTAATATCAAACAATATTTTTACTTTTAGTCAAGTAGGGCTTGTTTTTACAAAAATGCTAAATCACAAACTGTGTGTAAATGAGTGATTATGAACAGGATGTTCCTCATAATGAGCCTGGCTCTGAGTGATATTTTACCAGATTAAATGAAAATGAAAAGAAAGGGAAAGTTGGTATCAAGAGATAGAAAAAATGCAATGTTAATTTTAGTCTTTTCATAGGAATTGTTGACAGCAGAACAAAAACAACAAGATTATCAGCATCCTTATCCTTTACGTACATACCTCTTTACAGCGTTAAGGTAAAAAGTGATACACAGTGGCAGTGTAAGGCTAAGTAAAAATGTCAGCTACAGCTCATTTACTACATGAAAATACCAAATTCTACAAATTGATATAGATGTTTTATGCTCAGTTACATAAGCAGTAAGGCCCATGGCCTAAATACTGTACAGTAGAGATGTCAGAAGAAAAGTGAACGTCTGGTCTTCGCCCTGCCCTGTCTCTAGGGAGATGAAGAATGCCTGTCTTCCTCTCAGGCTCCTGACAGACAGCTGTAGTAGCTGAGTTTCTGACTCTTGACCCTGAACCAGGAATCCAGTAATGGCCTACCAATGATCATCCATCTCCATCAGCAAGATGGATTGGTTCGTGTCACTTACCTCGAGAGCTCCTTGAAGAGTCAGACTCTTACTTTTAAAGGACGTATTAAAAGTTTATTTAGACTCTCATAGCAGTGCACCACAGAGGGCGAGGTGACGCTGGCTGTGACTGAGGTAGACCTAATTACTTGTAAGCAATACTTGGGATCATTTTTCTGCTACAAAACATTATCATTTATCACAACTGAGTACTTTCAGCTGTCAAACAAAGTACACAACCCGCATTTATGGTGAAAACAGAAACAAACTCTGTGTAATGAAGACAGACACACTTTCTCTGCTGAAACACTGCGTCCGCTCATGAGCTTACGAACCAATAAAAGTAAGCATGTTCACTAATCTTCTGATGATGTGAATGTGTTCCTTTTTCCAGCTCCGCTTCCTGCCTCTGCCCCATCTAAAGATCAGTGAATCAGCCGTGTTTTGACACCTAATGGCGCTTGACCTTCGGCCTCTGGTACAGAGCCTGGTGTCGGAGTGTTTAGTCTCCCTGAGGCAGATTAGCGGGTAAAGTCGGGCAAGACTAGGAGAGGCTGCTGCTACTGCTTCCACACAGAAAGTCTTTATACCTGAATGCCAGTGATTACAGACCTAATCTGCTGCTATGGTGGTCTGACAGGAAGACATGCATGCATGCACACACAAATGCACATTGGCATCAGTACGACAGGACGGTGGTGAGTAAGACGCCCTGTGCCCTGTTACTTTGCACTTCAGTCACACCCAGCAGAAACAGAGACATGAGCTGATCCCTTAAGATCATATGAAACAAGACAGAGAGTCTATGCTAGCATTTCCGTGAGGGCATAATTATGCAAAATGGTTTGCTTAATGTATAATATTTATCATGTTAAAGTGGCTTCAGGGAACTTGTTTGCTTATGTAGGTCATACAGAGGCATCAGCATTAAATTGAGACGGCATAATAACAAGTTGAACACTTGTAGATTTAGTTTAGTAGTAGATTTAAGCATCTTAGTTGAGCATTTTAGCATGCTTTATGTGCTTATTAGCACCAAACACAAAGTTCAGCTGAGGCTGATGGGAATGTCATCATTTAGAGAGGTGTCTCAGACAAATTGAAATTTTGACCTGATGATGGCACTAGACATGTCATGGTAATCCATCCAATACTTGTTGAGATATCTCATTTAAACCCACAGAATGGCAACCAACAGTCATAACGATGCATCATCTGGGAACCATGCATATCTGTACCGAGTTTAATTATAATTCTTTCAATAACTGTCAATATGTTTTGATAAAAAAAACGAAATTGTCAACCTCATAGTAGCGCAAGAGGAAACATTAAGGGTTACCTATCCATCCTCTGGGGATCATGAATGTCTGCACATTTTTCTTCCATTAGCTGTTGAGATACTTCAGTCCGAACCAAAGAGGTGGATCAACTGACTGACATTGCCCTGCATGGATCAATGCCACTAGAATGGCTAAAAAACAAAGACACCAGATGCCATAAATACAGGCTCATAAGTATCATGATTTCAGCCAGCTCCATTTACTCAGGCATGGTCAGCAGAGAGAAACAGCCGGGCTGAGAACCTAAATCTGTCAGAGACAGCGCGCTTTGTCCCGGGTGTATTCTGCTAACTGATCCCCCTGATGCACATTTCCTAGAGGCCCGACTCCAACCCCCGAGGCCTCTGGCAGCAGGTCCTGTCCCACTGCGCTGTGAGATTGAGGGAGTGTATAAAATGACTCCTCCAGCCAGCTCAGTGTGAGAGGAAGGGAAGCATGCTAGGAATATTTTCCACATATTTCTGCAGAGACGGGGAAACAGGGAGCTGTTGGGTAACAAAGTTATGTGCATGGGAGAACTCCGGTTTCCAAGTATTTTAAATATACCCAAGGTAAGCATTTATAATAAAACTGCTTGGACAAAATTAGGAAAACTGGGGTTTCACAGCTAATCACAAACATTCGTGGTGGTAAATGAAGCCATCATGAAATAAAATGTTAGAAACTCCTGGCTTTTTCTTACAAATTGATGCTCTATAAAATCCTGGGACTGACATATCTGATCCTATTCCAGAGTAGTTACCGCTACTTTTTTAGCACCGTATGTTTATACCAGGCTAATTGTCCAAATTTAGCTTGATTGTTAAAAAATCAGCTAATGACCATCAACTTTAGTTAAATGCATGCTGGCTAACAACAACAGCTAACCACAGTGAGTTGTCGTGTGGATTATTGGCTCAAATATCCTTTTAGATTCGTCAGTGATTATATAGCTAACAGCAGTAAGTGAGCTTAAGAGGACAGTTGACTAGGGTGGTCTCTTTCCTATCAGTCTTATAAGAGGAAAAACAAACCCAACACTTGAGTACCACCTGAGTAAGTTTAAATCAAGGAGGCCATGCCAAGTAAAACAGAGCTAGGCCTTGAATGCAGCACGGAGAACGAAAGCACTATCAACTCTATGTTATATCTATCTCACTGCTTAGGGTGTGTTGCTATCAGATAGTGAGAGACTTGGACCTGATGAACCTACGGTAATTGAGGGACAACAGATACTAGCAGAAAGGTGTGTGTGAAAGTGTGTGTGTGTGTGTGTGTGTGTCTGAGAGAATGAAAGTATGTTTATAGCAGACGAAGAGGGGAATCCAATGAACGTCGGTCTGCTCGGAGTAGAGCCAGATCCACTCAAGGTGGACCCTGAACTGATTTTAACAGCTTACAGTTGTTCAGCTCAAGCTGAGCTAGCTAAGAGCTACCACAACCTACATACTTGGCTCGGATTTTATAATATCATAGATCAGTTCCAACATAACTTACACATGCACATGTGTAAAGAGTCCTTGAGCTTTAGGTTTCAATGCAATACATCAAATCATTTGACAATTTGCTCTAGCTATAGTAGACAGGCTTGAAGACCTGTAGGCTTTTCAGGTTTTTGAGGCAATCCAAGGCGCATCAAGTAAAGTCATGTTCACAAAATTCCTACTTGTGTAATAAATAAAAAAAGAACGAGCCAACAAGACTGCTGTTTACATGTCAGTCTGCTCATCTTATAGCCAATCTGCCACCTCATTTATGTGTTTTGCTATCTAGTGACGCCACAATTAACTGAACGTGTTCGCTGAAAGTGAGAGCAGAGGTTGTTGTAACGGGCTGATCATGATCAGCTGTAATCCATGAAAGTGGAGAGAAAAATATTTAGGTTTCTGTTTGACCTTCACGGTCTGGATGTAAAAGTTCTGTCGTAATTGAACCCAACAAACAACACAACTTTCTAATCAAGAAACTCCCAATCCATGAGTTTTGCATTTCACATGAAAATGAAAATTTAAAACATCTGAAACTGTGGGAGAGGAATTTCAGCCAGGACACATGCAGAGTGTACCCAGCCTAAAGAACGAGATATGAGCGGCACAGTTCAGCAGATGGCGGTTGCTGTTTACGCCATTTTCGATATGCAGACATTGGAATTTAATGGAGATGAATCACAGAACAAATATTTTAATTTGATATAGGCTTGTGTTGATAACAGCACAGCACAGGAAATGTGGTCGTAGTGATTTTCAGGTGAAAAGACGTGAAGCAAGTCTATTAAAACTGGATTAAATGTTCCTGTTCATTTCATAGTTTAACAGTTTATACATTGTAAAAGGTCTCCTAGTTTCATTTCCTGGTGAAACCCACTGAGGATCCTTTAATACTACGCATCACAGCAGCCAGGTTTCCATTCAAATGAAGTGCCAATTTTAACAGATTTTCTATTGGCACGAAAAAATGCAAAGTTTTGTGCATTTCTATCAAAAACAGTTAATTAAGCCAATATTTAGATTAGCAGTTGGTGGTGTTGGTATTAACCAGTCTGGTGCCATTAAACCATCGTGGAACAAGATACTTAATAAAAATGAGTGCCAGTCAAATGTCAAATAATGAAAAACATGTGGAAACATGATTGAAATATGGCTTTTCTATTGATTTCATGAATTAATTTGAGGAATATTATAGTCTCCACATCGCTCCACACAGAGCTGAGGTCTTTTCAGTGGAGACTTTAAATGGCGAAGTCTTTTACCATTGCATTCCATTTATCAAAACACGTTTCAATAATAAAAACTTTTTTTTTTAATATTTCCAGCCATTTTTCAAATTTTCCAAAAAACAAAACACACTAAGTGTTATACCACGGGTTTCGTGAGTGATGAATACAGTAATGGCAGCTTGTTTGCTCCTGCCCTCAACTCACATTTGTCTATGCTTCTTGAATTGACAAATATTTAGATATTGTGTAAGCCAGATGGCGGTAATTGGTGCAAAAAATGTGACCAAACAGTTCTTTCCACTGCTCTCTATGTGAGGAAAGGCCGCCTGAAGCAGTGGAATATTGGTACCACACAGCCAGCAGTAGAAGTAAACTGCTGGCTGATACTAAGTGCCGCAACAAAAACAATAAAACTGCCGATACAATAAAACACTTAATAACCGAGTGGTGGAGGGCTGATTTGGTGGGAACATTGAAAGAAAACAGCATCGTTCGCTTCCTTTTGGCCGGCCGCCTGCTCACAGCAAATAAGCTAAAACCAATCCTCATGCAGATTGGTTTTATCTTTTAAACTGCAACTTGGAAATGTCTTTTTTCATGATTCAAGACAGTCCACGGATGTGAGTGTGTCTCACCTTGGTCTTGTAAATATCAGGCCATACTGCTGACACGCCAGGCCCACAGTGGGGGTGTAAATGATGGGCATGAACCTGTCGATGTCTGACGTTATCACCCGATAGAAGAGCTTCTCGTTGCGGTCCTGGAGCCCCATCAGAAACACATATCTGGGAGTGACAGGGAGAAAAAACACAGCATGTTAATCTTTAACATCTTGAGGACTCATACCTGCTGAACTGAGGAGGGGTTTATTAGAGTCAGATGTTCAATCCTGTGTGTTTGTGAGTGAGATACACCGGGCAAGAATGAAAGAGCTGAATGGAAACACTAGAAGGGGAATATGTCAGAGAAGAGAGTGAGGCAAAGGTTTAGATTTGGAGTATGAGTGTATGTTCATATGAATGCTTCATTACAGTCAATTACAAAAAGCGAAGACAAGAACTTTGCTCACGTGTCCAATAATTACTCGTGAAGATTTGTTTTGCTTGTGTTCCAAATGATTGGAAAAACACACAGAATAGAAATCAGCCCCTCAGACAGCCTACACAAGCTCTTTGTTCTGGATTGTAGATTGACCGGGAACTGAGGGTTTGCATATGACCCAAATTAAACAGAGCACGCCAGAGAGAGCTCTATTTCTAATCAGAGAAGTTTCCATAAGGCCAAGAGCACAAGGTGCCTCTTGTTGAGGGGATAAAAAGCATGCACGCCCTTTCTGGTATAGGTTAGGCCACAGCTGCTGCACAATACACGGTGGTGACAGTCGCTCTTGAGGAGAGCTGTTTTCATATTGGTGAACCAAATTAGTTTCTGACACATGCAATTCATCACATGAAGGATCTCTGTTGACCTCACACTATGGAGCTGAAATCAGTTGAGCCACAGACTGATTATTTGATGTATAGTATATACAGTACTGAATGTTTCTGTTCCTATCTGGACTTTATTATATTAAAATTCATTTTCCAATTACTAGCTTTCTTCCAGAGCTTTCAACCGCATGTCAAACTCCACGGCTGAATAACTTTACCGACTTGCCGTGGAGAGGCCATGTGTGGACAACTCTGCTATCTCCTCGAACTGTTTCAGTTCCATCCACTGAGGAAGACCATGAGATGTGGTGGAAAGTAGTGGTGTGCGAAAGCGTAAAGAAATATTGATACATCCGATCCCAAACTAGTCTAAATAATACCAAGAACTACTTCTTCTTCCACCTGTGGAGTGTTTTCAGTCCTCAGAACAGCAACGATGCTGTATGTGATGTGTGTGGCAGGACTCCGAGGTACTGTGGCAACTCCACAAACCTTGTTACATCAGAGGTTTAAACCCAATATAGAAAATTATGAGGTTATGTAGGGATGGTCTAAAGAAAAGGAGAAGAACGGCAGGTAGTAATGTAAGGAAAAACTGCTAATTTCTGGGTATGTTTTACAGAAAACGGAATACTTTGAGGACTGAAGAGATTATGGTTATGGACCAAACAATAAATCATTATTTGAGAAAATGATCGCCAGATTAACTGGTAATAAAATATTAATTTGTTGCAGCCCTAGGAAAGATATCTTCACTTTTAGTTTTACGCTTTACTCTGATTTTGAGATTTCACAGGCAGTAAAAGCATGTTGTGACAAGTGAACTGCTCCTCTTGTAAAATGTGTGAGGTCCCTCTTTAAGAATGACAAGCAAAGACACCGGACAGACTCAAGTTTGAATTGTGTTCACAGCAAACTCGATGACTTCACTCCTCACTGTAAGTCTGACTCATCAAACAGAACTAATCCCCACGTTGAATCCTAACATATCACTGCAGCGTGCTATTGTTTGATTTGATGCTGGCAAACATTAAGGAGGGTTTCTTTCTCCATTCGCAACCTTAAAAGGCGCGAGCTCTACCCACACCCAGGAAACAGGATTATTTACAGTACACACTGCTTTATAAAGCAGGATCCATGCTGACTTACTGAGTGCACTATTTCCTTTAAAGTCAAGGCAGGTGGGACATAATCTATCGCTTTCTTAATCTATCTGAGCACGAGTGATCAACTGGCTCATTTTCAGCTTGTTACTGCTTTCTAACAACCTCGCTGGGTATTCCCCTCAGCTGTATTTCACATACTGCAGTATTTCAGTTGGCAAAGCAGTTGAACATCCATTTCCTCTGTTGGCGACACAGTCACAGGAGGTACTTGAGTTACTCCATCATCTCAGATCATAAACGCATGTGCTTGCGGAGCTGTTTGTCGCAATAATTCAAAAGCGAATTCCACTGAGGGGAAAAAAAAATCTAGATATCTGATTAAAATAGAATGAGAAATCGCAAAAGGTCTGAGTTATGGTCGTAAGGAATACATGACAGCGTCCAGCAGTACATACCAGAGAAGGATTCAGAGTTGGGGGAGCAGACTGTAAGTAAACACAGCGACGGCAGGCAAATAGCAGCCCTTAATCCAAAAGCTGGAACGCAGATTGTCAGTGACATTGACGGGGCATGGGAATGGCAATGAGCAGCTCCTAATGACGTGTTTTTAGATGTTGATGTTGCTATGGCGGAGAATGAGGCAGCTTTTAAGAAGCTGTCCACTTCCTGGTGACCCTAAATCGTGTCTCAGAAGCAGCTCACTCATCCTTGACATTGGGAGTGACAGCTGATGGAGCTGTTGACTGAGAGCTGGAGACTGGAATGAGAGGCAATTTCACAGACAGACAACATTCAGCTATAATCCAGAACAGTAAAACGGGCTGCGCCTTCAGTTTAAGGGCTTGATCTTCTTGATTAAAGATTAAAATGTGAGCATGAGGCAGATTTGTTATATAATGCGAAAACAGCGACGACTCCTGAGCGTCTGATGAAGCGTGCAAAACTGAGCTGAAGTTTTCATTTGGTCGCTGTGGAGGTTATAAAAACACTCAGGAAGGAGAACAGGGAGGAGAGGAGAGAGGACTTTGTTCAGTGAAATATGTGTCTGGAGATGGATGTAGATCTCCGAGGGCTGTTAGCTAATCTGCCTCTCGTCTTTTGAAGGCTTCCAGATGTAGGGTCTCTCAGTGTTGCACAGAGGGTCCACTGGACAACCAGGAGGAATTCAACTCTACTGATTCAGGCTGATCAAAGATAAAAAGATATTACATCACAGTAGTAGTAGAGGAGCTTGTATGTTAGCCTAACCTGTCCAGGTCGTCTTTCTTCATGTCGTAGTTCTTGAGCACCCGGAGCAGCTGGACTTCCTGAGTGATGAAGCAAGGAGGCAGAAGACCATGGGTCCCCAGCTGGAGACGCTCCTCCAGGGAGAAAGCCATGCCCTGTGAACACACACACACCATCTCCATTATCCTCCACCATCATGACATCAACAGGGACATCCAGAACCTTTGAGCTCAACCGTAGTTTAGGACAGGGAAGTCTTATGTTTAACCTTCCATAGTCGCAAGCCTGAGTCACTAGCCTGAATTTATCTGACTCCCCGTGACTGACAGGTTGAGATATAACACAGGACTGTGGAGTGTGACCAAATTTTGTAGAGCAGTCAATCTCAGTTTCAAACAGTACAAGTTCAAGTGAAGGTGGATGATTGCAACTGTTGATCACCTTCATAGTTGCAAAAGATAGAGATGCTGAGCGAGAGCAGTGACGTTATTAGGATATTAGGATCTACTTCCAAACTTTTTCTAGTTTGCATTTCATGCTCTAAAAAGGTCCAATTTGGAAGTTAGTTGATTGTTCAGTCTTATTCCAAACTTTGTCAAATACTGACGCTTTGGGTTTCCCAACTTGGTGGCCAGCCCAACCCACCAACCCAAAGCGCCAGTATTTGACAAGTTATGAATGAGACTCAACAATCAACTACATTCTGAATTGGACCTGTAAATCTTGTCAGAAGTGTGGCCATTTTGTGTCTTTTTTTATGTCGTGAGCTTCCTATTAACGAAAGTGACATGGCAATTAAAGGAATGTTTGATCGATACTACATTCATATAAGTTAGCTCAGGTTAGAACAAAGACTGGAGACTATCAGGAAAAAAAAACTATCATGACTTCGGCCACCTCTAACTTTAACACCTCTATAGCTTACACATGGTTAAACATCGTATCTCAGATATATTTAATATATACAAATAACAATATGTAGGAAAGACAGGTTGTAGTTGGGAGGCTATTTCTCACTGGCTGCATAAGCGAAGAAAAGTTTTGATGCTTCCTGGTTTGCTTCTGACTTCTTCATAGACATGGCATTTGAATGATGTCATGCACATAAAAGTTGTAGGATCTGGGAAACTTTTACAAATATAAAGCCCACATGCATTACAAAATCATAATATAAAGATTAATAACTGGTTTAATTTTCAATTCAAGGTATCCTGACATGTTTTACAGACCTCTCAAAGGGGATCTCAGTTACAGTAATGCGGTTGGCCACAGGGACAAACTGATGGTGCCAATAATAATGAGTCTTATTAGTGAGTTTTCGAGGGGCTGGTTGGCAGATTTTCTTACATTTTACCTTCAGACAAATCCAGGATAGCTGTTCCTTCCTTTTTCCAGTCTTTATGCTAAACTAAGATAACCATTCTCAATTTAACAGGCAGATAATGAGAGTGGTATGAATCTTCTCATCTTACTCTCAGCAAGAAAGTGAACTTTTGATTAAAGTATTGAATCATGTGTAAAGTCCAGATGATCAGGGTAAGGGGCCATAAGGGGTTAGGCTAGATAATAGTGTAAAATATCAACCTGGATTATTCATGTAGAATAATGGATTGTGTCAACCGCAATAAAATACACAAAATCATTTAGAAAAAAAACACACAGGTAAAAATAATTTTATTTTCTGAAACTAAGGCCCTAGTCATGATCAATCTTGTTGCATTCTTGGGGTTTTACTCCTCCCGGCTCAGATACGCTCTGAAAACTCTGTTTGAACTTTGAACAATCGCATATTTAGGAAAATATTCGCCAGTCTTTTCTGTTCAAACATTCCTGAGAGATGAGAGAAGCCGTGTGTCAAACATGTCCTCTGTTCGGCCGGGGTGTTTGCTCTCAGAGGGGCTCCCCTCTCAGCCCTTCTGTGTTCAGAGACGCCGCTGCTCGCTCACATTCTGGTGTGATGTCCGCTTTCACCACTGCACATCCTCAAAAACACACAACAAGGCTCAGACTAATAACCCCGCTTCACTTGGACTTTCACTTTCATCTCACTCACCCCTGACCTCTGGACGGGAATATCGGAAAACAAGCACACGTTTAAAGAGTCTGACCTCTGACACAGGAGAAATGTGGTGATCTCACTTCAGAAAGCGGTGACGGTGAGAGATCGAGGAACTTCAGCTACAGCTCCTCTGATATAAAAGAGGGAGATCTGTCCCCAAATCACCCAGAACAGGCATTGAGTCCATATTTAAAATGGGAACAGCATATTCTACTATTCTCTGCAAGTGAGGCATGATACGGTATGGTGGGCAGTTTCATTTTCTCTCCATCCATTTAAGACCAGCGACCCGGTGAAGCCTCAGCCTCAACATTCCAGCTACTGTTACTGACTGGTGAGACAGAAGCGAGGCTGCGTTGTAAACGTCTCTGATTTGGATCACGTCCACGGATGCTTGGCCCGGCCGCCACGATTTAAAGCCTTTCCAAGCCACCGGCACTTTCTGTGTATCTGGTTGTGTTAAAACAGTTCTGGGGTTGTAAAAAATGTGCTTGATCACACGAGACGCACAGTTAGAGGGAAGTAGAAAAGCATACGACATGGAATAAGGCACGAGGAATAAAATTCAGCAGTCTTGACGTCAGAGGAACCATCGTTGCTGACCACAGACGCGCTTCCAAATCTTATTAGTCTTACATTTTGTTAAATAAAAAAGCAGACTGCTGGTTTTAGATTTAATCTACATGATTGTTGAGGGTAATGATGCTAAAAAAGGAGGGAACGAGTCGAAGGAAACAAGTAAAAACATGCCATTTCCTTGTTGGCAGAACATCTAAAGAGCTGAGTTTTGTTTGCTTACTGTCTGCAAGCTTTCACCAATTACTGCATGTCATTACATAAGTTAACACAGAGAAACATGTAAACACCAATTCACACAAGCGATGTTAGTTATTTAGGTGGCAGCAATAAATCATCCGAGCATGACTGAGTAAAAAGAGCATTGGTTATTTCAGACACTCCCGATCCGTCCGTCGCTCTCAGAGGCTCAAGGCAGTCTGTACTTAACGGACCTCAAGTAGACAGAAGCAGCTCTGAATTACAACCTTCCCCAATTATCAAAAAAGATTTTCTATTTTTCAGAGAGCCAGCTGTTCACTTTAGACTCCGCGTGTGTCTGTGTGTTTGGAACAGCAGCTGGCCCACGATGCACCGCTGCTCTGCCGTCTGCCACAGCTGACCATGAGGGATATATGGGAGAGAAGAGTCCAAAAATACATGAGGCGAGCTGAGCTTAATATGAGGCTGTAAAATGGGATTCGGTCCTCACACAGACTCCCGCTGCTCTTTCATTAGCCGAGATACACTTACTGGATTCTTGCATTCTGCTTCCTGTGAGCTGGCTGTTCCTGACACAACTCACAATGGGCACTGAAATGCTAAAAAACCCACAAAGCACACAAACACACACACATACACATGCGCGAGTGTATGCACAGGGCTATAATTAGCAGACACAAACAGTATTATCAGCAAAATGTATTTAAAGTCTAGATATTTAAGTCTTTGCGAGTCCCTGTGAGTGTTATATGACTAGGTGTTGATACTGATGCATTAACGTATACGTAGCATTTTACTGTTGGAGCTTTAATCTACTTTACGTACTGGTTTGTAATCATATGTCCTCCATATATAAAATCTACTTGCAGATGAACATTAAATGACAAAGGCCCCCAATCACACAGAGACTCGCGGCTACAGGTGTAGTCGCTTCAAAAATGGCTTGGAAATGTCTTTTTTGGACAAAGCAGCGTGGTGCGCCTGTGGAGCCAGGCTGCATCCGATAGGGCCATTATATGTAATCAATGGGAAAAGCGGTGCGATTCCATGCTTTGCCCTGAAAAGTTTAACATATTTCAACTTCTGAAAAACCACAAGACACGGCACAGGATTGAAGCGCGTGCTGTACTTTTGGAAAACAATGGTTTCGCTGGCGACATAACATTGATCATCTCTTTATATAGAGAGCTCCTTGACACACACCACCCATCCAAACACCGCTGAAAAAACAGGTATATCACAATGGCCCGCAAAGCAGCACAATGCACCCTGCCACACTGCAAAAACTGCTTAGAATTGGGATAAAAGAGCTCAAGGTGTTGACCTGGCCACCAAATTCCTGAGATTTCAATCAGATTGAGCATCGATGGGATGCACCAGAACAAGTCAGATTGAGGCAAGCCCCATTTTACAGGCCACAGGACTCAAAGGATTCACTGCCAACACCCTGGTGCCACCAAAGGACATCCTGAGAGGTCCTGTGTGCAAGCCTCAAAAGGTCAGAGCCAAGTCCGATCCAGTGTGGGGCCTCCATGTATCGGACTTGTTCTGGCACATCACATGGATACTCTGACATAGATATGGGGAGTTTGGGGTCCAGGCCTTGAGCTTTTTGTCAGGGAGTGGCAGGGAGCATTGTCCTGCTTGAGGGACCACGATCATCAGGGAGTGCTGTTGCCATGAAGGGTGGGGTCTGCAACGGTGTTTGGATGGGTAGTGCATGTCAAATGACATCAATGTCAATGCCAGGACTCAAGGTTTTCCAGAAGAACATTTCATTGTATTGAAATTATCATTGTTATTCAATTTACCTTTCAGTCATTTTACTATTTTGGCTGATTGGTGTATCTGTAAAAAGAAAGCTGTGGGGTAAAAGTATCGAATTAGCATCAAATGGAAGTAACGGAAGTAAAAGAACCTCAACACGACACTTCTGTAGCTCTTATGTAACTACTTTGTAATTTTAAACCACACTACACACTACTCTCACGACAGATTAAACTACTTAACAGATTTACACACACAGGCACACATGGAGATCTATAATTAGCAGCCACGCTGCTTTTTTTTTCTACCACTCTCAGACTATTTACAATTCATTTTCACTCATCCTTACAGAGAAATGGTCTTATTGACGACATTTCCACATACTGTAATGTCCTAAAATTGACTGTCTGTCCTTTTTTATTTGCCTTTTTATGTCTTTGTCTCACATGCAAGTTCCATAATTAACAGTGTTCCTATCCCAATTTTGCAAATTCAGTTGCTTTTTATGTTTTATTTAATTGTGTCATACCTCATAAGGAGGGAGGGAAGGGAATATTTCAAGGGCTTTTGTTAAAAATTAGTTTTATTTGTATTCATCTTGTGTTTTTTATTGATTGTCAGTATTTTGCATGTGTTGCTACAAAAATATCCATATATAATGTGTATATACTTTATATACAGTAAATTACTGACCTGAGTTTGTTTCAGAATAAAAACACACAAAGCCAATGTAGCCATACCTCCCTGTCTGACATCACACCGTCTGACATCTCACCAGCAGTTGAGATGTCAGACAGTCTGATTCATACGGGTCAATTACTGACCCAACAACAAATCAATTAATCAATCAATCTACCAATCAATATACATGATATCTGGTGGTCTAAAGAAGAAAAAGACAGGAGACGACAACATTGAAGACATCAATCTAAAATAAATTATATAGTGTATATCACAGCCAGTCGACTTGAATGAAAAGACCCATGAAAGAGCTTTACGCCTCATTAACAATAATTACCCACACAGCTCTCTGGGTCCTCAAAGGCTGCCAGTGTCACACATGAAATAGATACCATCCATGGAGTTGGACCCAAAATGACTAATTAACATCCCCCACAAAGGAGGAGGCAGCTTGGCCTTCCCGAGGGGGAAACCCTGGCCTGTAGAGTGACTTCATGATTGAAGATACGGCTAGTTGGGTGAGGGCCGGGCACTGCTGGTGGAGGGAGAAAAGAGCAGGGGTGGGGGTTTCATGGTGAGAAAGATTAGCAGTGCACGGTTCGTAGACTTTGGGTGGGAAAGCGTGGGAACCGCTGACGCCAGATTTGACATCTCTTTGACTTTTGACTTGAATGTTGGCTTTGCTACGCCCTTGTCCTCAGTATGTTAAATAGAGCTGCCAATCTCCTCAATTCCAAGGTCGCTTTCAGTCAACGTGTCCGTCAGTCTTAGGCATCAAGGGAGGACTTTGTCTCAACATAGGCCAGGGAAAATACACTGGAAGAATGGCGATCCAAGATGAGTAAGCTTTCATCTGAGACAGCTTCACGCCCAGAATATTTGGGCCATTAAACTTTGGCAGGAAATCACCCGAAAACTCAGTCCAGCAGCTCTGCTCCATTCAAACAAAAATCTCTGACCTGTCACTCATACATACTTCCCAATGCAGTCCCTGGTCAGCCTCTAGTTTTAAAGTGTGAACTTAAATAAGCCAAACATGTGATTCAGAGGTTTATCAATCATAAACACATTAAATGTCAACATTTTTCTTGGCTGCATTTTTTGGTTTACATTCCCCAAAACCAAGTATAGTGACAAACATTAACACCAACACGTCCAAACCTAACAGCGAACAAAAATGCTCACATACACACAGTCATGTATCCACACAAAGCATGCCTATGTTTGTTTGTCTGAATACAGGTTTGACTGCTGCAACGCCTGCACTCTCTCCCCTCGGCAGCCCTAAACTGGGCTGGGCACGATAAAGCCTCGAAAGCTTCCACATGTCCCTGACCACTTCTGAAGTGCCCGCACCCTGTGCCAACACATGTGATGCCCGCAGCTCCATGTTCCAGAAGCCGTGGTAACAGCCCAAACCTGTAATCTAGCCACTGGCCAGTGCCACCCCTTAACCTCGGACCGCTGCCAGGCCCAGCCCGAAACCTTCAGCGGAGAGGAAACAGCTAATTAGTTCACCAGAAGGCCAAACAAGGAAGATGAAAGGACAAGCTCTTTGAAACTGATAAAATGCCGTTGGTGCCTCTCTTCCCCTGCGCTGCCCAGGGAGTTCAAAGCAGTTCACTTTTGTAGTGTAAAGATTTAGAAATTTAAACATTCCACGACCTCAACCTTTTCATTTCCATCTGCCACAACCACACAGAGCTGTGTCTCACAGCACGGCAGAGCCACTCCCTTCATTTACAGTTAGACTTGTCCTCAGGCTGAATTCCTTAATGCTACTGTTTGGTTTAGTTTACCCACAGGAGGAGGCTCCTTATCACAATATTAACACTGAACTGAAACATTTTCTCGCACACTTTCCTTGAATGTTTTCTCACATTTCACTTCCTGCGTGAAAAAAAGTCCTCAGGGAATCTGATGAAGTTTCCCACTGTAAATGACAAATTACAAATACGAGTGCAGTTGGCACTAGGGGTGTCCCAATGCTCCTAATGCATGATTCAATTCAATTTTCAGTTGAGCACTATCAGGCTATGCTGTTGATAGACTGCCATCTGGATTTGTAAAGACGAGCAGACCACTGGTTTTATGCCTGTACCTTTGAATGATGTGTTGTTGGCAAACAACAACCAAAAACTCTTACACACTATGCCTTAATCTACTTACTGAAACGGGTACCTCTACGACTTTTCAGATGATGTAATTCGTTACATGACTCATTACATTACTTTCATTGCTCAGTCCACCTGTATTTGTATATGTACCTGTATATGTAACACCTGCATAGATACAGTAGAAAGCATGGTTTAGAGCCATCGCTCGTTTTGGGTGTATTGACTGTCTGTCAACTGCTCGCTTTACGCTGACTCCAGAAGTCTCACCTTCACAGTGAACCCAGAGGTTCATACACAGCAAAACCAGGTGAGGGCTTCCCAGTGGCTAATGTTAGTAAGCCAGCTAAGAAGACACAACTAAGACAACTTGAGAGCTGTGTGTGTCTCCCCTCATTCAAGAGGAACTGCATTTCTCCTCTTTTGGTAGCGGCTAAGCTAAAACATGCTGGACTAGTCAGTGTGTTTCAGTGTGTAGGATGTAGAGGGATCTATTGGCAGAAATGGAATATAATATTCATAAATACGTTTTCACTAGTTTTTAATCACCTGAAACTAATAATTATTGTATAATTATTGATAGTTTTAGAATGAGACCTTTATATTATCTACAAAACGTTTCTAGAGTAGCCCAGAATGGACAAGAATGAGGGACGGGGTACTCAGTTGACTGCAATCTGCAGCCACACCGCTAGATGCCACTAAATCTTACAGACTGGACCTTTAACAAGACAGAGGACATTTTCTGGAATTTGGAAACTTTTAAATATAAGAAGATAGAAACATAAATTTTTTTCAGCTAATCTAGAAGATAAAATACCTGACAAACAGAAGTCCAACGTGCTTTGGCTACAGCGCAGCATCATCTCATCCAGGCCTATTCCCAACGCAATTTTGAGATTTTTTTGTAAGATCATATCAGATGTAGCGGTAAAGCACGGTACATTCCTTAAGATGTGTTTTTATACAATGGAAGAAAATTAAATCATCCCTTCCTTTGGTGGTTACTTTTCTCTCCTTTTATAACAAAAATATGGGTTTGTGACTCACTATGAGACTAAATAACTGGTTTCAATGCACAATTCTGTCAATGTGCTGACAAAGCAAAACTCGGACCAAAAACTTAAACCCTCAAAAACCTTTCCATTTTCTTTCCAAAACTATGAAATGATGTAACACCACACAAAGCCATGATTGATTCCCAGATAAGAAAAGAGGAGGAGACCTTCCTGCTCACAGTCCTCTACCCTCCAACACACTAATCCCACTTCCAAATAAAAATCTGTTGGATGTTTCCTCGCACCGCGCCTTTTTTTTCTTTCTCCCTGTGTTTTCTCTGAGCTGCAGCTTCAATGGAGATGCCCTCTGCTCCGGGAGAAACAACCCCTATTGAGAGAGACCTGAGCCTAACACGATAGGGAGGCCTTCCCCTATTGAGCCTCTCTCAACCACAGTCGCAGATCAGACATGGAGACAAAAGCCGGCAGGCCTTCAACAGAGACAGGGCTCAAATGTTTGGCACTGAGATACGGCCTGGCAGAGATGTGTGTGGCCACAGAGCACTCCTCTATTCAACGCTGTGTGGGAGAGGGAGAGCTTTCTTTTCACAAGAGGCAGAGTTGGAGCACTACAAGAGATGGCCTCCTTGTATGACTTGTTTATCAGTAAAACCACTTGCTGAAAGTGATGTATAGTGATAGCCATCTTAACCCCACTTCCACTCATGCGTCTGTCTCGTATTCATTCTGCATTGCTGCCACCAGCTCTTCTTTTTATGCTTTTTTATGCATGTTGAACTTAATGACTCAGGTCAAGTCAACAATATTTATGAGGCATCTGAATACAAAGTGTCCCGGAGTGTTTCATGAGGTCAAAACAGAACAAAGATGAAGGAGAGTACAGTAAAAGCAGGTAAACCACATCAGTCACAGTGAAGAGCAATAAAGAGGTTTAAAAGGTGGTAATGTGGAACGTTTTAAGTGCAGGAAATGTATTCTGCTAGGTCCAAGTCTTAAACCTTGTGTTTCGGGTCTTGAACAAGGTTTTTTTTTAAAAGGCTGAGCATTCACAGATATAATGAATTGTTTTAAGAATGTGTATTAACTACTTTCAAATAAACGTATCTGATCAATGTGTTACAATCATGTCTGATTTCTGAGCTGAATGTTTTCCATGTTGCCATCTAACTTATGACCACAGCACAGTCAGGTCTTTTCTCCCATTAAATTGGCGAGCAGATGTTGTAAATTGCAGTAATTGCAGTTCTAAGCAAAAAAACTAAAAACAAAACACTCTTTCAGATGTTCTGCCAAAAGGAAATGACATGGAGGTGTTTGATTAGACTGTTCCTTATTTCCCAGTTTTTAATTTCTTTTAAAGATTTTCTTTCATCCCAACGTTTCATTCCAACTCTGATTTCATTATGAATGTAGTTACAAGATGACAGTTTAATCAACATCAAATATGTGACCTTAATTCTGTGATGGGCAGCACAATTACTTTACCCTGAAGCTCTTTAAACCTATCATATAATATTTCATAAAACTGAATAATCATTTCTGAAGTTAGCAGTGGCACTCTTTACTTCAGACAAGGAACGATGCCTCCACTATAAAACTGCAGGAACATTCCCAAGTGTGTTAATCTGAAGAAATTTCGGTTTATGTTCTCTATGTTCACACCAAACAGTGTAATAGACCTGCCGGTCCGCCGTCTCGCTGTTGCGTTTGGCCTTGCCTACCTGTGAAAAACAACACTGTCTACTCGGTTAGGTTCAGGAAAACATTATGGTTTGGTTTAAAACAACCACTCTCTTAAAACTAAGAGAAAGTCATCAGATTCATTACTCAGACCTGACTCTCGTACAAGTCACGTGACTCAAGTCCACACCTCTGCTAGAGAGCCATGGATCATGGAAAAGCAAAGATCATAAACACCGTGTGGGTGTTTGAAGGGCACAAATGTTTTTTTAGAATCATCCGAAGAGTTTAGCAGCTACAGGCCTGCCTATACATCATAGTGAGTCAAACGCAAGTGTAATGGTACTATGATTTGTATAATTTCACTGCTCAGAGGGTAGACAGTGGAAACCTTTGTGCTGGCAGTCAAATGTAGAACTTTTCCTGCAGTTGCCAGTAAAATAGTTGATTTTGAAAGAACCTGAAATGAAACTGCGGGGGGGCTGACATTTGCATAGCATTCAACAGGACTGTGAGAAAGTCATCTCCAGCGGTTGAGTTCGCCCACACTGTTGTTGCACCATAGGCCAGTGTATCTGGATTCACTTCTGCTGGTGATGTCAGGGCTCCTCAGACCAGCAACCTCTGTGCAGCTGACCAAACAGGGAACTGAGGGCCGCTGAGGTTGTTCCCATAAACACCACTGCCATCAGCAGCATCTACTCAACCCCACTATTACCGCCACGTGTTCTCTCCACACTGCACTAGGACTGTTACAGTTAGATGTGCAGCGTACAGCGGCCTCACAGTTAATCATATCGGTGTATTCAGCAGAAACGTATGATATTTATGCAGGAGAGGGAAACAAACAGTAAGATGAGGATTTGGCTTTGGCCTGACATTAAAGAAACTTTTTGCCCTGAGGGTTCAGACATGCCCACGTAAACATCTTTATTCTTAACCCTGAACATGAAATGTGCTCCAGACATGCAAAGCAGGCCCATTTGGAAACCAAAGATCGTGAAGGAGAGCATAAATATCGAGTCAGCAGAAACTCAATTAGAAACTTGCTATCACAGGAAGCCTCTTGATGAGTTCACTGGTTTGGCTGACGGGGAACCAACAGCTGGAGGAAAGACTGAGTCAGGCATCTCAAGCCCTGCTGCAGTGTTTGTAAACACACACACATATGTATGTGCATGCACACTTATACACACAATGCAAAAGCAGTGATGTTAATGCAGATTTGAGTCAGGTCTTCACAAACACACACGCTTTCTGCTTATGCCTGCAGACATACAGTGTACACACAGGCAGGTACACTCTTTGATGCGTCATAAAAACACACGCACACGAAGCCTCCCTAAACCCTGATTCACATCACAAAAAGATGAGTCTATTTAATCCCGCAGCAGGAGAAGACCCACACTCCACGACGTCCTCATTGTCCAGCAGCACACCGTGGTGTCCTCTTGTTTTATCAACAGCGGCATGTGTGTCTAGACGCTGTAAAAACAGCTGGTGGGGGTAAGAGAGTGGATAGCCCAGTGGAATGACAGATTTATCCCATAGTTATCATAGTTGGGATTAGAGGGCAGAGTCCAAAAAATGAAAGAAACAGCGGGGCTGAAGAGCGACAAAAACAAAGAAAAGAGCGGGAGAGAGGGGAAAGAAAGTAAGAGGCGGGGACGCTCTTTTATGAAGGTCAAAGACAAACTGATCAGGCTGCCAGCGTCTGGCTGGTGGGGTGACTGGATGTAATGGGCCACTCAGGCCAGGCCAGTGTTCACAGCTCTTCAAGGCTGTGATCAGCCAGCCGACGAGGCTCGTTATATAACAGCAAAAAGCTCTAGATTGCTCACCAGCACCACACTCAGCTCAGCCTCTCTGTGGTGCTGCCACGTAGAGACAGAGAGAACGATGCAGGACTGGAGAGTCTATCAGAGATCAGAGGCTGCTCACTGCTCAGACGTGGTTTGAGCTGTAAGCAGAGGAATCGTTTAAAGCTGCACTAGGCAAAATTGTTTAGCACAATTACACGTGTTTTAGTTGTCCAAGTTAAAGACTGTGACTTTTCAGCAAAGAAATATATCCGCCACAGAGTGAGGTCACTGGCAGGGAATCTAACCAGAACACGGGAAGCAGTGAACCAATAAAAGCACTGTGAGCACAGATTTATACCCCCTTGCCCTCTACCAGACCTGTCTTCAACCCCAGTGAACTCACTGGATCACAATATGAAGCTGTGCACATTTACCCAAAATCATGTCAGCTGGTTTCTGCTTTGTCATCACATAGACAGATTATATCATGCAAGCTGATTCAAGTCTGATCAAAGAATTTGTCTGATTAAAGGCCTGTGAATCACAACCCACATCTCCAATTTAAATAAGTCTGGTATTGTTCCCGCTGACAGCTGTTTCCATCAGCTGGAGAATCAGTTACACAATCAAAGCATAGCATCATCTCTCTACATAGCTAGCAGACTACCGATCCATCTTCATGACAAATAGAAACAAAAAAATCAGACCCATTTTTACGTTAACTGCTAGGTGGTGACCTCTTGTGGCCATAGTAATTATTACGGCAGCAAAGGAGGAAGTGTAAAAGTGACAAAGTCTGCCTAAGGAAAAAGTCAGGGTGCACAATGGGGTTAAACAAACACCAGACTTTTCACTGAGGAGTTATTTTAACTTACTAAGGTAGTGAAGTTATGTCACGTACATAACGTAAATTAAGTTACGCAAGTGAAGTGCTACATTCAAACTGAAGTTACATAAGTAATACATTTATTTTAACCGAAACCACAATGTTTTTCTTAACCTAACCAAGTAGTTAACCTGCTTAAGCCTAAAGGTCCAGTACGCATGGCACTGGTCCACTGCAACAATCATGTTGTTTTGGGAGTTGGGTTGGTTCGGACAAAACTAAATGAGAAACCCAACAAGAAATGAGCTACAATAAACACAATGGAAGGCTGAAGTGAAAGAAAATGGTAATTCAGACAAACTACAAAGAACGGTCAATCGTCTCAAAATGGCATTTGTACTTAACACATTCATCCATCCATGTCAGATCCCAATAAAGAACCCAAAACTGTTAGATCTTTACGAGACTATGGATCGCCAGCTTTCAAGCAGAATCCTCTCATTGCATGGTGATATATGATGCTAACGCCAAGTCCACAAGTTTCTGTCCACAAATACAGTGTTTGTGTGACACTTCAGCTCCTTTTTTTCCAGAAAGAAATCACAGAGAGAGTGAACTGGATGACCCTGAACTGATTCTTATGGATAAACAGCACAGGGAGGAAGGGCTGAGACACCTTCACACCTAAACACAACACCAGCATGCTGGGCTCATCCATAAGACCTGTGTTGACACAGCGCCTATGTCTTTAGAACTCCCTGTTTTCCACCACCGGCACCACATGAACAGAAAGTGGGAGACTGAAATGATTCATACTAAAATAAGGCACAAAACAAGAAAAAGCATGCTTCTCTTGCAAGTTTTCAATGTTCCTGGTTTGTTTCAATAATCCATCTCCAAACACAGAGAAGTCTGGTGAAATTGTCCAGGGATGTCACGTGGAGGCAACACTTGATAGATGACTGTAAAGTGAAAAAGGCCTGGGAGAGCTTCTTTGCAGGCATGACACCAGCCAGATCCCACTCTAATTTCTCAGGCTGTGGGAGTGACCTGGCTGACCAGGCTCCCACGAAATCCTCACAAGTGAGTTTCCTCCACAACAGCCAGCTCAGGGCTGCCGTATCCCAGTTTTCACCCAGACACAGCAGACGCATTTGGAAATTCCCCTCACAGATTACCGTAAAATATGACCAGAACACTTTTTTTTCGAGAGGTGAGAGGTGACAGAGCGAGAAGGTGTGAGTGTGAGAGAGAATGTCTAAGAGGAAAGGTTTGAGAGGGGATAGGAGAGAGATGGAGGGGAGAGAAATGAGGGACAATGAAAAGGAAAGAGAGGAGAAGAAAATGAGGGGTCAGATGACTTTTATTGAGAATCAAGTCTGTGAGCGTCGTAGCGTGTCATACTGAACACAACCTCACCTGGTCTGACCTTTGTTGCAAGCAATGAATCCTTCTCATTCTTTAGCGATTTCTGGAAAAAGTGTTGAAGTTTATAGAAACTGAATTTGTGATGAGCAGCTTCAATCCTAAGTACTGGTATTGGCCTTCAAATACCCTTTCTTGGGATGGAAAGAATGGGAAAGAAAGTAGGTGTTAAACCTCTACAGTGCAGTCTTTAGTGGTTTCCGGTGCACAGCGGAGGCAGCCGACAAAACCCAGTTTAGTGACGTATGATGTGTTCACATGTGTTCTCTTACATTTTACATTAGAGTAAGTGGGTAAGTGTGTGTTGGAGGAGTGATGAAAGGGAAGAAAGAGAGAAAGAAAGAGGGAGTGAAGGGCAGAATGAATGTGTTCATTCATGCCACTATGTGCACGCATGTGTGTGTTCATGCTCACTCTGTGCGTTTGATCTGCAAAACATACAGGAGCCCTGGATCTGAATGGAGGTGAGCACTGGACTGGGTCTTGTCAAACAGAAACCTTCAGTTTAACTCTCCAGTCCCCTTTCAGAAAATGTTTGTCCTCCTCACTTATAAATTACCTCAATCAGTCTCGTCTCTCTCTCTTCCACTTACAAAGAGAGTAAGGGAGGAGAGAGTGTGTGCCGTCAATCATTCTACACCGAATGATAAGATATCCCTCATACTATGGGGGGTCTCGGGATCAGTGTCTGTGTCAATCATTTAAATTATAAACCCATATGGAGTCAGTTCGCAGATGTTCTTGGGTTTCAAAAAAGGCAAATTGTGCAGGTTTCATGGTAAACTTAAACCACATCTTTTTGAAGAGCGACATGTTGGGCCCACGCTTCACAGGAATGCATTTCCTGATTTTGAGGAAGTAAGTCTAATGGCATCACTGCGCTCATTGTTCCAAACGGCCACAGCAGTCATCCTACACTATATAAATTCTATAGGCATCAGCAATCAAGTGGAAACAGTAGCAACATTAGACGGCCATCTATCCTTAAACAGAGTCATCCTGCTGTGGCTGCAGAGCGGCTCCCCTACGGCCTCACGGAAATGTGACCAGAGTTGTGTCCTGATACTCATTCAAACCAGATTTTGAGTATGTATACGTTCACAAAATAGCTCTATGTGATGACTTTTTCATCATCACGTACAGTAGAGGTTGTAAAATAAACATTTAATTCTCAAAGATATTTCGTTTATATTTTTATTCAATATATTGGAAACATATCCCATGAAAACCATCAGTCCATCTCTTAACACTGGCTTCCAGACTCTGTGGCACTCCACTCCAAGCCCGTTAGTGTGTACTGAAGACATAAATCTCACAAGTATACATTTTCTTTTTGTGTAAAAGGCTCATTCAATTCTACAAACAGGTGGGTACTGTAGTTTTTACCAAAATATTGCTCAAACAAGAGGAAACTGCATTTGTTGGGAAATATTTTCAGAGGCAGAATAATCCAAATTTGGCACTCTTGTGTGCACTGTCAACTGAGAGCTGGAGCAGTTAGGAAGTGTCTGTTTCTGGTTCCCCTTTTTTTCCTTGTGTCATTTCATCATCATGAACGCGCCAGAAACTAAGTAATATATGGAGTGAAACATCTCCCTTCTTTATCATCTCTGTTGTGAGTGTGCATGCACAGTACCGATCAGGCAGCCACTGACAAGATTACAATGTTACTTTTTCATATCTTTTAAAAAAGTTATCTTTCACTTCAGGCTCTCTGTCAAGCTCAATGCAGAGTGACGATGTTCGAGTGTTACTTCAAAGAGACAGATGCACAAATATTAACAAGATTGCGGCTTTAACTGCAATGTGCATCGTATCGGGCCTGAGAACAGTCGATATTCAGCGTACTGTATCCACCCGGGTGTTGAGTTTTCATCACAGCCAATCAGAGCTGGAGGCAATAAACACACATAAACACCCATATAGACCAAAGTCAGGTGATATATGTATATGAGTCACTGCATCAGCTGCGCTCTTGTCACTGGGAGGCTCCTGGTTTAAGTCAATTTGCTTCCATAGTAACACATGTTCTTCCTTTTCGATGTTTAACTTATTTATGTACAGTAAAAGCTATGGGGATGAGCGCAATCTTACAAGAAGATTTTTACACTCTGTAATGTTCCCCACTCTTAACATTCCTAATCTAAAAGTGCAATTGCTTTAAAAGCATGAATAATACCAACAAGCCGAATTAATGTAAGAAAGTGCCAAGTCTGGTAAACATTTGAAGGCTGAAAAGGAATGTATGAATGAGTGGAAAGAGGGTGAAGATGAGCGGGTTTGAAGGTTTTTTTATTTACTTCCATTCCAAGAAAAAAAAGAAAAAGAAAAAAGAAAAAATGCATGAAAAATGCAGAACATCTGAAAGTTTAACTGGAATATCTACGTGAATGTATGAATGAGGGGAAGGAGGGTGAGGATGAGAAGGGCTGGAAAGGTTTTTCTAGTTCCTTTCCGTTTTAGCTAAGCTTTAAAGACTGTTGAATATTTTGAAAAAAAATGATGTGATTTCAATGTGGGACAATACCGAAAATGTATGAAAGCTGTGGAACATTTGAAAGCTTGAATGGAGTTTGAAGTTGTAAGTCCAGACAAGGAGAAAAAAAAAGTGTGAACATTTTCCAAAGAACAGCAGCAGCCAGGTTGTGGCACTCCTGGAACGAGTAGAGGTAAAGTTTTGAGTTTTGAGCTTTGAAAACAGCTCAAGCAGTGATTCCTCTGAAACTAAAGCCAGGAGAGCATTTCACATTATTTTAGCGGTCAGTCAGGTTTACACACGGTTAGCACATGTTCACTGGAAGTCTGTCACAACGAGTCAAAAACAAACGTAAGCACATGGCTTCCAAAACGCTCGTGAATTTCAGAGAATGTACACAATGTGTCATAATAGTCTGAAAAGTCCATTGGGTTTGACACTTGCTTTAATATATTTCAGTCCAAGCAAATCTGAACAAACCGAGTGGTAGCCTCAACATCCAAGGAGTTAGACGGTCTGAAGCAGCAACGTGACAACGAAGGTCAGAGATGTCTGCGCTCATTTCCCATGGAGGTGAAGCGATGACACACATCCTGAAAGCAAACAAAGAGGCCTTCCAATGACCCCTTTCTCCTGGACACGATGGTAAATTTCGGAGCTCCACACATGCCAGAAGATCATACGCTGGTTGACCTCCACCCTCTGACACATATGACTAGTTTTCTGTTTAACACATGACAGGTGCAACAGCCATTCCTCTGACACCTCACTCGATACACGATACAGCACCTGACTTAAAGCTAACAAACTACACAGTCACAGTCTCCATGAAAGCCTTCTTGAGGGCCTTTAAGGAGTTTTCTGTCATTGGAAAGTAAGAGTGAAGGTTTTCTTAAACCATTCAAATTGTACATAGAGAGTGAATGTGAGGTTTATTTACGGGTCTGCAGGTGTAGCATCAAAGAATGGAAAACTCTGCAGGGCCTGGTGTACATTAGTTTGTGTGTGCGTGCTTGTATGCATGACTGCACGTGTATGTAGTTGCGTGTGTCAGAGAAAGTAAGCATGAGAGTGTGTGTGTCCACTTGGCATACTGAGGGGAACCTTGAGACACCCCAGAGCTACCCTGAGGTCGATCTACACTGTTAAAGGGGAAGTTCCCTCTCTGGTGGAAATTCCATTACAAATGGCTACAATGAATCTCCTGTAATGACTTCATGCTAACACAAAGTGCCATAGGGACCACCACACATGAAAGGGGAGAGAGATGACATTTTTGTTGCTGCTTTTCATTTAACATCTTTAACCTATGTGACCTGGGTGAATGTCTATGAATGGACATGACAGATATGGCGATTTGTTAGAGTACCTTATTCAAAGGCCCATAAGAGAAGTTAATAAAGTTTTTCATTCTGAGAATTGGACGTACAAGAAAGTTCAAATATAGAATCTACAGTAAATCATGTCATTATTACGCCAAAGCTGACCCCGAAATATACAATCAGCCTTTAATTATACTGATGTAATGTTATCACATGTGGCAGTCATTACACTAAACGGCTTTATTATACAGTAAATCCGACCCATCTGTTAGGTTAAATATTCAATGTTACAGTCCTTTATAGCTGTAATATCTCTTGTATTGGACCATAAAATTGAACATTAAAAACTCAATGAGCGCTACTTATTATGCTCATTTTCAGGTTCATTATTTTTTTTGGATTACTACTAGAATAGGTTTACATGCTTTAATGCTCAAAAAACACATCAGTTGTCTCATACTGTACAGTGCTGCAGCACTGTATTCCTCCTCTGTCTGAAACACTCTGTTTTACTGTTTTTTTAACCTTATTTTACCTGTCTCTTTAAGGCCCCCCCTCCCGAATACTCTGTCTCCTCTGATTGGTCAGCTCACACATGCCTGAGCCAGCACAGCTAACAACAACAGAGGAGCTATGCTTAATTAGTTCCTTACTGCCAAACTAGCAGCTAGGCATAAATTATGCAAATGTGTGACTTTGTGATGTAGTGTGATGTCACAAAGTCACAGAATTAAAGGTGAGAAAACTGCCGATACGTTTCGGGAGCAGTGTTTTCTCTAGGAGAGTGGAGCAACTTTTATGATCTTTTAAATGCACAATGAAAAAACTAAAAAGCATGATAGGTCTTTATGGATGGCAATGTCTGCCCGTCTGTCTGTCAGTCTTTCAGCCCACCACTTTGGTCCAGCCTGAAATATCTTATCAGCTGTTGGATGGATTGCCATCATATTCGGTACAAACATTCATGGCTCCTAAATAATGTATCCTAATGACTACATCCCCTGATTTTTCCTGTAGTGCCAGCAGCAGGTCCAAACATCACAGTTCTCAGATGATGAATCCTAATGACTTTGTAAATCGCCTGACTTTTCCTGTAGCCCCACCATGAGCTTGACATTTGTGGCTCTGATTGAATTTTCACAAAAACTATTCAATGGATTGACATGCGGTTAAGACATTCATGTCCTTGGTGATCCCGTAAGTTTGGATCTAGCACCATTATCAGGTCAAAAGGTTAACTCGTCCAGTACTTCAATTTATGACCAAATGTCTGCCTAACAAATGACATTCCTATCGATGTTAAGCAGGTGTAAAACAGCGCAGCAACATTTCCTCCAGAAATGGCACATGAGAATGGGGTTCAACCATTTCCCTCTGTCATCTTCCACAAAAAAGTTGCCACGTCACCGGAAGTAAACGTGTGTGGCTTACGGCAGGAGCATTTTGTTGAGGGCAAAATTAAAAAGCCCTCAACAAAAAAAAACAGAGGTCGCCAACACGTGTCCCTCAGGTCACCTTAAACCTAGACTGTCTCCTAGCTTTTTAAAACATGAAGACTTTAATTTGCTACAGTATGTCATCCAACACAGACCTCCCTGTTAGATAATTATATTTTTATCCATGAATGGTTTCTCAATTGATTCCAGATTAATGGTGATATAAAATTACATGTACTGTGGTAGTGGATTTTATCGCCCACTTGTACAGCAACATGCCTTCTATCTCTTCCATAATGACACACTGTAGCCGCCTGTATCCTGTCGTGGCTTTGCGGCAATCCAAGACAGCTCATTATCTCCTGTCTTTCTCCTCCTTGTGTTAGTAGACCATCAGCGCTCCGTGACAGACAGGACTGAACGATGAGCCCAATAAACCTGCCAGAGCGAGAAACACCAGACCACCTGTATAAAGCACCAGACAAATGGCTCTTTCATTGCAAGATGTGAGACAACGGCGCTGTGGCTAATCATCACTAGTGAAAACCCAAGTGAAGTCCAAGAGTGCATACTGAATGTAAACTATAGTGTAATTATGTTACGTTCAGTGTGAAATTTTACAAAAATAAATGCACTATATTTAAACATTCATGACAAGGTGTGATACATTAGTAAAAAGTGGGAATGGGTTTCCCTTACATCTAAGGTAAATCTACTACTAAATGTCTACTATGGTTATTATTTATGGTCCATGTCCAATCTTCACATTTGCTATTGGTCCATCTTTCATAAGAGCCACAGGAAAAAGAGCAGGAATGTATAGGGCATGGATGACACATGAAACACACAAAGAGACTGTTAATAATTTGTAGAGCAGAACGGAAACAACGCCTCAACGTACGGTCTGTACAATACTTCACAAAATGGGGCAATGAGTTCATCAAATATTTGTCTCCAGGTTGGTATAGTTATGTTTTTGTACCTATTATTGACAAGATTATAGATAGATATAGATATCTTACTAAGGCAAAGTTCAACAATAGGTCATATACCTGGAAATGTTTGAAGGAAAATTACATGGAATAAGATATAACCAGCTGTAATGTAACTTATCAGTAACTCTTACAGTAAAAAAAACAAGCTAGGAGTAGAATGACCTGCCTTATTCTGACTCAATATGAAGCTAAATGTCTCGCCACTGTCAATTTTTTTGCCCATGTAAGCTTCAGTTTATATTGGTATTCCATTTGAAGCCTTACAGTACCAGGTACGCTATGTGTCTGAATCCTGTAGATTTTCTTGGCAAGAGGCCAGATGCCCCCCATCTGTTTCCTGCTAAAATGGCAACCATAACAGAGTTCTGAAAAAAGGCCTTTAAATCCATCCTTTCCCCTCAGGAGGAAGAGGTATAGCACATATCAGCCCTGATCCGTCTCTTCTCAGGATCTCACAGCTTCACTAGGCTTTTCCCATTGAATGCCTTCTAACAAATGTGCCGTGTAAGGCCTGCGGGTGAACTCTTACACTCTTATTCCTCAACAACTGTAGTCATTAGCAGGCCAAGCACTATGGTGTTCAAACACATTAATCAGAACGATAGCTTGTGTTTTCTCTATCAACATTAATGCACTGCAGGAACAACGCTGAAAGATATGTTATCTAAGTAGCTCAACTATGACGCGTCCATGTGTGTACAGTAAAGTCATGGCTTGTTTTGATGGTGGCAAGTTAGCAAACATTAGTCTACTATAACTGGCCACACAATCAAATGTTAGACTGGCTTCATGAATACTTTAATCATGCTGAGAACATAACGTGACAGTCAACCAGACGTCTGGCTAATGGATGAACTAGGTTGTAATTAACATGCCAATAGACAGTATAGGCGAATGGACACAAGTAGTTTGAGTTTTGATAGATTTTATTTACTTACTTACTTATGAAGCAAATGAAGGTGCATCTGAAGCATCCATTCTGAAGACGACAGAGGTCAATTAAGCTCATCTACTAGGCTAAAAGGCTAACGCAGCTAAGCAAGCTTCATTACCTGCAGATGTTGCGGATGCAGCACAAGATGGAAAAGATTCACACACTAGCTTTGTAACGTGTCTTTGCAAACGCATCACAGTGAAAGAGACCATCAGAAGAGTTAATGAATGATGAATGAAAGGATGTTTTGCTGCCTTGACATCTTCACTAGACATTAGCTAGCTATAGACTTTGAGTTGACATTGTGAATCAGTCATTAGATTTGTTTTTTGATGGCTCTCTTCATGATATGGCTGGGCCAAGGGACGATGCCTTCATCCATTGCCGATAGCTAACAGTCATCGACCACTGAGCCCTGTGCCATCGTAACATCATGATCTAAAAGGCCCTCGTACCAGAGAGCACAAAAATATGATCTATTTAGTGAAGTGTGTCCCATAAGAGTTGCTGTAAGGCATGAATTGTTGGCCTTGATTTCATAACTTTGATTTAGTTAAAGAGCTTGACCCTCTCTCACTGTTTGTTTGCTCTAAACTTCAGATCTTAATCAAAAAAAAAAAAACTGTCTTTTTCTCTGAGAAAATATTGCTAGACTCAATTCAAATGCTTTCGAGGACCTGAGTTTGCCTCACATTATCAAATAATTGCTGCTTCCTTCTGCGTAACCAAGGTGAGCTTTTGGCTAACGATGATTCAGCACCTGATGAGCAGCAATTAGCAGTTCCTTCTGGGAAAACTAGTGCAGTAGGAAGAGGAAAAGAAAATAGACCACAAATCAAGATTTGCGCATTTCTTTTACTGGGAAAAAGTGGAAAAATATCATTTGTAGCTTTGGATTTATGTAAACTATATTTCACTTGTCATATTTATAATTAAGACCCATTAAAAAGTGTTTGAAGTTGTGTGTGTCAATTTCCCTGGCTTCAGTAGCATCTATAGTCTATAATCTTATAATGCTTTAAGGATGCACTACAACAGCAAATCTTTTGTCCAAATCTGCCATTAGAGAGCAGACAGCCACTAAGCCTCTAATTTACTCCTCACTTTAATGAGTCATGATCCCCACCTAGAAACACTGAGCTCTGAGATTCGCCAAAAGGAGCGTCTTAAATTCCTCATCCTGAGCAAATATGCAAGCGCAGGGCTCCTTAAATCAGGAGGTGTCAACTTGTGAATGTACAGACACGCTTGTTGGTCAAACAGCCTTGAAAACCGAGCCGCTGTTGACTCAGGGAGGGCAGCCTTGAGTGGGTGGAGGTAGCGGACATGCAGGGTTCTTCAAACGCAGCCAATCCCCTTGAGGCAGCCAATTCATGCTCCACAGTCCAGGTCCCTTAGGAGCCTGAGTGCTGCCGGGAAAGTGTCCAAGCCTCTAAAGACATCAGCTAGTGGGGCTCAGCATTCATTGGCATGTTCAGGTAAGTATGGGCGAGTAAGTGTTTGTGACTCCCTCCTGATGAGAACACATTGTACTGTCCAAATGCATCCTTTATCTGAAACATTAACCAAATAATAATCTACAGCTGAGTCCCACTGAGTCCAATCCTTAAAAAGAAAAAATAGGAACATGAGGAAAAATCCTTCTGA
Organism: Pagrus pagrus; assembly: GCF_965226575.1. Taxonomy (NCBI): domain Eukaryota; kingdom Metazoa; phylum Chordata; class Actinopteri; order Spariformes; family Sparidae; genus Pagrus; species Pagrus pagrus. Next base: position 26,214,852 of record NC_140191.1, on the reverse strand, counting down.
CTTGCTTAAGTTCAATGAATAACAAGCAAACAAGTCTGCAATGACATAACAGATGTCTGTACTTGCAGTCAGTGTTGACCGACTGACCTGTCGACCTGTTTAATAGTACAGGAAATCTCCAATTAATCTCTTTGTGGCCCTACAGAGAGCCAATCCAATTTAAGAGGCTGCCTCAAAATAACTGTCTAATTCTGTAGCCGATGTCCAGCAAGACCAAATAGGTGAATTACCCTGCTCACCTCTAGGACCTCACAAAGGTATGCGTGGTGTCAGTACTAAGAAGTGAACATGTCAAGCTAATGTGAGGGCCCCACTGAAATGTGTTTTTCTGTTGTAACCAGTAGATCACAGGCGATAACAAAAATGTCTTCTGTCCAAATGACCACCTACATTGAAGCTGTAAATATGTGAAAGAAAAGAATTTGTCTCTTCACAAAGCAAACATCACTGCTGCTAAAACACAAGGAAAGGCCATAACACTGTCACCAGTGAGGCTGTAGCTCATGGTAAAGGGCACAGCTCTTCACTTCAGAGAGAAACAGCTATACCTTTGCTGGGGGTTTTTAACTTCCTTGTTTGTGTTGTGGGGTCAGGACAGGGATAATGGCGGACAGGGAGTGTGTTTTTAACCTGCAGAAGATGAAGAATTTAGGCCCCATCACAGCCGGCCTCTAAGCTTTGTGGCCCAGTTGTAAACTGTGCACTATTGTAGCTGATGAGCTATCTGCTAACATGCCAACCAGCCCAAGACCCCAAGAGAAGCTCAGGCTATGAAGCCAATTTGTTAATTATGTCACATGATGCACACTGGCCCAAAATCACTGAAATATTTGCGTGGATTTACTTTGATCGTAGAAGTTCCATTAGAATAAATTGATATTAAATGCTGGTGTTACGAGTCCTTTAGCTCGTTAACTGACAGATTTACGTCTCTTTCTCACACAAAGTCACACAAACCTGTCAATCAACAAAGGATCGTTCCTAATGATAACCATCTCCCTGACCATGGGACATGTATCCTCTATGTTTCTGAATGATGAAACAAAATACAACCTTTGAATTCTTGCTGCTGTATCTTTGTTAAGACATGGCAGGACTTCCACCGCTCTAATATAACGGACAAAAGCAGCATTGAGGAGAAGACGAGTGAAAAGACAGGAGGGGCTGAAAGAGGTGGGATGCTTGAGATGAGCTTCATAGGAAGGTGATGAGGCTCAGACTGTCTCCCTCTCTCTGTCTGGGACAAGCTAATGGCTTCTCCGTTGTCCTCACATGAATGAGGACCACCTTACAAAAAACACAAAAGTGAGCTGAGGAGGTAGGGCTATTAAGGAGGACCTGCTGCTGAATAAACACGGAATCACAAGTGTGTGTGCGTGTGTGTGTGTTTGTGCAGAGACGGTTGAAATGACAGTCTGATCATGTTACACTCTTTATTTAAGCCAGCCCTCAACAACACTGATAAAAGCACTTACAGGGCTGCAGGTTAACAACCTATTTAATGGGGTTTATGAAATGTAGAGTGTGTGTGTGTGTGTGTGTGTGTGTGTGTGTGTGTGTGTGTGTGTGTGTGTGTGTTTGTAAGGATCAAGTCGGGTTGGTTAGTGGAGGGGAACGAGGGTGCACTTTCTCTCTGTCTGGCCGATCCACTCCAGTCCATCAGAGGAATGTCTGGTCACCAGCAATGTGTGCGGTCAACCTGAAACACCTGGCCACACCTGGGACTGCCCACACACACACTTACACATTATACGCACATATCCATAGAGCTCCTCGGTCCTCCTAGTGAGGAGGATTGACAAGTGCAGCTGCTGGGCATGAAGTCTGAACAGAGAAAGTTTTGTCCCGTTTTCACCGCTCAGTTAAACGAGGGCTTGTAATCTGACTGCCAACATCATCGAGTTCAACCTCACATAACCACTGTCATCCACCTCTAAATAGCCTGTAATATACACACTCATACTGGCATTTTGACATGATTTGTGCCCCACCCAGACACAGTGCAGTGAGGTCAGAATCCCCTGTGCAATGGTCTTTGGAAAACTTACTCACACATCAACAGGACTGAGATTAAAGTAAAAAATGTGGGCACCAGCGAAGACGATGTTTCCACACACATTTGAACATGAAAGGTCTTGGTTGAAGGGTTGAGAGTTGTTTGCAGTTTTGGAGAAACTTGAAGAAAGCGTTTGAGATTTGGGGGAACTACTTCGCCTTTCTTGCTAAGGGTGAGATGAAGAGATTGATATGGTGTTAGTTAGCATAACTTAGCTTAGCAGCATGTCTACAAGCAGGGAGAAACAGCTAGTCTGTCTCTGTTCAAAGATAAAAGACGCCAGCCCGTCCTCATCAGGAAAACGATCATTCAGGTCAACTGTGAAACAGGCTTATTACCACCCATATTTATGTTTCTTGTTAGGCGACTACCTCTAGTGGCCATAGTAATTGTTACAGCAGCAAAGAAGGAAGTCAGCTAAAGTAGTATAAAGATCGACAAAGTCTGGGGGGGTGGGTTTTTGGGTACAATAAGCACAAGACTCACACCACAGAGACCACTGTAGATGATGCCAGAAGTCTGGCTTAACTTATTTGGGAAGTTATGTCATGTCAATAACATCAGTTAAGTAACTTAAGATACATAATTAAAAAGCTATTTTCACCCAATGCACAATCTATTCCTAACCCTAACCAAGTAGAATTGCTGCCTAAACCCAATCAAACTGCAAGCGTAAGACGTGTGCATTGTGTTCCTCTAAAACCAAAAAGTTTCCATATCGGCCGATATTGTCAACATATACGCTCATACTGATATATCTGTGATAGGCCAATATCAGCCAATAATATCAGCCAACCAGTATATTGGTCGGGCGCTAATGCCAGTTGGAATGTCATTAGATTTTCAGGTATTTGTTCATAAAACATAAGACAGTACTGGATATATTAACATTTCAATTTATCCAGTATTAGATTAAAAGTCAGGGAATCATCATAGTTATTACTTTCATTATGGAGGGATGGGGAAATTTCATACAATCCATCCAACATTTCAGTCAAGAGACGTTACTCGAGCCAAAAACTGTCAGGGGATCATTAAAGCCAGTAGGCTTCATCCTCTGAGGAACATTAATGTAAGTACAAATCTTCATGGCAATCCATCTAATAGTTGTTGAGATATTTCAATCTGGACAAAAGTGATTGCCTCCGGTCTTTATGCTAAGCTAGGATAATTGCACACTACTTCTAGCCTCATATCTGCAGACTTGATACGTGGTATCAGTCTTCTCACCAAACTCTCAGAAAGAAAGCATGTGAAAAATGTTGAAGCATTTAAGGACTAATGGGGTAAAACATGACATTTGTCAGAATTAGCATCATTAAGGAGTCACTGTTTACTTACTTTTGAAATGATTTACTTGAAAACCACTGCTCTGTCATCACAAATATCCATCAGAGGATTTGCCCTTGGAAGTGAAATGTTGATCGTATGATGGATAGGGGCCAGAAAGCTGAAAGACTGATAAATGTAGAGAGACTGCCAAAGGTCCATGGGAACCTTGGCTAGCAGCACAAACAAAGCATTGCAATGATAAAATGTGATGAAAACTGTCAGCAGAATGCTTTTAGAAGTTTTGACTGTGCAAAAAACAAAGTTTGTCTTCGTGTCACGCTGACGCGGTGACTCAGCGGGAATCAAAGTTCCGGACTGCGCTGGCTAAAGTCAGTGTCGGGTCATCAGGTTGTTTTCTCGCTGGCACATTTTACCAATTGTGACATAACTCTATTAGAGCGCATGCATGCACTGTCATAAAAAAACCTTATCAGGCCTTGCTAGAAACACAGACCGGCTGGAGCACATTATGTTTCACATGGAAAAGTCAGCAGATCAGTCGCAGTGCGGCAACCAACAAAGCATGACACATACACAAAAGAGTGGATCAAGACAGACACACAGACACAGACATATTTCCATTTCTGAATTAAAAGCCAGGCATATCTGGAGCCATTTGTTTGTTTGTTGCCATATTTATTTATGTCGGTCTCGGTTGAAGGAAAAGGCAAAACTGGTGAGGCAAAAGTATTTTCTGGGAGCAAACGTTGGTGAGTGCAGCAGCCAAACCAAAGCAAATCTAACATGAGAGTCTAATGACTTCCAGTTGCTACAGAGGGTTATCAGGACCGTCGCCATTTGGCATACCAGCACATCCTCCATGCCCAATCAGATACACTTTCGCTCCGAGATGGCCAAGACCAAAGATTGTTAATTCTAGTCTTGCATTTGATGGGCCATCTTGCAATGTCATGTGTGGAGCCTGTGGTTGCAAATGGGGCATCCAATTGCAGCTTTGTCTGGGCATGGGCTCTCCATTTAATTCAGCATTCGTAGGCTCTAATGGTGCGTAATGTTGGTGATTTTAAAAACCTCAATAAACAAAACATTACGGTTTAATCAGGGGGATCAACAGGAGTTTTCTTTGGATTTAGCACTATAAGCGTGAATGACAGCACCATCTCTCACTCTGGGGCCTACAGCATTAAAATGCAAGTCTTTGTGAGTCTACTATTTATTATTGTCAGGAGTGTTTTAAGGGAAATGTGCCTTCCAGACAGTTGCTGTGAAACTGTAAAACAGATCAACAAACAGACAGGGGCTGCAGTTCTCATTCTCCCAAACCTTTATGAGTGACTGCGACTGAGTGTTACAGCCGCCTTCGCCTACAGTACAGAGCCGGTGAATGGGCATCTGTTGGCCTCCGACACACCGGCAGCTCAGTGTTTGAGGTGAAACAGCATCCCTGATTGGGTGCTAAGAGCATTTTTCGGGAGGTTGTTGTTGTTGTTGTTATTCAAGGCCGTGGCAGGCGGAACCAGCGTCAGAGAGACGCACTGAGGGCCGGGATCCACACAGATGCCTCATTAAGGTGTGATCAAGCAGAGAGACAGAGGACGTCTGTGGAGCGTGGCCAGCACTCTCTTCCTCCCCACAGAGAACCCTTTCTACATGTCGCACCCCACTTCATCTCTTTATTGCACAGCGAGCACACACAAAACACACCTATAATATCCGGTTCCACCTCTGGAGAGGGAGGGGGGAGTGTCAGCCAAAGAGTAAGGTGAAGTTGTGCTTGCATGTTTTGCACATGCATCAGCTCTGCATGCATAAGCCCGAGGGTGTGGAAATTAAAAGGAAATCGAAGCCTGTAGATGTGAGGACAGGCTGCTTTCAGCACTGCGTCCCTCAGCATCAATTAGCAGGTTGTGCTGTGACTGGCTCCTGTTAGAGGTGAAGTGGGCCAGCTGAGGGAGGTAAACACACCTCATCCCCAGGGCTCGCTGAAATCAGAGGGAGGGCAACAATGTGCCACTGCCTGAGCCACAGAAGCCCGCCTGTGCCTGGTCGCTAACACGCTTTAGCAGTCATTTCCTACCTTCTCCTCCAATTTCCTCGCCCTAGTTCGTGCACAGAGCTGACAGTGGATGGTTCACCTGGCTGCATAAGAAACCTTTTTTTCTGGCCATGACTCTAACCTGTGTGTGTTTTGGGTTACTTTAGTCAACTGATGGTTGAAGGTCAAATCAGATACAAACACCAACCACCGATTAAAATTACCAATATAATATAATATATAATAATAATTTAAAATGGTGGCATAAGCTAGACTTTCTTTTGTCAAAAAAAAAGTAAAAATCTTAGGTAAAATAAACGTGCATTAACGTGTTGTTGTTATTAGTTTCAGACTTTAAACAACAATGCAAAACTGAAAAATTTTGGCACGCGACTCGCCGACTGTGGCGTCATAGAAGCAGGAAAATGGTGGACAGTTGATGTTTTGAATCTTTTAATTAAATCACACATTTCATAGCAATTTTTCTGCTTAACGTGATTACATAAATAAGTCTATTTATTAGCATTAACCCTTAAAACAAGTCCAGTAAAGCAATAATTTAGTGGTTTTAGGGAGTGTACCAATGCAGCAACAATTCTTATCAAAATCACTTTGAAATATAAAGCTTCAGACCTCAAACAGCAATAAACATGTTGTTTGATCGCTTGAAATAAAATACAACACATCTTTATGTAGCCTTCTTGTTGTTTCCCATTTAGCACTTAAAGCTCATTAACACACCAAAGTCGGAAAGAACGACCTCCCAACATGGGAAATGGGGCCATCCAAGAAAGAGAGAACATGTTTTATAAATCCCCCCTCATTTTACTTGGTGATTGAACATACTGTCAAAGCAGGCTCCTCATGTCCTCGTTGCTGAAAGTTTCAAGCCCAGTATTTGTGCTCATGTAATTAGTCTTATTAAACCACACTTTTTCCAAAACAATGTAAAACTGTGAGCTCATTTAGGATAGCCAACTTTAAAGGGAGAAGAAAGTCTCTAGTAAACTGAAGAACAAAGTAGACGCGCTCTCGTAACATTCACTCTTGACATAAGTTAAAAGAAAAAGTATGGAAATGGAGAAAGGGAGAAGAGCACGAAAGAGACCATCACTCTCTTAAAACTGTGACTAAAATGATATTTGTGTCCTTAGACGCTTTATGATTTAAACATATCTTCAATCTTCCATTGAAGGTTCCAATTTGAATGTCTATGACCAAATTGTCAACAGATTTTTATTAAAACAGACAAAATATGGTGTAACATCCTAAGTGGTAGACCAGTCAGGCTTCCACATGAATTTAGGTCAACCCATCTAGCCCGCTTTAAGAGCCCTGTTGTACACTGGGGCCATTCAGGGTCCCCAGGTGTAAATTGAGATGTAAACAAACAGTTTACTGGGCCAAGTTTAAGCGCTGAAGCCATAGGTCCCAGATTGACCTCTACTGCAAACAGCCGTCAGGCTAATCTGAAGAGATTTTAAAAAGAAACAGTGTGAAATCAGATCAGTTAGGCAAATGCAGCCAAAACAAATTCAAACTTCATCAACAGAAAATCAAAGGGGGTTTTAAGATGGAGTGACTGGTATCAACAGAGCTCCCACACTGAACCACAGCAAGATTTCTAACATTAAGCCTCAAGCTGGAAGCATCAAATGGTGCCAATATTAACATTTATGCTTATTTTCTGAAGAATACTCAAAACATATAATTACAAAAACCTCAGGTACCAAGCATATCCTGTGGTAATGCTTGATGATGGTGTAAAAAAAAACACTGGAAATAAAACTGATTATCATTTAGCAAATATCAACTAAAGCAACTGCAGATTTTCTGCATTCCAAATGCATTAAATGTTGTCTGCAGGCGAGATCTTTGTTTTACTGGTAGAAGTCACAGAATTTGTTGAGCCACAGAAGAGCAGTGAAGTACTGGCAGCAGGCTGAGGCCGAGCACTCGTCCTCAAGTTATCAAAAATGCCACAAGTGCTTACTTTAACATTACAGACGATAGATAAACATTTAAAGTGGAAACAGACAACTTTCCCCCAATAGTGTTTTTAAGCGGTATTATTGTTGGCATCGCTGTCCATAGACAACTGGATTGCTTTCTGTTTTCCTCAGAGTAGCAAGTACCAACAATACAGGACAAAACATGAGTTTACTCATTCATTTAGTCTCAAATGGAGACATGAAAGCTGATAGAAATGGTGCCAGGCTGGCAGCCTGACTGCATCGCCAGTCAGCTTTCATTTAGCCAATATTTCATTTATTTTAATTTACCCAAGAATTCGTTCCTGGTGGCAGACAGAAAAAGTTGGTTTATGTCATTATTGTTATTGTCATTATTCTTGAGCCATTACATAATTCAATCAACATTTACTTTATGAGTTAAAGCAAAAACTTGTGTACTGTCAGTTTAAGCAAATTACTTTCCCAATTTGTTGGAAGTTCCCTGGCACAAATATTGCCTTTTGCAGTTGTTTGGTTGACTTTGGTGAAGTCTACCCACACTTTGGAACACTTAAGTTAAGCCACTCTTGTATACAATTGCGACACTAATTGAGTGCATGCCTGTATTTTTGCCTACTACAAACTCAGTCCACACAATCTCAACACTGAAATTTTGATCTCTCTGGAAGAAAGAACCAGTTATCATTTGGAAAGAACATTGGAAATGCTGGAGAAGAGAATGCAATGTGTCTTTTCAAAAAAACAAACTATCAATCAATCTTGGCATCATAGTGGTGGTGTGTCCCCAGATTAAGGACATATTTCCCATAAACCATAATACTTGATGTCACAAAGAGCATGTTGCTCTGTTTACGATTCAATAACCGACCCTCAATATAATCAACTAACTTCCTGTGACACGACATAAAGTATTCTCAATGACGGTCCGCTAAAAGTTGATGTATTTTGATTTGTCACATTTCTACACAGTGTGTTTATATGAATGACTACACCATCATGGCCAACTCTTTAAAGAGGTCATATTATGCAAATGTTCAGGTTCATGCTTTTATTTCAGGCTCTTAGTAGAATAGAGCTGCATACTGTAATTAAGAAAAACAACATTATTTTTCTCACATGGTGCATTGCTGCAGCACCCCTTTAAACACTGTGTCTTGAATGCTCCGTTTTAGCTACGGAGTGAGACATCTCGCCTCTGTTCAATCTTAGATGAGAGTTGCACATGTGCATTACTTAACCGGCAGGATGTAGCCAATCAGAGGCAGAGTAGGGCGGGCCACGCCCAGCAAGGTAGTGTGATCAAAACAACGCCACTGCAGCTGGTAAGCATGGCTGTGGTACAGCCCTATATATTTAATAATATTTATATAAATATATATATATATTTATACAATTTACATTTGTTACATAGTGACGCACATAAGTTACGGTAGTAACCAAGCGTTTCAGTGGGAGAGAGTAACTCTCTTTGGTGTAGACTTTGGGCTTTTTCACTTTGCAGACCTTTAAATACAACAGGAAAGGAAAGGCAAAAACCCAAAAAGCATAATATGACCTCTTTAATGCTGTCTCGCACAGTAAAAAAGTACATGTGTGTACAACACCTAGATTACAAAGGGTGTCAAATTTGTTCTTATTAGTTATAAAGCATCTGTGCACACCCCTCACCTCACCCTGCCACACCATGCACACTTAAACATATGAAAACAAACACACAGGGCTGATGTGCAGTATGTGGACGTCTCAGGAGTGGAGTCATTAACTCAGCTAACAAACAGGTCTCTGTGCAGTCACCAGCTCTGCACCACCCCTCTCCACACACACACTGGCCTGTTTGAATCTCACTGTCTCACTTATCAGCTCACTGCTGACACCACCCAGGCTGGCAGCTGCTCAACTGACTGCAACCTTTATCAGGCTGGGACAGCTTTTACACTAAAAACTCTGTAAGTCCCTGGTGAAATAAACCAGAATATCGTAACGATTAACCGCAGTAGGCTTTAAGTTTTCGATGTTTGCTTGTAGCTTTCAAGAGAGAACATATTTAGCCAGTGAGAGTGCAAAAACAGCACAGAGGGAAGAAATAGCCCACTCAAGTGCTCTAAAATTAGTCTGACTGTGACAAAGAGCAGTCCCTCTACACTCCGTTTGTAAGGGCACACTTGACATAAGAGTGGCCCTTTGTTTGGATGGTCAGTCAGCACCATGGACAGAGACCCCGTCACCACAGCTTGACCTCAGGGGCCCCGGCCCACCACACAAACCAGGAGAAAACACTGGAAAGGCTCACAGGCTGCCACAGTCTCTTTTGTTAAGACAAATGCATCAGGCTAGTTCAACAGCAAAAACTGGTCAGAGGAGTCACGTTAGAGCCTCGGAAGACTAGAATGGTGGCTTTTTGTTTGCGACAATAAGAGCGTGCAAAGTCATCAACCAGTCTCATGATCAACGAGGAAGCTGCTCAGCATTACTAGTCGCATGATTTCAACACTGTTCCTCATTTTACAAAGAGAAAGGAAAAGGGAAAACCTTTAATATTTATGAGGCCTGTCAAGATATCAGCTTTCACAGTGAGCTCACAGCAGCAGCTTGTCACAATATGCTGAATCACATACTGTAGTGCTTCATTGTGTGAAAAACGCACTAGCACCACGCTGCCACAGCCTTTGTAAAGCAATACGTGACAGGGCAATCCTAACAAAAGCCCCTCTCTGTGTGACAACAGCGTTGGGTCTCTTTAAATCTAAATATAACCTGCTCTAAAGCTGATACCTAAACCTCCTGGCTAATGATGAGTTCATGTGCTCCTCGAGTGCTCCGGGCAGATTGCAGATAACAAGTTGAAGACTTGTGCGAGTGTTAAAATGTCAGATACATACCTCTAAACACAGATATTATTAAAGGTTGCTGCTTATGTAAGGAGTAGAAGAGGAACGACACTCGATATGTAGAGCAGTTTTACACCTTAGTAAGCTAGGTGTCAATATTTAACATTAGCACTGTAGTCACTAGCTAGCAAAACTGTTGTAGGCCTATCACTCAACACTGGTTGAGCACCTACACGTCCAGAAAGTGAGCTGAACAACGTAAATCACGATATTTAAGAACATTCTCCTCTTTTAACAGTAATATTGACACTTGAGTTTGCCGCTCTATTCAGAGTGGTAATATTTCCCACAGCCCCTGAAGGCAGCAGCTAGCTTGTATGCCTTATGCCGAGATACAGACAGAAACAAACTGAAAACTCACGACAGTGTCCCCAAACTCACCTTGTTGAGGAGGGGGTTTCTGGTGACATCGTAGCCCCGCTTCTTGGTGTAAACGAAGGTTTTTCTTTTCTCTTCGGACTTGTGCATCTCTGTTTCCACCGACTCCCGTCTGACTAGACCGTGTGCCATGTTGTTGCCTCTTTAAATAGAGCGACGGTGAACTATTATGAACTCAACAAGTGGATGCGCAGGTCCACGACCACAAGCACTGAGCTCTGTTCTGCAGCTGATGTCTCTCGATTTAAGGAAGAGACGGAATGTCCTTATCAATGAGGCTGTTTTTATTGTTTCCAGTAATGCACTGAAGGTCTTAATGTGTGCAAAGTCCCTCCCAGCAACAAGCAACAGGTGCATGGGAGTTATAGTAACACAGTGGGAGGTGTAGGCTACAGCTAAAAAACAAAATACATCCTTTTTTTTTCTTTATGCCTCAATATTTCCATTGACTTTGAAATTAAATATTTTCAGAAAGTATTGTAGCAGGTTGTTTTATTGAATAAGTCATAAAAACTCTGATAAGATATCTGTATTGACCAGGCTACAGGGGTTTTCATGTGATAATATCCATTAAGTGATATCTATCCAAAACCAAACAAATGAAACATGACTGGACCACCACTTCACCTTAAAATTAATCATTTCCACTGAGTCTTTTATCTAGTGTTAAAGGTGCAATATGTAAGTATTGGCCACATGTCGAATTAATACTCAAAATAAATAGCGGGAAGCATATCGCCAGAGTAACCGCCAACTGCTGCCAACTGTAACTGCTGTTAGCTAACTGGCTCAGTTAGCCACGCAACTCGCGGTCTACATTTGGAGCTTGGGGACCAGGAAAGTGTTGGTGGTTAAGCAAGATTCTGGGCAACCTTTACAGAGGTGCAATAACCAGCATCCTGACTGCATGGTTCATCATGGCCCAGGACAGGAAGGCTCTACAGTAGGTGATTAAAACCCCCCAGAACATCATTGGTACCTACAGAGCATCAGTGACGTTGGTGAAGCGAGATGTCTGCACAGAGCCCAACAATATTAAAAGACACACCCACCCAGCCACAGTCTGTTAACCCTGCTGCCGTCTGGCAAAAGATACACAAGTATCCGCGGCCGTACCACCAGACCACGGATCAGCTTTCCCCAGGCCGCGAGACTCTTCAATTCATCATCAAGACTCCATTGTCTAAATAAGATGTAGCAGGACTCAAAAGGACTCAAACTTTATTTAGTTTTTTAAACCCTTGTTTAAAAAATGAAGTTAAATTTACCTGTTAACACTGCTAGCAAAGGATCTTTGGAGCGGAATGAGCCACAGCTAGCTGGTCAGCTAACCCTCGTAGATATCTCTGCAGTAAAATATATAGATGTCACAATATCAAAATTGTTATTTCTTGATTTTATGATGATCATTTTTGTTAATTTTTTATTGATTTCAACCAAAATTCTTGCATATTACACCTTTAAAGGGATTTAGCATAGTTAATCAAACATAATGTAGGCCTACCACTATCTTAATAAACAATGTATTGATTTTTTTTTTTGTTCTAAATTTGAATCAGAACTAAATTATCTTCAGTATTGATAGCAGTAGGCTACAGGTAGCAAAATTGGAGTTCTAGTTGTAGCAGTAACAAAAAGTATACTAGTAACTAACTATGTCATAAAACAAGCAGCATTTCCTGGAAAGAGTAAATTTGTTAAATAAGAGAAACAGTTCATGGTAGCACTTTATAATAACCATCACTGATAAATGATTTCTATTATTTTTCCATGTATGATTTAGCTTATCCCCCAGTTTTTCCTCAAGTTTTAGATGAGTCATGACCTTTACTACAAACATGTACCTAGGTTTACTTTACAACGTGGTATCTGAGGTATCTCAGGGCTGTGACAGGAGTGAGGATATTTGAAGCCAAGGTCAACCTTCAGCCTTCACACTGTTTTAGCAGCAGAGAGTTATGCAACATTAGGCAGCAGCAGCAGAGAGTGTGACAGTCTGTAATACAGTGGCATTCTGGGAGTGGGAGAAAGGTTATTTAACCCTCGGCCGATGTACCTCATGTTCATGAGGTGACTGCTCCAAATTCCCTTTGCTCTAGCCTCAAAAGCAGCTGATTTATCAAATTAATTCATTGTAACAATTAAGGGACTTGCAAATCATTGTCCCTGCAGTTTCAGCTCCTCAAATTATTTTTTTATTCATATATCTGAATTATTTTCAGGCCTCAGTAGCCTTTCCTGTCCTTATTACCAAGGATTCCCTGTCAGTGTACGTCATAGTGACAAAGAGAGGTTGAACCCTGAGTGAACACGTCTGAATGCTTACTTTTTATCGAGGTTGAGCTCGTGCCAGGTGTGTAAAGATGGTTGGACTGATACAAGGTATCTCAACCTTGTCTGCAGAACTGAGAAGATAAGAGACCTCGGGGTCAGTCGACCTTCTCTTATCTTCTCTCTTATCTTCTCTTTCTAAATCAGTCTGCTATTTCTGTAGAAAATGTGTCTGAACTCGCTGCATTCACACATCATGTCCTCTCATAAATCATGCCACATTGTGGCTGTGTTTCAGGTTTGTCTTGTCACACCACTATTAGTGGTGAGATTGATATGTCTGTTTCTTCTCCAACAGATGTATCCATGCACTGTTAAACATAAATAATAGCAGGAACAGTTTCCCAAGAGGCCCTGATGTTAAGGTCAGTATTTTGGATTGTCGACAACATTTCCCCTGATAAAATTGAAGTAGCAATAAACAACTTTTTTGCTTTAACTTATCATAACTTTTACTATTTTGAACTTATCAGTCTGGTGTCTTGATTTTTCCAGCAAAAATGGTCGTATTGTGTTACAAAAGCAACACATCTGCCATTGCACAACCAAAACAGAGGCATTGTTTCCCGGGTTGCTATCCCCAGGTATCCATGGAACAACTGGAATAACTGGCAATGACACTGCAAAAGAAATAGAGCCTCGCTGATGGAGGAGGCAAAGTAGGCAATGAGGGAGAGTGATAGAAACTGAGGTCAAACAAGAGTGAACAGTATGGGCAAAACGCGACAGAACAGACTGGAGACATGGTGAGCAGTGCTGGCTCAGGCGTGTATCAGCTGACCAATCAGAGAAGAGGGAGGGGGGGCCTTAAATAGATAGGAGCTAAAACAGTGTCTGTTACAACAGTGTCATTTTTTAGCATTGAAGCATGTAAACCTGTTCTAGTAACCCCCGAAAAAAAATTAGGACCCTGGAAATTTGCATAATATGTCGCCTTAAACAAAACCAGGTGTTTCAGTGGGATTCTTGCAGTTGTTTTTTGGCTTTGGACAGTAGCCAGGCTCCTATCGGTAGCCATGTTGATATGTGGGAAATTCTGGGAGGTTGGCGGTTGGAAAGTTGTATATTTACACTTTCAATTCAGCTGCACAGAGTAAAGCATAATATATCTACAGTACATTACACACAGGCCACGAATACAATATCAGCAGGCTGTTGAGGTTCACATGGGGTCACACTGGGTTTGTGTTGTTGGTTCTCTCTGGCAACAGTGTCAGTGGCAGTCTACTTTGTCCTCAAGGCCCAGAGTCAACATCAGACTGCTGCCGCTGCCAATGGGAAGACCTGGCTGATAGTTCAGCAGCTACCAAACACTGCATATATCATGCAGGTTGTATCTCAATGCCCTAATCCTGAATATCTTCTGCCACTCAAAGGTTGGGATGTTTAAAATTAAAATACATGGCTTGGTGACTGTGCATTTTTTAAATAACCCAGTGTGTTTTGAAAAAAAGAAGGTTGGTATGATGATGGTTCACAATCAGCCATGGGAGTGTTAAAAGACTAGAAGCAGCTGCATTGTGGATGTCAAGTTGATATGGATCAATGCCTGAATCAAGCCCCTCCTGGTCACCTTGTTTAGTTGACGTCCAGTCTGTGTTTGAATGACTAATCCTGATGACAAACATCTGCCATCTGTTTCTGTATCAGGGGCTGGAAGTTATTTTTGAGGTTCAGGCAGGAAGCCAGTTGGCAGTGGGAGGGCACGAGGAATGCGGCGGGAGTTTGGGAAGCACCATCAGCCCACCCATTGAATGTGATCACGGCACTGGAACAGCTGGATGTTGCTGAGGAAGTTCACCAACACTTCTGCACCCGATGATAGAAAAAAATCAGATTCTAAAATGTTTTATTCTCCAACAGCTAGAAATATCTTGCTCTGCCCACATATCATTTGGCAATAAACGTGTTAGTTTGTGTTTGAAAATTGCATTCAAAGTCTGTTAATAGACCGGAGCTATCACTCTTCTTCTGTTTATTTCAAGTTCTGCTGCAGGCGTTGGAAATATTAAAGCCTGGCTTCCTGTGCCCCAGGACAGGACTGTCATACAACAGGTGTTTGGAAAACCATGTGTATATTAAAGACTTGGTTTCGGCCCCATTTTACACAATACAACACTACAGGTAAATCAAAAGAAAAATCCCCCTGGCTGATGTGCCAGTAAAAGCCTTTGTATGATAAATTCAGCCCCTACACTCAACTTTACTGTCCCCTCTGCTACTGAATCTATAAAACCTATGGTCTGTATGCTAAGATGCTAACATATGCACATAGGCACTATGTATGCTGATGGGAATGTTATTGGTTTTGCAGATATTAGATCATGAACTTTAGTATTGGACACATTTGAATTTGGACCTGATGATGACAATTGATGAAAATCTTGTATAATCCAAATCATTACAATTCATCCTGACAGGGAATGTCTGAACCTAATTTCATGACAATAACTCAGAATTTCACTCGAAACTACAAAGGAAAAGTAAGGGGATCACCAAAGTTATTATGATTCATCCTAACCAGACCGTGAATATCTGTTTCAGATCTCATCGTGATCCACCCAATAGCTGTTGAGGTATTTCAGTCTGGAAAAAAAAAAAGTGGTGGAATGACCAAACAAAACCAGACGTTGTCATCCATGGATTCACACTGCTCGCATGGGAAAAAACTGCTGCACGGCATTAATAAGGCTTAATATGTACCCAGAGGAATGGAATGATGGAAGCTCTCACTTGTCAAAAGTAAATGATTACAATCCCCTTCCATACTTTTTATTACTAGCCTGCAACTGATTTGATAACTGGACTTCATAATATATTATCATAGTTTAAGATAAGACCTTAATGATGCCTGGGGAGGAGTTCACATCTATCTAGCAGTGTATAAAGTAATTACAATCTGCCCTACCTCTACCGCTGCAACATTAAAGTCATTCACACTTTAATGCTTCAAAATATATGATTAAAAAATATGGAGTACTTGTTGTTTACTCATAAAAGAATATTTAGACAGTGGCTATTTTTTTTCTTACATAATCTGAGTACTTTTTCCACCACTGCAAGCTTTCTTGGTTTAGAATTGGTAAATGGCAAACAGTCAAGGCCGTGATGTGGGAGAGTGACAAAGATCACTGTCAAGCTGACGGCTGCAGCCAGGAGATAATGAAAGACAGCACAATTCACCATCACCAATCACTGGAGAAGTAATGAAACTCCCTCCAGCCATTCTTAGCTGTAATTTTACCGGAGTGATTGGTGATTATGTAATAAATATGCTAACTAACGAGGAGGTTTCACACACAAAGTCTGCCTTCAGTTTCATTGACATCATCGCCCCTAATCACCTTTTCATGACCTCAGTTGAACCAGATGGTTTATGGACGTAATCTCCTGTTGATGCATCTTAATAACAGGCACACACACTAACACACACACACAGTCACCATCCATGCAGTCTGCATCATACACAGCCATCTTTTTTCACGTCTGTGTTTTGGCTCTTGTTTATCCCTGTGGGGTTTTTCTGGTCAGGAAGGGGAGGAGGCAGTAGACAGAGACAAATACAGTTACTGAGAATCAAATCACCCACAAACACATGGTTTTCTCTCTTACCTCCATTTACTCTGCTGCATACTGACAGCAACACCTGGCCATACTTCCTGCACCCAAGCTGATGGTAAAGGATCCACAAACGTGGTCATTAAATGTAATTACAGGCAGACGATGGAGCAGGGGAAACCATACCTTAAGATTGCATTTGCATCAGCCTGTATGAACCAAAGGACAGAGCGTTCATATGAAGGTTTGCAGAGGCTGATTTGCTTGGTAAGCAGCTCTTAAAGGTAGATAAGAGAGCTGTCACTCCTGCTCAATGGACAGAACACAAAAAGAAAATGAAACTTAAAGTCATTTATTTTGAACTCACTAGTTGTCATTGACCCCACACATGACTAACATGGCTTCCTTGAGCTAATGCCATTAGTAGTGCAATAATGTGCCTTTGTGTTGGGCACTATGGACAAGCTACAGACTGACCACAGACGGCTGTTAAACAGGAAATGTGTAAGATATGGCCAGAATTTTAGCTTAAAACATTAAAAAATGAACTAACATTATTAATAGAGAAGAATAGAGTGAAGAATTAACAGTGTTGACAAGTGCAGGAAACAGGAATTGCATCCTGTCACCATGGTTCTGGTGAAATGACACGCCTGCAGTCACACCCATAATTTGCACAAGGTGTCATGGGAGCTAGGAATAAGGTGGATAGCTACCTTCAAATGCTGGCCTTTTTTCTTTTTTTTTTTTTTTACAAATGACACCTTTACCTCTTGTGTCTTTCATCTTAATTCTTCTTTAAACTACCATATCTTGCGTTATAAACAGTTTGAATTTGTTATGTGTTTGCAAACTTACTTGCCTCAGGTTGTTGGTTGAGTTGCTAAAGGCTGTTCAATACAGAATCAAACCTCCATGTGAGCAGTGGACGACATGATAAAAGGCCAGGATGTATGCCTTGATACATCAGCATATTAATACAGCTTTCAATTGATAAATAGTCCTTTTTGGTTGAATTCTTAGGAGATTCTGTTCAATACTTAAAACAAATTAAACAGGGGCGCCCATTAGCTCAGTTGGTAGAGCAGGCGTCCCATGTACAGAGGCTTTGTCCTCACTGCAGCTGCCCACGGTTTGAGTCCGACCTGTGGCCCTTCGCTGACTATGAGAACAGAGGATTTTGAATACAAACAATAGAGCCACTGGGTGAAAAGTCGCAAAGGTCAAAGTACAAGGTAACACGAGAGCTTAAGGTGAAACAGTCCCTCTCACGTGTAAGAAGGTGTGCTCACCTGCCTCGGCCTCCAGGGCATCTTGACCTCTTAACCTCTATAATCATCACAACCTTGGACCAATAAACTACCTACAATGAACTCTGGGAGGTTTGTTTCCGCTGCGGGTTCACTGACTTACAGAATTCCCATAGTTAACCATTCCACATTTAAGAACTGGCAGTACACGGTTTGATCTGGCAGAGGAAAATCTGAACAAGAACCACATTTCCGCTCTTTAGGAACTTTAATGAAGCCATAACTGATGTTTGGACCCAGAACAGAACACGCACCAGAAGAGCTGCGAGGCGTCAGGCCCACTGAGCACCTTCAGCACCAGCAGAGGAAATGGGTGGATGTTTTGGAGGGGTTCCTGAGGGACGCCGCACTTCCAAGTCAGCTGCCATACATACACACATGTCATACATGCCCTCGCTCCTTTGCTTTCTCTCTCTCTCTCCATACATGACCTTCCCCCAGCCCCACAAATCAATGGGCCCTTTCACTGATCACTCTTCATAATGACCCACTGTTTGAGCCCATGGATATTTGGGGAGGTGGAAAAAGAGAGAGCTTTAAGCTGCAGCTTCTGTCTTGCATTATTAGAGAAAGCTGAGTTGACATGAGTGTACTGCGAGAGGGAGTTTGATCATAATATGCCAGGTTGAGTCGAGGAAGCCCTGAACATATCCTGAGGAAGGTACTGCTGAGCCTTGTTTTAGCACGCCATATGAATGTGCCAAGTGCTCTAATGGAATTGCTTTCAGATTTCCATGCTTCAGTTTTTCTTTTCGACAATGATAAAGTGAGAGAAAGGTGAAAATCTTTTTCAGCACATTGTCATTGAATACAAGCTACATTACACCTGATATGAGATTAGAAAAGTGTTTTTTTTTTTTTTATAGACTGATTGAAACCATCACTGGCACTAGGCCAGACAGCACAGCATGTTTTAAAAGTGCACCTTGAGAACAATAAAGGAAAATAGCTGAAAAAAATGTATATTCTTGATGCTTGTTTCGACCTGTGTTCTTATTTAGTGAAAATTGTACTTACGAAAAAGAAGAAATGTATGTTTTGTGATGGAGAATGTTGGTACTGGTGATTTTATTATATACAAAACATGGTTTGTAACTAGTATGACTCACAGAATGTAGGCCGACTATTTTAGTCAGTATTCTCCTTCCCTTTAGTTATCTGCGTGTAATTGTCAAATTCATTATCATGTATCTTCTCCACATTCAAATGTTCCACCAAAACAAGTTCTCACCCCCCACACTGTTCTGCAAGGGCACCTTAGCTGCATTATGACTGGTTAAAGAAATACAAACAAGACAGACCATTTTTTCCCCTGCACTAGAAGGATAATGAGTTCAGCCAGACTTTTCTCCAGTGTGGAGACTTTTCCAGCAGGCAGTTACCCCGCTAGTGTGCCAAAAATGTTAGCCCATCTGTGATTTTGGACGTCTTTGTACGTCATCTGTGACTCCGTATATTTACTCTGTCGTTATTCGAATCACTGGGTAATGTACTAATGGTGCTGCTGATGTTACAGGACTAGCCATTGTGAGTTTTGACAGTCTTGTTATTCGCCACCTGGACCCATGAAAGAGAGAACGCTAATGCTAATGGCTGTGAAAATGACTGTGCCACGCTAACATGACTAACAGGTGCAATCTCGTTGGAATTATTGGTATCGTTAGCAGGCTAGTTAGCCTAACTAACGTTACCACTGATTATCTTACCAAAGTGAAAACTAGTAAGCAAGCTACTTAGCCTAGCTTGCTTATTTTCACTTTGGTAGTGAAGTAGTAACTTTTGGTCAGACAATTGTTCCTCCTGAATGTGGAGTCTCAAAAAAGAACGGGAGCGTACCTATGTTCCCCTGGTCCTATGTTCCCCGATTGGGGAACCCTAACCCTAACCTAACCCTAACCCTAACCCTAACAGTGGGGAACATAGGACCGTTTTTTATGTTCCCCGGTCACATACAAAGCGGGGAACATAGGACCCGGGGAACATAGGGATGATCCCAAAAGCGAACAGGTAGCTTAAATCGCTAACGGTATAAAACGCTATGTGTGCCTATTGGATAAAGCTGCAAAAAACTTACTTGTATGAATGTTTTTAGGCTATAGGCTAAGAGCTGTTAGGTATTACAGTCAGTAGCGCTCCATGGACATTGACAGCATGTCTCCAGGCAACACTGTGAGAGCATGGGGAAACACTCACCCACAGACTGGATGCTGATTCGCTGTTTACACAAATACAGTATGAATTAAAATTTCAGCTCAATTTTAAGGTCGGTCATAAAGTAAACAGTTATTTTAAAAGGAACCTTTCCACAATAGTGTTTAACAGTAACTCTGTCTTTTCTGTGCGTGTTTTGACTTGCTTGCATGAACGTGTGGGTGTGTTTTGGCCCTTTTTATGATGACTGTGCCCACAAAACAAGGTGTGCCATGGAAGTCAATCTGACTGCAGAATGAAAAGAGCTGTGCAGGAGGCAGGCCAAAGTTGCGTCGAAAATCACAGCGCAAAGAGTCAGCCAGAGAGACAGCAGAGCTTCTCCAGTCAAACTACCAAATGGCATTTGGCAGAATGAGCTAAAGAGGCGTCATCATTGCACTTCAACAAAAACCCCTTTCTTCTCCAGGAGAGGGGACAGAGATTAGTGTGTTAACCTATTCGCACAGTGTGTTTATGTAACCTTTCTGACCCTGCAGAATATGTGAGTCTCTCTGTCTTTCAACATGCAAACACACGGAGGCTTTTCTGCTTTCCTCGTTTCATTCTTATTGTATGAAATCATTCCAAACCTGTGAGGATCTGTTTGCATATTTATGTTTGTGCGTGTGTGGGTGTGTGTGTGTGTTCCCGGATATGTTTGCACAACTCAAATGTCCCAAATTTATCATGCAAAACGTCAAACACCTCACACAAAATGTATCATATGTCAAATGTCCAAAAACCGCATGCGATCGATGACAAATGGAATTATTTCTTGTGTTTTCATGTGAAATATTTTAAATTTGCTTTGATTGTATTAAGGGAGGCTTAAGAAGCTGATACTATATATGTATTTGAACATTTGCCGTGACTAATATCCGCAACATCCAAGCTGAACAAATACCTTTTCTCCCCGTATCCTCCCTCCTCTCACATGTCTCAAGTCCTGGCAGCACGTTGTGAAATCAAAACACCTCCTCTGTCCAAATCCTCGCTATAAACAAAAGCTCTGTCAGGAATAAATGTCACATCTCGCCGTGTTTGTCTCAGCGTGTATAAACAGTTTCATCTCGGCGCGGACACACTGCAGATCTGTTACCCTTCGGCTCAATAACAGGCCTGAATTGTTGGTTCCACTTTCCTGTGCGTTGCCAAACGAGCCTCACTGATGGTGCATCTACCGTATAATCTGCAAAATATATGTTTGGTGTACACTGTTAAAGTTATTGCAAAGTGGAAGAACTAAATCCATGTCGACCAACATCTTGAGCAAACTTTTGTTTAAACATTGCCCTGCCTGGTGTGCACACATCACTCTACTAAGAGATAGGCTTTGGGATGTTTGTTTTGCTTCCTCTTGATCAAGCCCAGAGTTCTCAGCTGTGCTAAATGTTTTGACACTAGTGGGATGAATGAGGAAGGAAGACACTCAAACATGTTCACGAACCAGAAATGAATTCAAAGATCTCTAAGATCTTGAAGTGAGACACAGAGGTCAGTGAAAGAGCACTGAGGGAGCTTGCTATTTTAGATTCTGCTTCTCAAAAGAGGCTCAACTCCCAAGTGCCGTTTCCTTCATACGCTTTTGGGCTGCTAAACTAACCATTACTGGACCGGAGCACAAATTAAAAGATCATCAATCATGGCTGGAAACCATAAGTGTCCAAATACTGTCTGAGCCATGAAAGAAGCAACAGGCACTCCAGTCTGTTTCTCACCTGTAGGTCAGCAGAGAGGGGATTAACAACATCCATGGTGGATGTTTCAGGTGCATGCAGGCATGTGATGTGGAATGATATTTTTACGTTTTTATTGCAGGAAGGGATTACTGGCAGTCCGTGTAAACATGGGGCCACACACACAGAGGGAGTCATAGATGATGATAAAGGAATACATTCTGATCTGTTTGAAAGGGCGGGCTCAGTGTAGCATGCTAATCTGCATATCAAAGTGCAGAATACCTAAACCGAGGAGGTTTAGTTTCATGCTTGTTAGCCTGTCAGTTAGGTTTTCTGGAGGGGGGGAATTTGGAGAATGAATGACAAGATTTCCATGCAGTTTAGTGCAAAGATACATTTAGTACTGTTGATTTTACTGTGGATGGATGTTTGAGTTCCAGATTTAGACAACTTCTCTTTAGACACAACAGCAGGGATGGTCAGTCCACCACATCAACCATTACTGTACGTAGCTTACCATCCAGTTTGGTGCAACCTTGATGATCCCCTGACTTGTGCCACGATTCGGTCAAACTTTCAAGCTGCTGAATGAGCATTAGCTTCACAGAGGCACTAGTGTGGCTCTTTTCAGGGTGAAAAAAATATTTTAACATGAAAGAGAAGGAAGTGAGGGAAGTTTGCATTTAAGGGATTGGGTCAACTTGAAAGAGTTGGCAATATGTCAGCGTGCAACGGTGCAGCGGCCTGGATTTACTTGACTTTGGATTATCTGACAGAAAGAACTCAGACACATCGGGACGACCCGACACTGCTGGGCCTTACCAGCAACAACAATGAAACAGGATACAGAGGCAAGGTCGAGCGGCTTCCACTCTACTGTCACGAATAACAACCTTTCTCTGGTGTTACTAAGATGAAAGAGATGACCGGGCTTCAGGAAGGCCCACACTGCACGCCACCCTCTTCCTACCACCAGAGCCTGCATGGGTCAAGCTGGGTGTTTACACTGCTGATGACCTCAGCTGGTCAAGCAACTACACCAACCTGACCAAGAAGACACAACAGGGTCTCCGATGCCTTTTCCCCCATCCATCCTTTCCACCCTCCATCAAGAGCGGCCCGGCCAGCTGCTTCACTGTCTGGTATGGGAATTGCAATAACTCAGACAGCAAGTCCCTTTAGAGGATAGTGAGTCCATTATTCTGACTCCTCTCCCCTCCATCCATGACATTTTAACTACAGTAAATGCTGCATAAATAGGGCCTCCAGGATAATGAGACTCATCTCAGCCTTCCCAAAGACTATCTGACCATCTGGGTGAGATGATCCAGAATCAACAACAGCTTCTTCCCCCAAACTGTCAGACTCCTAAACACGTTGCTTATCCAGGTTTTGGTTACAGTAGCAGCTAGTAAGGTAGCACCTACATTGTTCTAACTCTAGCTTTTCTTGGGGGTTCGCATGGAAGATACCGGGCTATACAGTCCTTTCAGGGTGTTCTGTGTCTGCACCATGGAGTCTGTCTGGAATACCCTCACAGGGGCCATCAAAGAGGCATCCGAATCAGATGCCAGAACCAACTTATTCCTTTTAATACATGCCAGATGTCCGAGGTCAATGCCACTCTTATCATTGATCTGAATCTTTTCAGCACACTAGCCAAAGTTCAGGACCATAGGTGAGGGTTGGAACATAGATTGGCTGGTAGACCCTCAAGCTCAGCTGCGTCTTCACAATGACAGTCGCGTCCAACGTCCACATCACTGCTGATTCTGCACCAAGCTGCCTGTCACTCCCATGCTCTATCTTACCCTCATGAACCTTGAGTTACTTGAACTCCCTCATCTGGCACAGTGACTCACATCCAACCCCCGAAGGGAGCACTGCAGCATAATTTCAATTACTTGTGCGTCAACAATTTGAAAAGGGAAGCTGTTTTCTTTCCTTGAAGAGTTACGTTTCTCTTCTAAACTGATGGCAGTGCTGTGACATGCCTTCACAGGTCCGACTCTGCAGCGGCACTGCGGTTGCCTGTTCGTTTGCACATGAGATTCAAAGGCGCACGTGTGATTTCAGTCAGCCTTTCATCACATACAGTCTGGTCTCTGAAGAAAGCTGGCATGCGAACCATTTACCTAAATATTTACTGTTAAAAAGGTTATAAACTGTATGTGGATCTAAGCGAGATCTTTAACTAACTGTCCCATTACTGTTTATATATATATTTACTATATATACTGTATTAATGTTGCTGTGTGTGAGAGAGGTAGTGAGGCAGAGAGTCCTATCATATCAATGGTGGTCTGTTTGGCGTGGAGCAGAGCTAAGAGGCCATTCAGTTGTCAAAATAAAGCCTGTGGAAGTGAACTGTGGGTCACTGCAGCCCTCTGAGCTGGTTTATTAGTGTGGTCAGTGCAGAGGAGTAGGCAGCCTTTAATGTATAAACTGCTATATAAGCAAAAAGCCCACTGAGGTCCTCAGAGATAGTTTTCAGAGGAAAAAAGTTTTTTGCTGTCTGAAATTTGCCAGAACACAAATCAGGGAGCTCAGGGTTTCTTTTAAATAATAAATCACATGAAAGAATCCAGATTAAGAACCAACCAGTAGCATTTTGAGCCTGTGAGTCAGGGCAGAGGTTAGTCTCTTCAAAACTTGGTGTATTCCATTAAAAGCCGCACCCATTTGCTGCTTTACCGCTGTGAAGGTGGTCAAGGTCTCATCCAGTACACCCAAACACAGCTAATGAAATTCCTGAACCTTAGCTCCCACCAATAAGCATCCACTCACCACAGCAGAGTGCAAAGGGAGCACTTCCTGTGAGGGTGTGACGCCCGGCACAAAAGCCCCTCTATCCACTCCTCACGGCCCTCGACCCCGACCAGAAATATCACTCACTGCTTTTCTATTTGGAGGCCGCGGGGCTCGGAGCATAGGCAACTCTCTCTCTCTCTGCTGTTTCACTCCTCTTCTGTGACCTTTGACCTTGAACTTAACTGAAAACAGGGACATTTTACTGCGTTTCTCTGTCTGCATCGGTGAGGGTTGTGATAACTGTGGTCACAGTTTGTTATGGTGTTGGGATGTCGAGTGGCCTCGGAGCGGAGTGGAGCAAGTTGCCAAGGACGCAGTAATAATACAGCACGTTCTTTTGCTCATTAGTCGGCTCACTCATTTGGTCAGAAAAATGTGAATCATTCCTGTGTCCACAGTAGATCATTTGCACATGTCCCCACGACTGACTCCGAAATGTGTTTTGGATTCAGGGTTTTCATTCAAAAAGAAAGAAGGGAAGATTAATTGACTTGATAGAAAACATTTAATGATAATTAATGTAAAATGCGCCCATCCCCTACACAAAACTGAGTGCGGTTGCATAATAGTCAACTGCCACGGCCAACTGATTAAGCAAATGCATAAACCCAGACAGACACTGTACAGATTAACCCTGATTCTTCTCAGAACTGGTTGCCGCTGACTAATTTTAGAATTGGCTTGAATTTCTGCCAGATTTGTTGTTTTCCCCTGAAGGATCAACAGTCTGGCTCTCAGGCCATTGGTTGAACTTCAGGCAGGTCTGAAATTTTGGACAACTGCACTTTAACAAGTTCATGGTCCATTTCCCTCATGGCTGCGAGCAAACGAAATGTTATAAACCATTGTTAGCCTGTTGTAGTATTATTGTAGTAGTATTTCACATTATTGTGACTAATAAAAAGATGAAAGTCATTTAATTCTTTCTTTCCATTTACTTAAAAAAAAAAAACTAATAAAAAAACTGTGTTACTACTACCTCCCCTCTGCCTGGATTTTATTTTTTTGCCATGTCTGAATGTTTCTCTGGAGAAAGATAGCTGATTGTTACTATTAGAGCCCCGCTGATATATTGGTTGGCCAATATTTGCCTCTCACAGATACATTGGTATGTGTAGATGTTTCCCAACATGCGCTGATATGAAAGCTTTCTTTTACGAGATGGGCAGTAAAATATTCTTCTAATTCCCGGTCACGTTTACTGTTTCAGTGAACTGGTGTTGTTTTAGAAATTAAAGAAACGTCCTGCCTCTGTTACATATCATTGTCACAAGTGCACAAAAATATGTGTATATCAGCCATTGTATTAGCATCAGAATTATAATCTTCTTAATATCAGCATTATAATCTGCACCTGGATTTTTTTACAAACATCAACCAATAAATCCTGCAGAGAATCCTTTAAACATTGTTGAGGAGTTCCATGCACACTTTTAGTTTGAACAGCTACATCATCGCCAGTCATTTTATCCATGCATTGTAAGTATTAAGATTCAAAGGCTAACTACAAAGTGTCGTGTGGGTAAACACAATATTCAACATTAATAGAGACACACAGTTTGTGCCCATCTTAAAGATGCCCTGTGTTGGAAGTTCTGTTTATATTCTGTGTTCAGTGTCCTTCCTCATAAAACATCTACAGTCATTACTAACCAGCAGGATTCTTCTTCACTGCTTCACTAGATCCAAAGCTCAAAGGTTCAATGAGCTGGGAGGACTAGTTAATCAAGTTGAGTTTCTTATTTACTGTGGTAGCTAACAACATTTTGATAAGTCAAACCCTCAAATGTTGTCAGGGAAACGGAGTTATTGCTTTTAAAAAACTTGGACCATGGTATAACGGGAGGCAACCGCTGGACGGTTCCGGCCTCCACATTCTCCATCAATCCTTAATAATGGACACCTCATTGGGCATTGTGCCTTACTGGTAGATCACTGGAATCTGGATCCTGCCACCTGTGTGCACATGTGTTACCCACTCATATGAAACTGCTCCAGATTAAGTTATTTTGTTCCACGACAGCTCAAAGTCTCAGAGGGGGCTTGTTTACTCAACTCAGAATAGTTTCAGGCGATCATATGAACTGTGGTGGTGTGTTTTCACCCGACCTCTGCTCCTCCCGGCTCATTGCCTAAATAATTTAGATACTGTGGCTTCGGTAATTTGACAAAGATGGCGGTGAGTGGTGAACCCAACTTAAGCTTCAAAAAGTCTCTTCAGAGAGCCACGGCTGATGTCACATACACGATGTTTTTCCACAGTCTGTGTGGCCTGTTGTGCTTAACTTCATATGAGTGTGACTGTGCTAAAGTCTCAGTGCTGTGCACCCGAGCTAATATTCTACCAGGGACCCGTGTGTGTTTACAGACCCAGCAGTATGTTTTCACTGTCCAGTGGGTCAATCTCCCAAAATGTAGGTATGTTTCATTAACATGATGGGCCTGAAGGAAGAACCAGGACCACACCCAGAGAGAGCAGGGGGGAGAGAAAGTGTGCCTCCTCTTCTTACTCACATTGCTCAGAAAACATGAAGCTTTGTAGGTGTATGTGCAATGTACACACACACGTGTGTGATCACCACCCACATGGATGAGCATCCATCACGATCCTTAACACGGTGGTCAGGTGTGCAGGCCACCCAAGTATTCCCCCCCCCTCTCTCTCTCTCTCTCTCTCTCTCTCCCTCTCTCTCTCTCTCTCTCTCACACACACACACACACACACACACACACACACACACACACATTCAGTTTGAGAAACAGGTGTCATTCATGATCTGTTTATTGAAAACAGTACTGGGGAAGCCGGCTGTAAGTCAAAGTGACTGACAGATTACACAAAGATCAGTTCCTAATCTGACTGACGTCCTGTACTCTTCATCCCCTCTTCAGCCAGATGTGTATAATCACCCTCCCTCCCTCTCCTCTCTCTCTCTCTTTCTCTACCTCATTACACACATATTTTCCGTGTCTTTTCTTGGCTCATTGAGACTTCAACTAGTTATCATGGCATTCATCCTCTGTGGGCCGGAGGCCCTCGTTTCTTCCTGTTGGTCCTGACCTTGCATAATACAAAAAGACTAAACACAGAAAATATTTGACTGGGTCTCACAGTCCATCACTTCTTGTTACTGTAAAGAAAAGAAGATGACGTGCACCACAGTTTCTGTGAGGCAACTGACACATGTTTGTCCTCTGGGCAGCTATGTGACCACACGATACCTATTAGGACAACAGCTTGAGTGGACTGACTGAACTGTATTACATTTCATAATGATACATATTAATGTGATAGTTAGCCAGAAGTTGCTGAGTTGTTGCCTGCTACCCCTTAATAATGAAGCTGTGTATTCATGATGCTGTATCACAGGCTGAGTATGTCTATGAGTTGTGGTGAAGAGTACATTAATAAACACACTGAAGCTAAATGCAATACAAATGTGAGGCGCTGATACTTTGCGTAAGGATTTGATACATCAGGTAAGATACAGGTAACGAAAACACAACAGTCCTTTCGGGTGATTATACACAAATGAAAACATACGTTTGAATGTTATTTTCCATTTCTGCCCCTAAATCCACTCAAATCCTCCACACTGGAGCTTTAAACTAAAATCTTACATATTACACCTTTTAAAGCAGAATAATTCCCACTTAAACAAAAACAATAAACCTCTTCAACAATGAACTTGTACGTGTGGTCATTGTTAGATAACATCAGATTTATGTCAGGAAGTGCAGGCTGAATTTGGGTGCATTCACTGCACACTAAGGTGCAGCTCCATCCCCGGTGTTTACACTCCACTGGGCTGGAAAATCAAAGGGCTGCAGATGCTGCGGCTCAGAATGGCAACGCCTAAGAAAACTATTGTAGAGAGCAGTGGAACTAATTCCTTCACAGTCAGCTCAGAGTCCCATTGACGAGGCTCTCCTCCTCCTCCTCCTCCTCCTGCAGCCTGCTGTCCACCAGGCAGCACACCTCCTCACCCAATAGACCACTGACTTCACCCAATTCAGCCTTTAGTTAGGTCGCTTGGTCTGGCCCCACCCATATGTGAACAGCTTTTGTCACAAGTGAAAGAAAAAAAAAAAGTCTCTTTGAGTTTTTTTTCCTTCCTCCCTCCCTCACCCCTCTCCTCCCCCTCCTCTCCTCTCCTCCCTCCCTCCTCAGCATCAAGTGCAGCCTGAGCGCAGCGTCCCGGCTGCGACTTTTCTCTCTCAGCCTCTTTGAAGAAGCAATGAGGAGAAGGCAGCCGTCGCCCTGCTGATACCAGGACGTCTGGGATGCAGTAACAGCCGTTTGTTTTCCACTGGGATCATATTTGTATATTTCTCGGGAAAACAAACAATACATTGCGGATTTGGCGGATCCATCAATCGGATGCAAGCAGGTAGGAAGCCCTTTGTCTTTCTGCACAGTTAGAGGGATCTCTGATGGAGCCTTGGGGAGAATACAGCGTTTCTGCATTTGTTTTTTCATTATTTGTATAATTTTTCTATATTTTCATTTTTAAATCGACTTCTTTCAGTTTGCATTGTTGCTTCTTTTCTTTGAGGATGCGCTTTTTTGTAGTTTTAAATTGGATTTTGTATCCAGTATTCCTCATTCATATCAAAATTTCGAAGTATTTTGATAACTATTAATCCAACTATTCAATCAGTGCTTCATGTTTTTTTTTTAAAGAGACAGTTTGCATTGGTTTCCTTGGAATTAACAGACGCTTTTTGCCTTTTCTTTGCACACACAGTGGCTTTGCTTTTACAGATGTGCAATCACAGATGTTATATTTCACATTTCTTTTGATATCTATTTTAAAAAGAATTGTATTTGCGTTTGCAACGCGAATAACGATGCTTTTATTTTGGAGAGACAAAAGACAGCTTAGACTTTTTTTGAGAATTTTTTTTTAAATCATAATTAAACATTTTTCTTTTTGTAAACCGGTGACTGTGTCTGTTTCCCTCGTTGCTCCATGTAACGCAGGAAACTGTGCCTGAGATGCAGAAGTGCTGAAAAAGATGTCAAAATGTATGAAATCACTCTTTTTAATAAACTTGGTGTTGAACTAGACAATGGATGGTGACCCATGCTGGCTGAGCTGCTGATGGACACTTGCTCCATAGCGCCACCCTTTGGTCATTCTGTCTCCTGGGTGTCTCTTGCAGTTCTTGTGACTCCCTCCGCTGAGGGATGCAGAGGGCACAGCCTCTCCTTCAGCTGACTGCAGTGGAAAATAGTTCAAATGAGCCCCTTCTGCGACCGAGAGCCATCATGGCAGCATATCAGTTTCCACTCTATGCTGAATAATTGCAGGCTTTCTTCTGGATTTGTGTTATGTCTGAGTCTGGCGGTGGGAGTGTGAAGTTGAACAGAAACTAAGGGTCATTTTTGTATTCTCATTTATTGAGACTGTTTTACAGCTCTTGCGGGCTTGTATTTTATTACCGTCTGTTTCGGGGCTGGTTAGATGTTGGCCACTGGGTTTGTTTTATTGGACAGTGTGCGGTAAACTCAAGCCAAACAGTCTCCTCTGCAGTTTGACTCACTGAGATGACAATTCACTCACTGGAATTTGTAGTCTCAACTAAAACAGGAGATTTGGGCGATGAAGCTTTGACATGGTCCACATGTGATGCTGTACATTCTCCCTCTCAGCCGAGTCTCCTGAGAGTCACGCCACACTAACATCTAATTGAAATGCAATGTGTGTCTGTGGACCCCCTGGACAATCTTTAAGGGCTTGTCCTGATGTCAGCCTGTCTGTCACACATCATTAAGACCCCTTTCACAGCCAGAAGAGATGAAATCACTGTGGCTTTTCACTCTGGACTTCTGTTTGAGATTAAGCGTTGGATTCACACTCCTGCAGCAAGCATCCAAATGATTTTCTCTCCCTGTGTGACTTCATCACCACAGCCGTGCTGACGTAATAAAGCTCCCCACTCTGTAGTTAAGTGATGGTCTGCTGAATCTATTAAAACCAAATTGCTATTTCTTTATAGGGTTATCAGGATTGTTGGCAACGCCACACTCATACAGTAGAGGTATGAACCAGCAGGCTGTCTGCAGCCTGCATAGTCTCTGTGTTTGATGACATTTGTGTGCATGGACAAGGACTGGAGTGGAGCTGAGGAAACCAGATATGGTCATTACTGAAGGAGAAGGTTAACCATTGTGGCAAACCTCCAAGCCACTGTCTCAGCCCATTCAGAGGATCAGGGTTCATCCTCTCCCTCCTCGCTGCCCGCAGCCTGCAGCAAGACTCAGAGGACATAAATCTCCTCTTAACCACACAGCTAATGTATCATGTGCAGAGACATGCTTTAAGATCTTAAGAAGATTTTATGCAGAGTGCTGTTTCTTTGTGCAAACTTGAGCATTTTGAGGAATTGTGCTCTTCAAAAAAACTGGACTGTCTTGACTGTGTTGCGCTGCCTGCCACAGACAGCTCAGCTGCCCCAGTCTCAGCTTTGGGCCTGTTGGATGTCCCTGATATTGTGGGCTATACTGCCTCCTTGTGGCTATAAACTGATCTGTGTTTATTTTCTATAGACTGAGAGGAGTCAACATTGGATATAAGACCTTCTCAGTTCTGGGAGATCTGAGTTAAGATGTGCCCAAATCTAATTAAAGAGTCCAAACAAGATAATTTTTCTACAGTACAGCGCTGTATGTCCCCTCTCTTACATAGCAGAGGAGATTACTAAAGCAAATATTACAGATTAATCAAAACCAAATCAATAGATTTTTACACTATGATGAGAATACTCTGCTGCAGATAAGTTGTCGCTGAGTTGATATCCGGCTATTTTACAAAAACACAAGGAAACTGTTTAAACTAGCAGCAGGCTGAGCTGAATTTAAGGTGCACTTTGTAGTTTTGTGACCAAAATCAAACTCAGAAAGTTAATATTTACAATATCGATAATATAATAATACTTATTCTAATAATATTTCTACATAAGCAAGCAGTCCTCAAGAGGAATAAGGTCTCCATGAAAATGTTTGATGCTGGAAAGGTAGCTACTTAGAAGGATCCTGCTAACATAAACAGTATGAAAGTGTGTCGTCCGATGAGGACAGTTTGTTCATTCAGTTTATTCAGTCATGAAAATTGATAAGTGAATACTTTTTTCTTCTGTTAAAATTCCTTCCTCAAAACTACATGGTGCAGCTTTAAAAACTAAAGTGAAGACAGAAGCAGGATTGTAATATTAAGGCATCATGAAAGTTGGGGCAATCACATGCTGATCTATTTAAAGGGTGCTTAGCTTAAAGAAACAGGGCTAAGGATCTACAGCCATGCTTGCAGCTCTGTGACACTCCACTTTGGCAAAGCAGTGCTTTGAGCTAAATGCTAATGTCAGCATGCTAACACAATGGCAATGCTGACATGCTGATGTTTAGCAGGTATAATGTTTTCCATGTTCCTATCTTAATTTAGCATGTTAGCATGTTGACAATTGATAATTAGCACTAAACACAAAGTACATCGTACGTACATAGTACGTCGTTAATTTTGCAGGTGTTTGGTCATTATCCAAAGTACTGGACCGATTGAAATTTGTCCTGAAGATGGTGCTAGCTATAAAGTCAGAAGATCAGCGAAGTTATTACAGTTCATCCTGTGGAGGACATGAATGTGTTTACAAAATGTCACGGCAATTCATTTAGACATGGAGATATTTCACTGGACAAATGCAAACTTTGACCTGCTAGTGGTGCTAGAAGAAAAGTCGGGAATTCACTGAAGTAATTAAGATTAATCCTCTGGGCACCATGATTATCTGTATCTAATGTTATGTGTTGTGGTTGTCCAGACATCTCATGAAGAAATTAAAATGTAAACCTCATGTAGACGATAAAGGGAAAAGTCTGGGATTTACCAAAGTTATTAGGATTCATCTTCTGGGAACCATGAATGTCTTTATTGAATTGCATGGCATTTCATTCAGTAGACATAGAGATATTGCACTTGATAAATGCAAACTTTGACCTGCTAGTCTAGAAGAAAAGTCAGGGGTTTACTTACGTAATTGAGATTCATCCTCTGGGGACCATGATTATCTGTATCAAATTGTATTGCAGTCCATCCATTAGTTGTCCTTTCATTTCACTTAAAAATACAAATGTAAACCTCATGTAGAAAGTAAAGGGAAAAGGGATCATCATAGTTACAAGGAGTCATCATCTGGAGAAAATGAATGTACAATATTTCATGGCAGTCATCATTTCATTCTGGATTGACTGACATTGTCATTCCTCGAGCCATTTGTAGCTACTACGTTACACTGTCAGTAACTATTAATTTTTGTATCGTAACACCTCTATTAAAGAGTTTCACCAAGTATTCCTATTTCCTTTTTACATTTCAGAGCCAGGCCCGACTTCACAATGGGCCCAATACCCCTGTGTGTCCTGCTCCCGGTGACGGTGCTGGCTGTGGTGTTGGCTGTTGCTGCTGAGGAGAATGTAGTCGAAGATGAGTATACATGGCCGCAGTGGAAGGTGCCTCTGGTAAGAAAAAGACGCACTGTGCCTCTCAGCAGCCCAAACTTCTCAGCCCGTCCTCAGTCGGAGCTGAGTGGGACCTGTGGGATTGAGTGTCAGCGTCGCCTGCCTGCCACATCTCTGGAGGACCTGGAGCAATTCCTGTCCTACGAGACGGTTTATGAGAACGGTACACGCACTTATACCTCAGTTTCTGTGCAGGGCCTCAATGAGGTGTCTGCCTGGTCCAGAAATGTCTCGTCTAGCTCTCGCCACAAACGAGAGGTGTACGGCACAGATACCCGCTTCACCATCTCTGATAAGCAGTATTCTACCAAATATCCCTTCTCCACCTCTGTGAAGATTTCCACTGGATGCTCTGGGGTTCTTGTGTCACCTAAACATGTGCTGACTGCTGCCCACTGCATCCATGATGGCAAGGATTATCTGGATGGGGCGCAGAAGCTGCGTGTTGGTATTCTGAAGGAGAAGTCCAGACGAGGGAAAGGAGGCAAAGGGAGAGGAGGGCGAGGAAAGGGCAAAAGGAGAAAGGGAGACAAAGATAAAGAGGAAGAGCAGGAAAAGGAAGAGAATGATGGGAAAGGGGACCGTAAAGGAAAAGGAAAAGGGAGGAAGAGCCGGAGTCGGAGAAGTGCAGAACCAGACAAACCTTCATTCAGGTGGACAAGGGTCAAGCAGACCCAGGTGCCTAAGGGCTGGTTCAAAGGTGTGGCTGACAGACTGGCTGCGGATTATGACTACGCTGTTCTGGAGCTGAAGAAAGCCCCAAAAGTCAAGCACATGGATCTGGGTGTCGTCCCTTCACTCAAGAAGGTCCCTGCCGGGAGGATCCACTTCTCTGGCTTTGATGATGACCGGCCTGGCAACCTGGTGTACCGGTTCTGCTCCGTCTCTGAGGAGTCCAATGATTTGTTGTACCAATACTGCGATGCCAAGCCTGGCTCCAGCGGCTCAGGGGTCTACATCCGCCTCAAAGAGCCTGGCAAGAAGAAGTGGAAGAGGAAGATCATCGGGGTTTTCTCCGGTCATCAGTGGGTGGATGTAAATGGGGACGGGACGCAGCAGGATTACAACGTGGCGGTGAGGATAACACCTCTCAAATATGCACAGATCTGCTACTGGGTCCACGGGGACTCAAGTGAGTGCCAGGTAGCCTAAGGCAGTACAGGATCCCCCCCTTAACCACCACCCTTGTCCCATCCCTCCGACCCACCTCCATCCAAGGGACACCCTACCTACTCTTACCGACAAGTGACCATGACCAACCAGGGGCCCGACGACTGCCTCTCATCATGCCACCTGCCTGTTACCTCCTGTGCCTCCCAGTGACTCTTGCTACACTGATCAACACACACACACACACACACACACACACAGACACACACACACACAATCCACAAACAGCAATACAGACTCGGTGTTGACAACAAAAAGAACTCGTCAGCACATCAAGAGAACTGTGGCTCGTACGCTTTTCTAATTTATTTGCTAAAAAAAAAACAATTGAGAAAAAAATATGTATTGTATGTATTTACAGATCATTCAGATCTGCAGTTTTGCTTTCTATTTTGACTCTTTTTTTCAAAGAATTGACCTTTTAGGATGCCATGTTGGAAAGCTTGTATATTCAAAGATTTGGGAGCAAAGCCCTGGTACATTCATCTTATATCCCAGTTAGGCTTTGTATGGAGAAACCTGCATTTTCAAGAGTTCTCCACCACTGTAAAGAAGAGAGCGTGCATTGGCTTTGACAAAAGACCCAGGAGAGATTAATGTAACTTTTGTTTTACATATAGAGATGTTGAGATAACTGTTTTTATAAACGTTTTAATTGAGCGAACTGGTGTTTTGCATTGTGTATATCTAGAACTTTTTTTTGTTTTTTTTTTACAGCTACCTTTCTAAAAAAAAAAAAAGTATTTTTCTGTCTAAATAGAGAAAGGGTCCCTAAGGATCCTGGATAGAAGATTTTTCTGATTTGACTCTCACCATTTTTTCTCTGTTCTTGCAACGCAGTGAATGTGGTTTCATTGTTGTGCACATAAGTATATCGGTGCTTTTCCAGAAGACGTGGTGCTAATTTATGGAATTGTAAACTTTTTGTTTTTTTTGTTATATTCTTCTCAGAATATATTTTGATAGCCTAGTACTGTAACTATGTATTTAATGTGAGGCCACATATTTGGGTTGCGTTAAGATGGGACTGAACCATTTAACAATTTACTTGAGCTGTTGACATTTCTCTAATTCTTTGGGTTAAATGAGATTACAAAAGCAATATTGTTATGTGATAACAAATTGAAATCTGGGATGTGATATTTTCATGTTGTTCATGTTGTTCCAAAAAATTTATACGAGAATCGTTCTGAATACCAAATACCTGAAATTAATGATGCAGATTGAAGACTACCAACCATTAAACCAAGATCACTACTTGTGTGTGTGTTTGTGTTGATGATCCTGATAGCAGAAAATGATTTCTACCATCATGCACTGGTTTGCAGATAATAATTAGACCTCTTCCAACAACAGTCACTGTACTATTTAATTAACTCTTAACCTACTCGCAGTACAGGAGATCTCCTTAGAGACTGAGCCGCTGTACCATCTGCTGGTTGTGCTCTGTAACATCAGGACCTGAGGTATTGATTGGTGCATTTTTCTCTCTAACGCTTCAGCTCAGATTACATTAACATGGTGGTGTTTGCCATTAAATTTGGTATAGATTTTCTTGGTCTCCAGATAATAATTTGGTAAAACTGGGGCGAGAGCTCTGATTCTCCTCCTTGTCATGGAGTTCTACCGTCATGCCCATTAACACCCTAAAACTTGTATTTATGACAGAGTATTATTAACTAATGGCTGTATTTTCCTAAATATTTCCTTGGAATTATCATCAACAAAGTTTCAAAAGTTCTTCTGTAACCTTTCCCATGACACCCGCATCAGACCAGAGATTCGATTCGTACACACTGAATGAAAGATGAGGACCCCGAAAATACACTTGAAACAAAAAAGCAGGTTAAGATAAAACCTTATTTACTTGTTTACGTTGCAGGAACACAGTATTGGGAATTAATTGTTGACATTTTTTGTGAAACAAGACACTCAAATGGGTCGGTAGAAGTAGCTAACAGCTCCGTGTGTTCCTCCAAGCAGCATAAGCCAAGGAGACGCTAACCCTTCTGATGTGGTGGGACAAAAACCTAAAATACTGCATTAAAACTGACATTTCAATAATGTTTGTGCTATGGAAGAAAAGAAAGTCCTTCATGGGCAGTTCAATCCGTCATTGAATTTATTGCACCTCAGAGGGCTTACATGCACTGGGGAGGGTCATCGAAAAATAAAAATAAATTTACAACTAAAGAAAAATACAATTTTCATGAAAAATGTCAATAATCTCCCATTGTTTTCTCTGAATCACATCAGATTCTCACAACCAATTGCTTATTCAGTCCACTGACATGACAACACACAGAGTAAGCTTTACATTAGTCTGGTTTACAGCACAGGACAAGGACCTCTCGTACATACAGCCGTCCGAGTGTATATCAACATATTGATTCCATTGTAAGTCTGCGGGATCAGAGGAGCTTTATGTTAAGATGCTTCAGGGGAATGAGATCATGGCTGGACTGGTCAGTGGCCTCTTGTGGATTTCCACACTGTACACATCACTCCTATGTGGCCACTTACATTATGCATTGTTCAGTTGACAATGTGCCGAGGTCAGCAATAATCAAATGAACAACTTCCACAAAAATTATGTTCAGACAACAATCAAATGTGAACTTGTGGTCAGTGTTTGTCTCTGCACGTTCAGGTTAACTTTCATTCACTTGCAGTAATTATAATATTGTAAAAGCAGCAGTGCAGAAACACACACTGTCACTTGACCCGACATCACTGGGTGCAACGGGTCAGTAACATGGAACGTAAAGGTGCCCTGTGGAGTTATTGACTATGAAGCATTGTTTAGATGAGCGGGCCCAGCTTTGTTTTTTGTAAACAATATAGGTTTCAAAGTTTCCAATATAAATCTGCTTTTCAAGCGATTCAGTAAATGCATTCAACACCTCTGTTGACCTCAAGGATACACACAAACCTTATTTGGTGAGAAACAGTGAATGTAAACAGAACTTTATTCAGAAAACTCGACAGGGTACCTTTAATTTTAAAAAAAAGTCCTTTCTGCTGGATCACCACGTTCTGCTATTCCTTGAAATTTTGATCTCCATGTCAATCACATACCGTCATGACTTTATTTTTTGTTTTGATTTGTCTGAACATAGAGTTTGGTATGGCAAAGGAATAAATTACTCTGAATACAAAAATAACCATACTGACCGTCATAGTTATAATGAAAGCACAGGCAACAAACATATCCACATGGGTAGTGTCAAGACTGCAGATAGACACTGATAACTCACTGTAAGCAATTTTTTCTCTGGAAATAAGTTGTAAGATATGTACTTTAATAGCAATGCCAGCAAATATTGACACCGGTCTGGAGGATTATACGAAAAGAAACAAAACATATAAATAACATCGGACAAAAAGACAACAAAAGAAACAGGAAAATGAGCCACGAGTATAAAAAAAAGAAAAAAACAGAAAGGGTCACTTCCTGGTCTGGTATGATTCAGAAACCCATAGAAGTTGTTCTATAATATACAGTATATTAATCATATAGCAGTATTCATATTGGTTTCCAAATACTTTTTCAAAAGATGACGGGAAATAGAAGGATACTCACACGACTTCTTACAATTTCATGTCAGATTCACATTTATATTTCTCTTCAACAGACATACAGAATAGAGACGGAATCCTCGCCAGAGAAATCTATGTACATCAAAGAGGACCTTTCTGTAAACAACACACGAAATGTTTCTCCGAAAATCTACCGGGGGCTTCGTTTACCACTCCCGTCCAATCAGAGAGGGACAAAGAAGAGCTCCTCCCCCTTTATGAGGAGGCGGGGACACACATGGGGCGGTGGGTGGGGCTTAGGACACCAAAGCACATCCATCATTCAACTCAACACTAGAAAGAAATCTAAACACATACGCCTTCACTTTCTCTCACCTACTTTTGTGGACTTTTTTTGTCAGGGTTTTGAGTGATTTTGTTTAGACAAAAGATTAGTACATCTACATAAGCACACGCTTGTATTTTTTTTTTCTCATATATATATATAATTCGCTATGGTTCACTTTCACAGTTTGTGCTACGACATCACACAGGAGAAGGGTGGGGCGTTGATGGGCGGGGTGGAGAAAAGAGGCTCTTATAAGGTTGAGTAGCTGAGCATCGGCTGGCATCCTGAGATGTTGACGGACACCAGGCAAAAGGTGAGAGGGCTCTGCTCCAGAGGAAAAAAGCAGCTGGAAGGAACAGGAAGTAGAGAACATGTCAACATAAGACACGTGCGGATGAGCCATCTGTCTATCAC
The DNA here is from genome assembly GCF_965226575.1 of Pagrus pagrus. NCBI lineage: Eukaryota > Metazoa > Chordata > Actinopteri > Spariformes > Sparidae > Pagrus > Pagrus pagrus. Next base: position 26,176,380 of record NC_140191.1, on the reverse strand, counting down.
CCTCCATTACAGGCTAAGTTAAACCAATCAGATCAACAGTAGGTGAGCGCTCCCAACGAAAAATGTTGGTAAATCAAACTCTATCCAAAAGTCAGTCGAAGGCCAGAAGAGCAAAAACATGTTTCTCATCAAGAAAAGCCTCACTGTGATTCTTTGCTCTTCTGTCAAAGAAATATACTCTCCAGTATTCTAAAGTATTTTTTTGGGGGGGGCTTTGGTGACGTGGATCGCCAGCTCCATCTGCAGGTGCACAGCTGCACAACGGGGTTACAGGTATCAGCAGAGGTTACCGGGGTCATCAAACAGTTGGAAAACACTCCAATCCCACTCAGAGTGGCATTCATGTACTGAGAAATATTGACTAATTTGTTATTTTATGTTGAAGTCATCTCTCAATTCTGTAATCAAATCAAGTCACTCTCTCTGTAATATAAATTTTGTAGAAGCAAAAAGTTGAAATAATCTGATTCCGATTGATCTCACATTCAATCATCACCAGAATTAAGTCATTTCATCCCACCAGATATTTCATAAACAACCACAAAATTAATGTATCATGGTATTCAGGAAGATACATACTGAATTGTATATAATATGTGTACTGTTCTGAGCTCCCACCTGGGGCGTTATAAGAAGTCCTTGAGGTCGAGATCTGCCAAAGGGTCCTTAGGCTTCTTGGGGCTCTGGCTTGCAGGTCCTGGAGAAAGCTGAGACAACAGGAAACACACAAGTTCATATGTTGACCAGACATGGAGTGGCAGGCAAACATAGCTACACATGCATGCTGTATTTTAGGAAACCATAAATCTGCTTGATATGAATCACATACAGGTCTACTGTATGTGTACACAAATTGGCCTTATTGTTGACTGCAGGCTCTACTATGTGTGTGTGGTTGGTTACCGGTGCTCCGGGTGCAGCGGCTCCGGGTGCAGCTCCAGCCACCCCAGTGAAGGGAGGTCTCATCAAGGGCTGTCCCATCATAGGCTGCCCCATCATGGGTTGCATCATGGGAGCTCCAGGCCCTCCTGTAGGAGGCTGGTAAGACAAAAAGGCCAACACAGCAGATTGGGATTTCTAGAGGTTGTGCAGATTAATCATCATATACCTCCGAGATGACCTGATCATCTGCATAGATGCAGTTACAGTACGAGTTGTAGATTCAAAATCTGATGAAGGCTCACAGCAGAAAGAGAGAATTCACAATGAATTAAATCAAACTCACCACGCCAAAGCCAGGCTGTGCACCCATCGGTGGCACCATGGCAGGCGGAGCTGCTCCTGGTGCTCCAGGCGCTCCAGGAGCTGCACCAGCCTAGAGAGACAGGAGGACAAGGGTTCATCGATGAAAACTGTATGTTCTTAAAACCACAGCTTGTGTGAACTATACATTTTTAATGTTTGGATCATGATTTTAATCACACACTTAGGTTTTGCCATATTTATCTTTGTTGTTCGTGATGTCTGGAGAGATTAAAACGTTTGTCAATAACTGCATATTTTCAGTCTGTGGCAAAAGGAACAGCCCTAAGCTCAGTTTGCAGTGAAACTACATTATGGATGAAGTGTGATCTGATGGTGGGGGGGGCAATGCAGTGTCCATGCTGTTCTTACCATGGGGGCTCCTGGTGTACCCCAGCTTGTGGGCGCCACCTTCGGCATCCAGTTAGCGCCTCCCGTCAGCTTCTTCTCACTCTGTGGGTCCCTGAAGGAGATCAAACACAGGATACAGCTCAGGTTCTGCTCTGTGGTTGTTTTTCCCATTATTGTATATGATAATTATGTTGCAAAAGTCCAAAAATGATGTGTTTGAACCAATAGACCTTAATCAGCTTTGACAGTGTTGTGCTATCGGCAGTGTTATATCATACACATTCACATCTGTAAACACACACTTACTTTTTCTTTACCCCAAGGTCTGAACAAAAGGAAAGAAATAAGAACAAGTTAAATTTCTATTGAAGCATTTATTATAAACAGAAATTACTGATCTCCAGACTAGAAATTCTGCAGTCTACCTCCGATCAGGTTAGCCAGCGAGGAGTCCAGGTCTCCTCCGATGGTTTTAGTCGGAGGTGGGGTGGCGGGGGGAGCGGCTGCGATGCCTCCTGCTGCGACAGGAGTCATCATGCTTCCTCCTGTGCTTCCAGCAGTGCTGCCCCCAGTGCTCTGGGGCGTTACGGCGGGCATCAGCAAGTCGCCTAATCCATCAAACACTTGAGGAGAGGGTGGGAATGGCGGGACACCAGAGAAACAACACGGATTACAAACCTGCAAATCCTTAATCTAGCTTTAACATGGGCAGAAGGCAGAGTGAGAACAGACGGTACAGTGAAGGAGACAATCCAGTGGATACAGCATCAGTAGTCAGCTGTGCATCGCATGCACAATGTAGGACAGTGCTGTAAATATGACATCAGCCAGTTCACATGACATCTCAGGAGCCTACAAACTGGTTGATTTTGGAATAAAGCACTGGTTTGGAACAAGGAGTCATCAAGGCCAAAGAGTTTCCAGGTTTTCATTCCAAGTAACCATCACAGAGGCATTTGAAAGTTTAAAGCTCAGTCAGGGAGACTATCTTAATGTTATTCACCTCCAGTTCATCATATCCAGTTCCCAGATCCAGCTCACCAGAGTCTACCTCATCACATCCAGATCTTCAGCCATCCTCTCCATCCCATCACCACCACCAGTGTCTAGGCTCCAACGGGGGTTTCCCATACAGCTCACAGCTTCACCCTCCCTCTTAAAATATAATGGACATCACAGTGTGTGCCTACTCGCATTTCTCATCCGATGTGCACATTGCAATGAATATTTATACAAAATAATTTAAATATGTCTCAGGATACTTTTAATTATGCTGAAGTATAACCCCACTGGGGTTCTCCACTTTAACATAACTAACATTATTTCAACCACTCCATTTTTCCAATACTGTTAGCTAACTATTTCAACCATGTATTCATTACTTATAGCTAACTATCTGACTCTGTTCTGTAACTAGTTATCACACATTGGCATTCACAAAACCAGCCTGTACTCATCAGAAAAAAAGACCATATAGATCAACTATAAAAGCAGCTTACTGCGACCCATATCTTATTCAGGACACCACTGTTTGTGTCCTGTGTGAAACCAGATATACACGCTAAGTTTGTTTCACTTACCATCATAGTTAAGTGATGTTATGTTATGTAACAAAGTTTAACATGATGTAAATTAACTACAGTGTTTTCCTACACCTATGTAGTTTTCTTGCTTAAATCTAACCAAACTGTGACTTCATGACAAAGGTCCAGTACGCCTGTCACTTGTTCGCTGCAGCGCGGCCATGTTGTTGTTTTTGGGGTCGCTGGCAATCGACCTATTCAGTTGTCTTGCTACAAGAGGATGCATTGCACAAAACATAGTTTTCAGGTTTTACAGCTGACTCAATATGTGAATTTTTTTCTATTAAAACCTTATTAATGTATTTTTTAAATAACTACTCTACAATCTTTCAATGTATCATCTGGCAAGTGCAAAATTCGCCCGTTGGGGGGAACAAATACCACTGGTTGGGAGCCATTGTGCTAAAAGATAATGTTAAGCCCTAATTAACAGCTTCAACCATTAAAACGTTTTCATAAACTGTAACTATAGGCAGTTTAGCAGAACTTTCTGCCCTGTACAGTTAAGGGTTCATGAGTATGGGTTTTCACTACAATGTGATGCTGTTAATGAGCAACAATGAAAGGTGTTACAGTAGCACTGTATTGTAAAGGTGTTACAGTTTGGAAATAAACCTGGAGACTCTACTACAGACTTGGGCCTTGATGACATGTTGTTAATAAGAGCCACTGCTCCATGAGACCAAGGGAAAAATAAAGATTTATTGTACAAACATAAACAACAGTACAGTAAGTCTTGTCTCATGCAGGAGACAATCAGGGGTTCTGTTGCAACATGCAAAGACGCAGAATGGGAGACTTGTCCAAACTGCACATGCTGCAATGCACTGCGAGATTAAACTCACCAATTAAAGATTAGAAGAAGCAAGCAATGAGCCAGTAGAGTGGAAGGAGTGTGTGTCGGGAAAGAGGGAAATAAAGAGAGAAATTGTGTCGCAGAAAGAAAGAATCAAAGAAAAAATAAGACAGGAAGAAAAAAAGACAGATTGCAGAGAGGGGTGGGGTGAGCAGGAGGTGGAGAAAGCACAGCATTTGTGAAAATGTGATAAGTACAAGAGAACAGATTGAGGAAAAAGAGAATCATTGCGAGAGAGGCAGCGGTGGTGAGGAGTTAAGCAGTCAGCAGAAAAAACAGAGAACAGTGAAAGCAGCAGATGTCAGTGTGTCATTCATGCAGAAGTCAAGCTCTCAGCAGGAAGAGATAACCAGGTTTCTATAAGTCCGTTTTAATGAACCAGAGCAGAATAATGTGCATCAAGCAGAAGAACTGTGCAAATACGATCAAAAGTCTTTTCGAAATTCTGTAACTACTCACAAGACATGGCGAATAGACAGATTACTACAATGAGACAAAAACGGAAAAGGAATCATTTTCAACATATCACCATCCACTTACTTGAAGCATCGAAGCCACCAGAGGGCGCCGGTGTGGTGGTTACAGGTTCTAATACAGCTGGTACCATTGGTGCTGCTGCCACTGCGGCAGGTACAGGCGGTGCCGGAGTGGAGAGGGAGCCCAGAGCATCAAAACCCGACTCCAGGAGGTCGCTCTGCATCAGAGCTGGAGCCAAGGCTGGAGCGAGAGCTGGGGCAGCTGTGGGAGCCAGGGTGGGGGACATCAGGCCTGAGGGGACAACAGAAAGCACTGTAACTGTGACATCTTGTAGCGCTGCTATCAGTCTCACAGTAAGTCCATGATAAACACACAGTAAATATGATCAGTGAGACAGCAGATGGCACATTAGACGTCTTAAAAGCAGCATGAAATTTGAGTGGGAAAGAAGATCACTGCAGCAGCGGTGCACGACACAGAGACATAGAATATAATACAGCACATTACTCAACTAGTTACAGCACAATAGATGAATAATCTGCAGGATATGCCAAATGTTAAATGTAATGTTCAATATTGAAAAAATGAATGATAACTGTTGTATACATTATAACAAAGGAAAAATATCTAGATATAAAGGCTTTTATGAAGCAGCTGTGTGGGGCCCTGTCATGTTTTAGATGTCTCTGAGTTGTTAGCTGTTCCACCAGAGTAATTTCACCTCATTCTCTTCCAATATTTAACGAAGGAGACAAGGTTAGAGAAAACGAGAATTTTTCTTTTTGTAGCATAATTTTCATTTTTTCTTCTCTCCCAACTTGTTAACTATCTCATGACTCCTCAGACGACTTGGTGTTAGTGGTGAAGTGTTGTGGGGCATAACAGGAAGATTATATTCTTCTTCTTCATTAACTATTGCCCATGCAACGGTGACAGAAATGAGATGGTTGAGAAATTGGCTATGACATCACGAGGAAGTTGCAGCGGACAGACATTTTACAGACATTTCCAAATGAGTCCGGAGCTACTTTGGAACTATTGTGAGTTAAATGTAACCAGTCCTGCCAAGTGTGTGTCATTATTAATTTGATAAATGCATCTCCATCATTACTGCATAATTTCTTAATCAGCATGAAACATTTCTGTCAGCAATTTGCCAGCAAAAAACCTTTCAGCCAGACTGCAGAGAAGATGCATCAGAATTTGCTGGTCCTTTCAGTCTTTATAATTTAACCATCGTTGACATAAAAGTACTTTAGTGCAGTGTTTTTCAATCCTCTCCATGAGATGTTTCTCTGCCCAACACACCTGAATCACATGATGAGCTCGTCATCAAGCCCCGCTGAAGCCTGATAACGAGCCGGGGGGGGGGGCCCTGGGAACTGCCTTAGTGTAATCACAAAAAGTGAGAGTCAGACAAGTCTCACCTCCCAGCAGATCGTCTCCAGGCCCTCCAGGAGCAGAGTTCTGCTGCGTCTCCTCCACAGCACCGCCGAAGGAGTCTGCAGGACCGTCCGGTTATCCACAACGCAGCATGGAGGGCAGAAAGGGGTGAGAGGTCAGCCCTGGACCACACTGGGACACAGTGGGGGGTAGGAGACAAGATCATCTTTATAAAGCAAAACTATGAGTGACATAAAGATGTCAAAGGAAATTAAGGAAAAAAAGAAACTTCAGGGTGGACAGAAGAGGTTTCCAGTCGAGACGAAGCCTTTACAGGAAGAAACATTACCTCAGTATATATACTGCATGCTCAGTTCTATTTTCAAAATATAACAAAATGACCTGAGACCATTTCTTTTCTACTTGCTGCTTTATTTATCCTGGAGTGGGAGTTGTTAAAAAATGTGCAGAAGTACACAGCAACAAGACAGAGAGTTTACAGTCTGGCTGTGCTGCCTCACAGAGCTGTAAGTTAAGCTAAATGCTAATATGCTTGCTAACGTATTCACATGACAATGCTAGCATGCTGATATGTTTACGTTTGCCGCATTAACAATCTTAGTTTAGCATTTTATCATGCTAACATTTTCTTATTAACACTGAACACAAAGTACAGCTGCGGCTGTCAGGGATAACATCATTCATCCAGGTGTTTCATCATAAAACATTTACTGGACAGTCAGGATGTGATTTACTGTGTTGCAATTATTGTCTATAGTAAAAACATTTATTCAAGTCTCACTGTAATCCCATGGTGTTATTGGCTAAGTTTAGCGAGAAAATCTCATTGAAAAAGTCTTGCGAATCTACCACAGGGATCAAAATGCAACAGGTGCAGCAGCCTCTCATAAAATATTAATGGCATAATTCATCCCAATCTATCCCTGAACATCCAACAACATTGTTGAAATAAAATAGAAATAAAGGGATAAAGGGCCTGTCCAGGGACGTCTGATGCCCATCTGTTTATCGGGAATGATTGTGAAACAAATATGTCAACCTCATGAAGGACTCAAGGATTCTTTCTCTGGTAACCATGACAATCTGTTCAACGTTTTGTGGCAATCCATCCAGCAGATGTTGAGATATTCAGAAGTGGTCCTCTGGCAGGGTTGACAGACAGATCGACATTGCTGTGACTTTAACCATGCCATAGGAACGACATTAATTTAACTTGGGAAAAAAACGCACTACATTTTGTAGAAAAAAGACACAAACAAACACAGTATAAAACGATCATTTTAGGAATATAACTAGTAGCTACTGCAAACTATATCTATGATCTGCCCGCAGTCTCATCCAGAAACTAGTAACACTAGTTCTGTGACACCAGCAGTCTAGAGCCCCGCCCATTGGTTGGCTGATATTATCAGCCAATAATGGCCTACCACAGGTATATCAGTATCGGCGTATGTGTTATTCAGTACGTGCCAATATACAAACTTTCTTTTGAGAGATTAGAGTGCAGAAAAGTTTTTTGTAAAACTGTAAAATATCCTCTGCATCCTCAAGTGTTTGATAACCCAACACAGAGATCGTTGCCAAACACATGTTTATTTCAGTCAATATATCAATATCAGGATGTTTCACTTCCTGATGTCGGTATACTACACTCTATCACCACATCTAGAAAATATCAACCTCACCGGTGCGAACATTTACCCATGAACTTACTGGGACAACTGAGGATGCTAAAAAAATATACCAAGAAGGCAGAAAAGTAAAATGATATAATGCACAAACAGCTGTTGAAAATCAAGAATTCACATGCAGCACATGTTGCTTTAATGAAAGTGTGTTTGTGTGTTGTGAGGTACAGTACCCAGCAGGTCGATGACAGGTGCCGGCTCTGCTGCTTTGGGTGGAGAGGAGGCCTCTGGGACGGGAGCTGCAGCAGCAGCAGTGACAGGAGCAGCATCAGCAGCAGGAGCTGGAGATGCAAATGTGTCTAAACAGAGAGAAAGGCAGAGACGGAACACATTAAATTATTCTCACATCTAAATGACTACATTTATCAGTTAAAACCTCACGTCCAAGGGGAGAACGCATTTCACATGCAGCTATTCTGCTTGATCTAAAAGGCTCGCAGACATGCAGAGAAGGAGCAGGAGAAGAAAGCACGCATCCCTGCATCTTAACTGTGTATCCACATCCTTGAAGCGTGCACCCTTTGGAAGTACAGCACTGGTGTGCATGTGCATGCAGACACCAGCACCATGCAAAAAAAATTCATAATAAGTTGAGACTGGCTGCACTCTTCATGAAAAAAGGAAGGGAAAAACAGTGATGCAGGAAAGATAAAGCAGCTTAACTCACCGGTCACGATGTCTCCAACCGGAGCCGGCTCGGGCAAAGGAGAGGGCCCGCGTGAAACAGCAGGAAGGTCTAATATACCAATGCAAGCGAGAGGCAGAGTACGAGAAAGAGGAAAACCGTGGCGGTCGGGGAGCAAAGAAAGGCATTAGCGTGGCAGGTAGAAAGACACGGCGGTAGATAGAAAAGCAGCCACAAGGACAATCCAAGATTTGACGAGTGGGTCACATGCACAGTTCTCATACCACTATGGGGGACAAACCAAGACGTGTGGGGAAAAAAAACAGTTGACAGAGGAGTGGAGGTATGGAAACCAGAAGAGATGAAGAGGTTCCACACACAGAGAAATGGATATCAACTCCTGTACCTGCACCAAAAAGGTCTACGCTAGGAGTGGTAGCAGCTTTGGATTCTGTGGTAGGGCTTTGCTCAGGCATAGAATCAAACATATCTAAGAACAAGGACACACAATCATATGACATTCAGATTTCAAGTCCAGTGCATACAGAATGATGAGTTCAGAAGAGAGATGAGGGAAAGCAGAGAGAGCAGACATTTTGATTATCAAACGGGTAAGCTGCTGTGTATCTGTTCAGTGCAATGCAAACAGTGCAAAAGTTAAAAGGGTATATTACCAAACTTCAGCAGGAAGACTTTCATGTTTGTATCAATTAATTTTGATTATAAGACAATAAATTACTATAGAGTGTATCTGGTTTGTCCCGAATCAGTGAGGTGACGTCACAGATGGGTCCACAGCAACGCCATCAGCTCTGTGAGGCTGTATTTTTTTGTTGATGGGAAAAAAATCAGCCGTATTAAGGTAACTGGTATCCATGAGTGAGTACAGTTTGATGGGGACCCAAATAAAAATCTGGATCTAACTTCTTTTTTTTAAATAAATTGGATTAGGCTTGATTGAATTGAAAGGGGGTTGTTGGGCCTGGGTGGAGATATGCGCTCTGCTGAATGCCATTCTAGTTACAAAATATTGTGCCAATCAATCTTGTAGAAGTCAAGTTATTTCACTATATAAGCGAAAACTTTGACCTGTTGGTGGTGCCAGAGGAAAATTTAGTGGACCACTACAGTCGATATGATTTCTCCTTTGGGGCCACTAAAAAGTTCAAGGCAATCAGTCCAATAGTTTTGGAGCATTTTAGCCTGGGACAAAGTGATGGTCAGACATTTCTGTCTCTTGAGCCAAAATACTTCACAAGTTATGCAGAGTCAAAGGGGTCTGGATCCCATCCCAGCTCACATTTGGCTTTAAATGGGCAGTTTGGACCCAACAATTCAACCTTCATGTCGTCCTGACTGCGGGAGCAAACCGAGCACTCTGCAGAAACCCATAGTAACACAAATTCTGACGTTGAGCAATATTCCCTTTTAACTCAAGTGCATAAGCTACAATACGGCATTCTCAGCTATCAGTATCTAAGACATTGGTCACAAGCAGAAGAAGAAAACAGTTTTCTTCCCTCTACGTTTGGGCAGTCTGTTAGTATAAGGTTAATAATCAAAACAAGTTGAGCCCCCTCTGTTAAGAAGAACAGATAGATTTTCATTTATGTCCCAGGAGATTAAATTTACACTGAGAGTCTGGTCGCCAAACAATGGTTAATGAATTCATTTACGATTAAAATAGCATGCACAAGTGACTATTTCAGTCCTGCAGAGGAGGTCAAGATGCTTGATTAACTTGATTAAATGATCTGTATCTGAGGGGAAGGCATTATGGAAAATAGAAAAACAAATCTGAGATGTAGGGACTGGGCAGGTTATCATCATTGTCACTACTGTCATCATCATCATCATCACTAGCAAGAGCAACAAAGTCATCATTATCACAACCTACATCATCATCATCATCATCATCACCATCATCATCGTCATAATGCAGGGCAATGCAGTGTTAGGCAAAATGAGAGCGAGAGGACATTACCACCAAAGATATCTAGAGTCGGAGCGGCTGCAGACTCTGTGGTGGTGGTGTCGGTGGTGGTTGTGGTGGTAGTGGTGGTTGTGGAAGAAGGGGTGGGGGCAGCGGGGGCAGCGATGGGGGCGACGATGGTCGGCGCCTCACTAGAGGTGGGAGGGGTGATGACGGCGGACGCCGTGTTGGTGGGCCTCATAGCGAACAGGTCCAGCTCTGGAGCAATGTCCCCACTCCCCTCCGTCGTAGCAAAGGGGTCTTCAGGAGAGGCAGCACGGGGGTGGTGTTGAGAAGTTAGGGGGGATTAATGATTAGAGAAGAAGGGAAGGGGTTGGTAGGTGGATGGGGGAGGGGGAGGGGAGGGAGGATTGAGGGTTTGTTAAAGCAACAAACACTGTAAAAAGCATATTTGTGAGGCGAGACACCTCTGAAGCTCCAAATCAGGGTTAGATATAAAGAAAGTAAACCAAGCACACGTCACTCATTAACTTCAGAACTGCATCCACAAGCTACACTGACAGGAAGGACCAACTCTTCAGTAGTTATTAATTGACTACTGTTGGTACAGTCGTGTAGAATAGTCTCTGATTGACTGGCCGGTTGGCCAATTAGTCTTTCATCCTAATTAGCTGTGTGATAATACCAACATGTCAGCACACAAGAGGCTACCTGATTACGCCGCTAGAACGATATAAAAATGAGAAAACAATAACATGCTACTGAGAGTAATAAATACCTAATAAAGGTAATAAAAGAAACCGTTTACTAGCTACTTGACTCAACTGGCCTACCCACAGACCAACAGAAGGTCTTAGATGAGACAGAAGATGCTGTACAGCCCCTTCAGTCATGCTACTAAGGGTGTTTGTCTTTGTATCTGCGCACTTTAGCACACACTGAACCTTTAATAAAATTTGGGGGCTGTTGAAAATATATTTCAGTATATTTTATATATTTTCAGACACATATAGCAACCATTATTATCTCTGTATAAGTCACTTCAAAAGCAAACAAGACCACTACTTGAGCTAAAGCTAAAGTCAGCATGCTAGCATGATCACGATTACTGCCGGTGTGCTAACATGTTGAAGTTTTCAGAATTCACCATCTTAGTTTAGCCTGCTAGCATGTTAACATTGGTAAATCATCACAAAGCACAAGGCACAGCCGAGGCTGATGAATGTCTTTGGTTTTGCAGATATTTTCACCAAAATTCATCAGGGACCCACCGAAGCCTGCAGGATTTATCCTCTGGTGACCGTGAATGTCTGTACAAATGTGTTTGTCAGAGATTAGACAACAATAATTTCAAAGACTATGCCTATTGTTATAACTGACGAGGTAAGCTACCCTATAGGAAGGAGGTCAAATGTGGGCGCAGATTAAAGTTAATGCCAAAACAAGTTAAATAAACTGCAACCATTTGCTTTACAGCTATGGTTAGCATTCTATGCACAAACTACATTTACCATCAAGGAGTATTTTTTATTTATTTAAAAAAAATGTTTTTGCCAAAGAAAAAGACTGAATTAGTTGTTTAAAAAAAAGAAAAGAAAAAATGCTCAACAATGATGAGTATAATCATCATCATCATCATCATCATGATCACCAAGTAGTATCAGGGTTAGGGTATCAAAATAAATGGTATCCTTTCTGAACTGACAGTGTAGTTAATAGCTGTGCTGTGCTTTTTACTGTAGTAACTGGGTGAATATTAGGAGGAGAAGAGTAGTCAAGATGAAGTAGGTGAGGGTCCATGACTGGGGCATTAAAGCAGGATTTGGGGTGAGACAGTAGGCCCTGGGGGCACGCTTGTTCTACTGTCTCCTATGGAAGCAGAAGCAGCTTTAATATAATAAAAGCAATATCAGCTTTCACATCCACACACACACACACATCCACACACACACACTACACGCAAAAAAAGCTGTATTGTCACCCACCAGATCCACCAAATGCATCAGCAGCAGGGCCCGCAGCCACGGCAGCAGGACCGTCTCCTGGGGAAGGTGCAAACGCATCTATGGTATTGCAGACGTAAACAGCCGGAACGCAAACAAAAAACATAACACCCGGGCCAACACACCGACAGACACATGGATGTAAACAAACAAAAAGATGAGTTAACAAATGGAATGGACAGGAAAGAAAAATGAGAGGTCAGCATCAGGAAAAAGCAGAGAATACAAGAAGTATGCAGCCCAGTTACTGCTGATTGTACCATCAGTCACGTGGAGAGTTTTGAAGGGCTGCATAATGCTGCATTCAGTGAGTGCACCACCTGTGCAGGCTCGTGGAATGAGGCACGTTGTCACAAGTTACTTGTACTCTGTGACAAGAGGGGAAATGTCAGGGATGGACGAGGCAAAGTCTGTCTTTGAACAAAGGAACTCAGTTGGCTCTTTTCAGCAGACAATTGGTGCTCAACTGTGCTTGAGGACTGAGGTTAATGTTAAAAAGCCAAAATATATTTAAATAAAATCCAGTTACCCATCATCTTGACATATTAATGAAACTGTTAGTAAGCCATTAGGGAGAGAATCATTAAGGATGATGAAAAGAAAAAGCAAAAAAGCAGCAAATCCCCAAAATACGAGACATAATAACAGATTAATTACACTGCAGTGGGTTTATTGAGGCGAACAAGATTATGAAAAAACTCTCCGATGAATGTTTGAAACACATTAATGTCACAACTCATTAGTGTTTTGTTCCAGTTGTGGAGCGTTGAATAAACCCAGTGAAAAGCTAGTAATTCATTATACTGGCTCGTATTTTTGGGATGTGCCACAAATGACAAATGCCAAACAGTGTGCTTGACATTGTGTCAGCACGTTAGTGTACGAGCTGGATGTTAACACGTTAGAAAGAGGTGACGATATAAAATCATCACGGGTGAGTCACAGCACTGGGGATCAGATACAATATATAAACTAAATATCCACAAATCTTTGAAAAATCCAGAAGGTTTCTAACACTCTCAGTTCTGAAGGTATTTCAAGAATCTATTCCCTCTTTTGGCTTTTCACCTTGCTCAATTTGTGAGCATATTTTCATACCAAATAATGTGCCATATTTTGCTTGTGTTATACAAAAATGCAAAAACAGACACTCACAACTTGAGAAATAGATTAAAAAGCACTCAGCAGACCAAATATTTTTTCATCCAGATGATAAAAAGAGTCTTTTAGGTTTCTGGAAATACTTTCCGAGCAGCAGTGAGTGTTGCTGAACGACCCTCTGAGTTTTTCAAAGATTGCCGGGTGATTAATCTTTTGAAGACTGAATGTGTGGCTCTGTGAATGTTAACACATGAGAGGCACAAACTGGGGTGAAGGTGCCATCTGCTTAATCAAGTGACACAGTTTCTAGCGAGTTTATAACGTTTCTTTGAAATGTTTTTGTTGCATCAAAAAATGCACCTCAAAGTTAGATTCTCGTCAACCTTTATATCTCATAAATGTTGCTTACATCACATAAACGTGTCATCTGATGGGACAAAAGCCTGAAGACTTTTAATGGTTTTGTGATCTGACACTCTTCGTGAATATATTACTGGTTGCAATTAAAAGTGAAGAAGTGATAATCAAATCCTCTATATAGTAACTTTAAACTAAAGGAAACCTATCAGTAAACGATGAAGGGGATTCGGTGCAGACAAGCAGGTAGGCTGCCATGTTGTATTTCCTGGTCTACATCCTATCCTGGGACCAGACTGACCTCCGAACAGGTCGATGTCTGCAGCTGAGGTGGCGATGGGAGCTGAGACAGGCAGTGAGGTGGGTGCTGCAGCGGCCGCAGTGGCGGCAGGAGCGGCAACGGCTGTGGGCGCAGAAGCTGCAGGGGCAGCAGCGGCCGCAGCATCAGCATCAGCATCAGCTTCAGCAGACTCTCCATCCGACAGGAGAGCTTCAGAGGCTTCCTCAGTGGCAGCCGGAGTTGCTACGCGGACAAACCCCGTAATCCAAATGCCACGACCCAGTCACAACCCCCCAAAAGAGAGAAATAGGAGAAAAAAGGAAAGAGGAGGAAGACAGCAGCGTCAAAGAGACAGAAAAATAAAAAAGACAGGCTTAGCAGAGGTGCTAAAGATAGAAAGACAATGAGAAATTTAGGTAGAAAGCCAAGTTGGGTCGTGAAAAGTGAAGTGCCTGCAGGCCTTTCTCATATTCAGTGCTGTCAACAGAGTACTCACCCTCAGCCAGGAGATCTGCACAACAGACAGAGAGGGAGTGAATGAGATCATGAACAGGAAAGATTCAGTGTTAAAATTTAGAAATCTTTCATTTTCAAGCTGCATTATGGAGGACAAGCCAGAAAAAAAGCAGACTTGGAGCAGTGGTAAAGCACAATACTGCTCAAAGCTCCTTAATGTAATTTAGGCTTTGAAAGCCCATTTTTGGACGGGAGCCATCTTCAGGGTATCAGTGGAGATGTGGGGATAAACAGAGGGCATGCCAAAGAGCAACAGCCCATTTAAAATGGAAACGCTCTGTAATTCAAACCACATTGTCCAATAAAAAAAAAACATCAACCAGGGCATCGCTGCTTTAACCTTCTTTAGGGAGTCCTCCAAAAAGAAGACCACAGTTTGTTTCAGCTCATTGACTTCAAATCGGAGGCTATATACTTGATATTACTGCCAACCATTTTCCAAAAGCATATCATAGCTTTTTAAATTGATTTCCTTCTTCCTATCGCTTCCCACTTATTTTACTGTGGTATTAAAATCAGTCTGCAAGGACCTTATCTCACTGTATGCTTTGGGAAAGTTAAAGGGTTTGTAGTTAATGGGATGAAACATGCAAAACATCAGCACGGCCCATTTGAATTTGATGTCATTTAAGTCCATTAAATATGCTCTGTCATTTACTGATATTTTTTGCCCATTCAAGTTTAATACATTTATATTTATTATTCATGTAAGGGCACATGCTAAAGCGGTGTGTATGAGCTACAGCCTCATAAGAGAGATATTGAACATGTAAGGAGTTTGGGATGTGGTGTCTTTTTTTCCCGCTCAGCCCCACAGACTTAACAATGTGATGACATGACACATTTTTTTACAAAAACAAAACCAGTTGTTTGCAGCTCGAAGTGTCCTGTCCCCAGTTTTACAGATGTCTCTTGTATAATGGTAGTCTATGGGGAAAGTCCTTTTTGGGCCGCAGGGGAAATTTATACTGGAATACCGCAAGTGGCCACTGGGCAAACTTAGAAGCAGTGCTGAGCAGTGCCGCCATAGCCACGGCTAAATAATACATTCACTGTAGCAACAGTAGATAAAGGGGGCTGAGCTTGGCGAATAATCAACAACTAAAAGAGCAGAACGTTCTCACCTCCCCATCCAGTCGTGGAGGAAGCAGCTGCAGCGCCCCCTGCTGATGAGGACATGGGGTCTAGATCCAACAAGAAGCCATCGTCAAGCGCACTGAACAGAAAGAGAGGGCGTGTTGACAGAGGGAATCCATTTCTAATGTCATTTCCTTCGCTCGGAGTGGATGTAGCTCAGTTCAAATACTTTTTAATATTGTTGAGTGACTCTTACTTGCTGGCAGGTTTAGCGGCGGCGGGGGCCAGTGCAGTTGGGGTGACTGAGGGCGGAGGAGGTTTGGCAGGCGGCCCTGGGCGAGCAGGGGGCCCGGGAGCCGCGGGCTTGGCCGGTGGAGCTGCAGCGGCCGGTGAGCTGTTGTTGGCTGTAGCATCCTGCTGCAGAGCAAGTTAACATGGTGACCAACACAGTTATGTAAGCTGATGTGATTCAACATCTTTTGGACACATGAATTCACAATGAATCACTACATGTTAACAGTTACGTTAAAAGTGTAATGAAGAATTTGCGTTTTTGAGTTCATACGCTGCTCAGTAAAGATCTGAGTAACTGTGCTTTTACTTTGAAAGGTGCTATAAATAAACAAAGACTGCTATTATTACCACCACATTATGATAATCATGAAGCATAGCTTACCTTAGTAGGCGACCTGCAGAAACAACAATAGCACATGAGTTAAAGAGTTTACTGATGTACATGCTGAAACATAACGGCTGTTACTGGGACGGGAGGCAAAGTGACAGCTTAAATATCACTTTGCTGTTTTTCAGGCAGGCAGCATTTCAAGGCAATTCCATTTAGTAAACATCTGCAATGAATGGATCCACGCTGAACTGCTGAGTAACAGCACGTTGGCCTCAGCGACTCCTCAACAAAGCTCTTCAACATCACAGACAGAAAGCAAGAGCTGAAGGTTTCTGACTGGCATGCGTCTAATGATTTGTAAAAGTCACGCTGAGTGTACAGTAAGATGAATATGTTAGTGATGACATCAGTTAAAAGGCAAAACCTGTCATTGTACAGTATGTTGATTAGGGGTAGACCGATTATCTGTCCGGGCCGATATTTACCATTTTTATGATTATCTTCATCAGTGTTTTCTGTGTCAGATGTCAGATCAGTAATGAATAATCTGAATTTGCTTCCTAAAGTTATCAAATAAATGAAGTGTAGTGAAAGTTTGAAGTAGCAGAAAATGGAAATACTAAGGCAAAGTACCTCCAGATAAGTACAGTACTTGAGTAAATTGCAGTTGGTTACATTCCATCACTGGTTATTCTCGACTAAGATTTTTATTTTTCCGGTAAAGTGTTCCAGTCATCGGTAATATCTCTCCTGGATTACTAATAATCGGAATCGGCCCTGAAAAAACACATATCGGTCGACCCCTAATGTCAGTGACAGCAATGATGCAAATGATGTTCCTCACAAACATGAACACAACGTTCAGTGTGTGTTTTCTATAGACCTGCATCCTGAACAAAATAATGGGTTTGGGTTAGGACAACAATACAAATATCCACTACTTGTTCAGATGTCTTTTCTATAGAATCACTGAGAGTAAATTTATCAGCACAAATGATAAATTTGGTAAATGGTAAAACACTATTGTCATCGACAGAGAATACTTACTTGTCCTCTCTGAGTTGAGTAAAGACAGAGGAAATGACATGTTAAGAGAAGTAACAGAGAACAGTTGGGAGATAGTGTTGACAGAGTCGTCACTGATGTAGCACTGATCAAACAGAACCAGAGAGAGCTGAGAGCACCAGACAAACCCAGGTGCACGTTGGACTGCCAAGCTATCCCGATCCAAAATCACTACAAACTTCAATGGCTTTCGGCATTTCAAGAAACCATGACACTGTATAATAACAGGATTACTGAAGCCTGAGCTCACGGTTGCTGCTGCTAATGATAAAAACGGAAACAGGTTGCAGATATATTGAACTACTTACGGCTTCTTCCCCTCCAGCGTGTTGAGGTGGGTCTCCAGGGACTCCAGAAGACTTTCCGGGGCCTGTGGAGTAATGAAGAGAGAGTGAACCAACAGAGACAAACACATTATCAAGGGTTGGGTTTGGTCAGAGAGGCTGACAGTGCTGATTATACTCAACGGTAGAACACAGTGGACCACACTGTCAAACCAAAACACTGAAGAAGTGGGTTATTTCTATTATTCGAGTTACGTGGTTGTTTCTTTGTGTGTTCTGGTTGATGGTGGTGGTACATCTCCTTGGAAAAATATTGTAAGAAATACCTGACGTCCTTAAAGATGATGGATGTCACCAAACTGAGGTAGGTGCCTTTATTTTGACTACCCTCACACTGTAGGCAGCGTGACAGCGTAAACGTTAGCCAGGTTAGCATGCTTGAAAGGACATCAATTGTTCTTTTTTTACCTTTCCCTCAGTGTTTTATACATGTTCTCGTGCATGCAATAGATCTTAAAAGTTAAAAAAGGACAAAGAAACTGCTCTCTCCCACAGAAAACACTGCTCCTCCTTTGTGACATCACACTATGTCACAGAGTTACACATTTGCATAAGTTATATTATGCCTAGCAGCTACTTTTGCACTTGATTTAGCACATCTGCTCTGTTGTTGTTAGCGATGGTGGGTCAGACGTGTGTGAGCTGACCAATCAGAGCATACTTGGTTTTTGGGCGGGGGGTTCTTAAAGAGACAGGAGCTAAATCAGCGTTTCAGACAGATGGGGAATACAGTGCTGACAGTATGAGAAAACTGATGTGTTTTTTGAACACTGAAGCATGTAAACCTGTTCTAGTAGTAACCCAAAATGAAATTATGAGCCAGAAAATGAACATAATATGTCTCTTTTAATGGTACAGGGTGTGTCCCTCTCCTGATGCACTCATAATCATCTTCCATGTGCAGTTTTTCAGAAGAATCTAATCAACATCGAGTACATTTTACTCCTTTCTCAGAGGCATCAATCTCTGAGCTTCAGCTACCTCATGGTAAATATATCTTTAATTATGATTTGAACTTGAACTGCTATCCAGATGGCATTCAAATTTACATGTAACTGTATCTACATCAACTGCTTGCAAATATGATGCACAATCGTCTACAGTTAAAAAAAAAAGAGGATGCTTTCAAAGATTCTAGTTTGATTTGGGCCTCAAATCTGCATATGGGAACTGGTGCATTTCTCTCCTGAGCTCCTTTGCATCACTTCAGCGCATCTGTCTTGTCAAGCAATTTCTTGAATGCTTCTGCGATGAATAGCATCATAAATAAACCTTCAAAAGTCGAGACGAGGGCTGCTGAGCATCAATATCTTTTGAGTGTCAGCCAAAAAATGTGTGTGTAGCATCAAATTTGGCCTGAAAGTCAGTGCTGAAGCTTTCTCAAGCTTCATTTGCCAACAACTTAGCCAATGTCAAACCACTGTAGTTAGAAATAAAACACAAAATACAGTTATTACAAAACATTTGTCAACTGTTTCATCAGTTAATAATATTGGATGTTTGGTTATACTTTGATCATTTGTATAAATCCATTTGGTACACAGGAAACGGAGGACCAAGAGGGGGATAAAGCAGGATACAAACAGGAACAGAAGACAAAACAATAAAAAGATTTCATCAGCATGCTAACAGAGAGAACAATGCTCCAGCCAGTCACGATGCAAAGCTGCACGCTCAACCAGGCTAAATGGGATCTCATCACCTCCTGACATGCAGTAAAAAGGGAAGTACAATATCCGGTGGGGATTATTATGTGAGGTCAAAGCTAATTCAGCCAGCGGAATAAGTCAATAATTCACTTTCCTTAATTCCCTGCTATATATCCTCGATCTAACCATTTAAAACTGTCTACTCTATTATCCCCAAAACTTTGAGAGACCAACAAGGCAGAGAGGCTGATCATTACTTTGTCTTGGCACTGTCAGGGATGAAAAGACCATTAATCATCCAGAGTGTCTGTCCTCACCACCGAGGACAACGACGGCTGTTCTGCAGACCATGGACGGATAAAACGGCTCTATTACTGAGATGCTTGAACATGCACAGTAGAAGGTCTCATCTGAGGAGGCCAATATAAAAACTGCTGTACCATCTCCCTTTGGATGTGACAGCAACAGGCCTCCAGGCATGAAAATGATCTGATCTGACTGCCATCATTCACTCAAAAACATAGCACGCAAGCTTACATGAGTGATGGCATAACAACATGTCAATAAAGACGGTCAGATGGTAATATTATTCTGTCTTGTCGGTGCTGATGTAATTCCTCCTGGAAGGGATGAGGGCAGAAATTGCTGGGAGTGAGATTAATCCGTTATAGTTCCAGGGATCTGGGAGATTGATCTAGTTCCTCTCCTGGACACATTAATCAAATTTCATCAACCATACAGAATCTCATTTTGAGGACTGACGCCTCTAGATTGGGCTGTGATTAATTATGCTATCCTGCTAATTTATGGCCGAGTGTGATACATTGCACATACTTGTTGTACTATTTTTCTATAAATTCTCTGTAAAAACAACCCTGAATAGTTGAGTCAGTTAATGTGTGAGGTAAAGGACACTACTGTGAAGCTCAGAGCTCAGCTTCATGCTAAAGTGCAACCAGCATGTCAGTAACATTCACATGCTTTCCTAGTTTAAGAGGCTCTAATGGAACCATTTGCCTATTAACAGAGTCAGAAGCTGCAAGACTGTGAGAGAAGAAAGTGTTGAAGAGGAAGAAGACATGAAGAGCAGTTTGAACTGATATTTGTGGGACTAAAGTCTGAACTGAAATAAATCACTAAGAACGCAGAGATGACAATGTTACTCTGCAGGCAGTGCGTCAGAATGTACTGCAGCCTAGCTGGAACATTAATCTGTTGTCTTCTCCTATCTCTACTTCCATTCATCAAAACACACAACTGATGCTTTAAGAACATCGTTGAAGAAGGGAATGATGTTGTGGATTTACCACTAAAGTAAAATTAAAGTAAGTCTATAAAGTAACAGCGGTTTATGGTTCGACATTTTGGGAAAAAGGCCTTTTCACCTTCAGCTGAGAACTAGATAAGAAGAGCAACACAACTCTATGATCTGTATTTTAAACAGAAAGCTACTGTTAGCAGGTGATTAGCTTAGCTTACCGCTAAAGGGACAGTTCACCCCAAAAATCAAAGATACATATTTTTCCTCTTACATGTAGTGCTATTCATCCATCTACATTGTTTTGGTGTGAGTTGCAGAGTTTTGGAGATATTGGCAGTTTCACGTGGGAACTATTTTCTTTCTACTCGTGGACGAAAGGCTCGCTACTAAGCTAACTAGCTGACGTAACAGCTCAGCCCAGGACGACACCATTAATGTTAACATCCATGTCAAATCCATGCACATCCATATGATTGTGCATCATATTTGTCAAGAGCACAAGCCTCCAGTCCAGGAGCAGATGCTTCCTTCTGTTCTGTGATACGGTCGAGTTTGGTGCAGAGAAAATAGTTCCTACGTGCAAATGCTCACAAGAAAGTCAGTAGATTATTTTGAGTAACCGGGTTATGATTTCTGGAAAGAGACATTGCTGTTCAGTTTCTTTTATTTATTTAATCTTGCTAGCATATCAGTAAAGCCTTGACAAGATCTTACACTCCCAAATACTCTTATACTTCACAGTATGTGTGATTCAGTATGATGTGGATCTGTTGTATAGGCCTGCCATTAGCTCTTTGTGGCTTATGAAGCCTGACTTTAATCAGACAGCATTACATCATGCTCTTCATGCAAGTCATCCATACTGCCAGGTCTGAATACGGAGAGAGTTTCCACAACACAACAGGACTAACAGGGTTTCTCATCTTGTGAACCATTTGTATTGGTGATAAAACCAAAAATAATCGTTAAAGTGACTCTGTAGATGTTATGGAAACTCTGCAGCACTGATAACAATCTTCTCTGCCTTTGTACAGTTGTTGAACTAAAACAATGTTTAGCTCAGATGTTTAGCAGCAGGAAACAGCCGCCCGGTCAGCAGCATCGCTCAGCATGTCACAGCTTATCCAACGGCTCTTCCAGTCACATCATCCCACTTCATCACAGCGCCTGATGTCTGTCTGCTGGGTGTGCACTCGCTGTGCAATGTGCTTCAATTCAGTGCACTCAAAGTTCAAGTGTCGACCTTTCCTAAGCTCTCAAAGCTAGCTCTGTGCTCGCTACTCACACGCTCAGCCTGAATGATCAATCTGCATCTCTGGAAGTGAAAAGAGAAGGAGGGGGCACAGGGCCCGTCAAGAAGAAGAGAAGAGGGGTACAGTGCCTCCTTTCTACAACACAGTGTGGCTGTCTGTCAGTGGCTGATTATTATCAAAGAGGAGAAATAATGGTGAACACAGCAGGAGAAAGGAACAGGTAGGGGCTTTAGACATTCACACAACATGCAGTACAGTTAGAAAGAACACAGTGCTGACATGCCCTGTTAGTATTTAGCCCTAAAAACCCTCACAGGTCCAACATTAACAATTTATTGAAAATCAATAAAAGGAAGGATAAGCCTGAGTCAGTCTTACCTGAGTGAGCTCAGGTATGTCGTTTTTGTCTATTCCCACTTGCTGTAAAAGAAGAAAGTGAGATTTAAGTGCAACGGTTACCGAGCAGCACAACACTTATCTGCCAGCCAGTGATTTAATGCGTCTCTGCAGGCTACCTCAGCGATTTTGAAGAACTCAGAAACCCGAGTCATTCGTGTCAGGAACCTCTTGTAGATCTCCAGCCCGTCTTTACACTGGCTTCTCTTCATCTGGAAAAATTTTTCTGGGAACACAGAGATGTGTGAAATATGACTCTTTACCCACTTGATATTATTTGTTTGTCTGTAGAGCCAAAGCCTTATATATCTTACACTACCTCTGTGCCACAGAGCTCCAAAACACAAACGTGAGACAAACCTTTCCGCTGGGAGACATGTTTCTTCAGTACAATGAACTCAGTACACTGTAGTTTATTTTGAGTTGATCCCGCATACACTGTTCTGCTGCTGGAGGTACTCACAAGAGCACCACACCTCCACTAAATGCATCATTTACTCCTGTTGGAGTAATCTTCGCTAGAAAGTAGAGTGCACAGCTGCTTTAGAAAATAACTTCACCTTTCTAGACAATGTATCTGTGACGCATTTTAGATGGGTTTTTTAAGACAGTATCGTAGGAACAAATGGGCTGAGTGCATAAGACATGGTAGGGGGCAGAGTAACACACTGATATTTTGTGTTTTTTTTCGCGGCATTTGTTAAAGAAATACACGTGTAGAACACTCAGCCTTATCCTTTCAGGGCACCTAACTTTCTTCATCGATTTTCCTATAGATCCAGTGAATAAGAGAAAGGAGCGGCGCATTACCTAGCAGGTTAATGATGCCGTCATTGTAGCAGGCGTATAACTTGATCAGATCTTTGAAGAGTAGGAGAAAGCAGGCATTTATCACTGGATTGTCCAGATCCTTGGGATGCACCTACAGACAGAAATAAAAGCCAAGAGGCACAGTGGGGAGAGGATTTTAGAGACAAGCAGACTGGTCACAAAATAAGACAAGATAAGAAAAGAAAAGACAGAACAGAAGTTTATCAATCTCAGGAAATTCTTGTGCCTGAGATCCAAATACATAAATACAATGAGCAATGTAAACATAAAAATAGTGAAACTAAAATAGAAAAAGAACTGTTGGTTTGATCTTGTGTTCGTCATTAGAAGAGGGATATGTGCTGATACGTGGGCATATGTGATGTTTAACATTATACTGTTAACTGGCAATTATGCACTGTAATGTTGCATCGTGTTGCAGAGTAACACAAAGGTCATGCAATGAGTAGTGTAGCAAATGACTTTCTACAGGGAGTAAATATGTAAAGTAATGCCTTCCTTTTAAGAAAGTAACAGGTAATGTGTAATCAATTACTTTTTTGACTGACACCGCAAATGATATAATTAAATCATTTAATTAAAATGACAAACTGTCAGGCAAATTATGTTCCAGGATAGTGCTGATATATCAGACCAGTTAGTGTCTGTAGTCTCAGTGGTATATTTATTTCATAATCTTATATTGCTCACTGAGGGATAAGACAGTTGATATCTACACCACTGATGCACATGTTGTGACATAATTAAATTCAACACTTGTCGCACATGTTACAGGGGCTGTAACTGACAAGTCTTCATACATGCTGCCACAGCGCTAAGCTTTGTTAAACCCAGCTGGCATCTTTTTTTCTCGACTCTGTTTATCCCTAAGCGAATTCAGTAACCTTTACAAAGTGACTTTGTTCCCTATTAGCGAGATGTCACTCACATCAAAATCCAGCAGCGCGTCAATCTGGCTCTGCAGGGTGGGCATTCCTTTCAACAGCTTCTCCACTGTCATGGTCCTCATCACTCCCTCGGCTCTGACACGGAGGAAGAAATGGAGAACGTGAGCATTTAGCAGCAAGACTCAGACTGCCAACACAGAGAGCACCTGTCTTCACCTGTCCTAATACAGTATCAACCTACCTGTCTGATTTCCATTCTCTAGTCTGCATTTATTTTTCAGTGCCAACTTAAGCAGCCAGAGGGACCTTGTGTCTGCCAGCGAAACAGAGCTGTCCACTCTGAGCCTGAGTAATAACCCTCTCTGTATTCATCTCTGCACTCAGTACATGCAGTGGAGCCATGCATTTGACCCAACGCCAGGCCGGAGGTAGCTGAGTCCATCCCACGCACTGACTAACCCCCCGTGGGATGTGCTTTATTCTGATGGATACAGAGGGCAAGTAAGAAGGGGCCACGCTGTTGTCCCGAATAAACTAACAGAGCATTTTAAAAAAAGAATACAAATCAATAATAATGCTGAAATAGTCACGCAGCAGAGCGGTGTCGTGACGAATAAGAAACCGTACCCTTTCTTGACTCGGCCAAAGTCGAAAGCCATCTGTCTGTAGGCGAAGGCCTTCTCGTTCAGATAGCGGCTGTAGCGTCTGATGAACGTGGACATGTCGTAGCCTGAGGGAGACACACTCATACGTAAACACATGCACAGTTTCCAGTGTCAACTCAGTGCAGAGTATTAATAGGATCCTAAACGGCTGACAAGAAAACAACGTTAAAAATGTCTTAAATACAACTGTAAGGAGTAACCTTTGATAGATAAGGGTGAGGAAATGAGTGAGTCATTGACAACCTTTAAAAATAAGAGTTCAACATTTTGGAGAATCCACCTACTTATTTTCTTGCTGAGATGCAAAGATTGAGATCACTCCCTTGTTTGTACGCTGAGCATGATGCTAAAGCCAAGAGGCACTTATCTTAGCACAAAGACTAAGATTAGATGCTGGGAAAAATAGCTATCCTGTCATGCTAAGCTAAGCTAATCACCGGGCTGTAGCTTTATACTGTATTCAACAGACTGATATGAGTGTAGTATCAATCTTCTGTCAACAGCTAAAATATGCACCTACCAGCATCTCTTAAGCTCACTAATTCACTTGTTATATCATTTGCTTAAGCCGTACAGCAAACAATATCCGAAAACAATAATTTGGCTTTTGCAGAGTCAGGCTAGCTGTTTTGCTGAGTTGCTTCTATAGTCTTCATGCTAAGCTAAGCTAATTGCCTGGCTGCAGTTTCATATTGAACAGATGAATATGAGAGTGGTATCAGCTTTCATATAACTCTCTTGTCTCTCTCATATGTGACGTGTAAAGCTAAAGCCAGGAAAAGGTTAGCTTAGCTTAAACAGGGCTAGCCTACTGGAAGCAGGTTGAAACAACTAGCTTGACTGTTGTTTTTATTTGTGGACCAGGAGACTATCAACCATCAAAGCTGTTGAAATCTCTCTAACATGTACAGTTTGGCTTTCTAACCTCTGCAGATACTTGACTCACCCTAGCAGACAAAATGTCCATGACAACAGACTGTGAACACAGTGTTTATCACCATGGGAGACTGCATCAATTACCATGGAGATGGGTTTAATTGAGGGAAGCAGGGCCTGGGAGAGCTGGAACTGGTCAGGCTGGTTGTAACATTCAAGCTCACTTTACTGTTGTTCTACTGTAAATGCTGAAAACATCCATTAAATATAAGTAATAGAGGCAGAGTGGAACCACAGATAAAGGGATGGAAGAAGAACTGGCAGCACATGAGGATGGATCTGGGCTTAAAATGAGGGAGGGCTGGTTTAGCCGAGGATAGGAAGGAAAGAGGCGCCACCCACCGTGGGAGCCGGTTTTGTCCAGGAAGTTGCTGAGGTTGAACAAGGTGTTTCTAGATGCCAGGAACTGCACGAATCTCTGCAAGAAAGGACAAATACACAGGGTTTATCTCTCTGCCAGGCACCAAATGACAAATATGGTGAGTTGCCCGCAGTTTTTGGCAAATTAGTCAGCATTTGGGATGAAAACACAGTGAAACACATTTGGTGTCCTGAATCTGAATGGATACATATGAACAAAACTGATTTGAATTTTAAAAAAAAAGTAATTTTACTAATGGAGAAATGGCCACAGGTTACACCTCACAGTTATGAATAAACACATTATATACCACCAGTCATGGCTCGTTATATTTTCATGATCGTTTTCAAACAGATGGCTCCGTCTCGAAGGCTCTGTTGAGCACTTCCAGCACCCTACCTCAAACCTGTGAAACTGCCTGTAGCAGAGAGTGGCATTAATAAAAGAGGTGTGATGCTATACTTGTATCTCGCTTGAGTGAGTACAGTGGAGAGAAATCCAGAATTAAAGGAGCAATGCTGCAGCCTTCGTAGGGAGTGTGTGAATACCCATCAGACCAGGACCAGGACATATAGCGTAATAGAGACAAATAGGCTCAAAGAGAAACTCACTCCAGCGACACACACACACTCACACACACTGCTGATGTTCATTCAGTGCCTCCATCTACGTAAACACGGGGCATAATAACATGAGTGGAAGGTTAAGAATGAAAAACTCCCCCTGGAGAAATGGTGAGCTACACATTACCTCCCCTCCTCCTTTCATTCTCTCTCTCTCTCTCTCTCTATGGTGTCAGTACTCTCTCTACCACCATCAGGAAAAAACAAAAGCAAAGCTAAAAACAAACAGGTCTCAGGAGACAGGAGGTACATACGTATATTGCCTCGTCAAACTTCTTTTTGTAGCTTACACACATCTACGTCCGCTTTCCCTTTGGGCTTTTGTATGATCATCACACAGATAATAGCACACATGGAAGAAATGAGCTTATATGTGTGCAGAGGGGTCACAGTGCAACACAGCTTACCCCTTCTCCCCTGACACCTGCTGTAGCGACTATAAAACGTTAATGCTATTATCTTCATAGCATTAAATCTCCTCTGCTTTCCATCTAATGCATGCTGGGAAAACAGGCAACCCATCACTCCATGATGCTGAAGAGGAAAATGTAGGTATGGAAGTCAAGTGAATGACTGTCTCACAGTCTCCATCAGCTACAGTATTTTCTCTCTTGCTCTCTCCTGTCAAATCATTCACAACACGTCTCTCACTGGCATTGTTGTTTCAACATGTCTCTCCTTTGTGTCATTTGCAGTTCAGTGGCAGCTTGGCCACTTTGATGGGCTGTGAAGGAGCATCTGCGTATCTCCCTGAGCGATCCCCTGGTGCACATTCAGAGCTATTGTCTTTCTTCAGCTGTCAGGACATAAACTGGGTCAGGGGGTCATGACCAGGAGGCAGAAGGCCAGTCCCTCTGCAAATGCCACAAATGCTGTTGAGGCCAAAATGTACAAGTTTGGGTTAAAACTAAAAATGTAAAGGGTATTGTGCAGAGAAGAAGTGAAGTAATGATGATAAATCCTGAGGTAAACTATAAAAATGCATGCAAAATCATAAGCTGTCATTATATTGTCTTTCTATATGTCGTAATGAAGAGTCTACTTAAGTGTATATGTTATTTTATATATCACAAGTAATGGTACTATTATTTTGAAGTCTCAGCTCAAAGTTACAAACAAATCTTGTTGAGTGAGACTCACTGCTGTTCACTACGGACTTAATTTGATGTGAACAGTTATAAGAAAACTATACCACATGCTACGAAGGCTTTTATTTACTCTTCAGCTAACATAGTCTCTATATTTTCTCGTGTGTTTAACTGACGAGTAGCAAGAAGTCAGCCACTTGTGTCTGCCTCCGCTTCAAGGAAATTATATTAGCTAATTTGTCACTGAATACTTGTTATGAACTCTTTCTGTCAGCACACACTGTCCAATTTTCTCTTTTAATTTCCATTTAAGTAGCTTTATACCTGCATAATTAATTTCTTTGGTTGCTTGAGGGGGCCGTGACAAGCTTGACATTAAAAAGCAGTATTATTGGCATAGTGTCATTTACACATCCAGCAGACATGACGCAACATGAGAACTCATTTGGAGTTGTGATTCTTTTGAGACGATGAATAAAAGTCTGTTTTGGTCATCTGCATGCTCAGCTGCTACATGCTCCACAGCTAGCCGCTAACTGTCATCTGTCATCTGTCATCTGATGCTAAGCAGGTCGTACGGTAAAATGATGTGTCAAAACTTTTTAGCTCAAAACAGCTGCCTGAATTGCATGGGAATGATACGGATGAGCATTCGAAGGCTGACTGCAATAAAGTTGTGGTCCATAAAACCAAAACAATGAGCTAAAAGAAGCTAAAATGCTCCATAAAGCTAAGAGAACTGCTGAGCTCTGTACATCTTTCACATTGCACTTTTGAACCATTGTTCATATAAAAATATGTATTAGTGCAGTTTTATTGTTCAAAATGTTTTAGTTAAACACTCATCTTGTTGTCTTCTCTTGTTTTTATTGATCATAGCATGACATATGCACATTTTACCTGAACTACAGGTTGTGCCTACAGTACAGTACATGCATGAAAAGCTACCTGTGCTCCTGCTGCTGTGTGTTTTTTAAACAGGTATTTGTGTGTCTCCCTTGGGTCTTGTGTGGAAAGTCGACTGAGCAGCGACGCCCTTGTCCGGCACTGCCCTACTTTACATCTGACAGCTTTCTAGTACAACTTATCCTCTACCAACTCTACAATCACACAATGGTGGTCAGTGGATCAGGTAGGATAACCCTAACCCTTACTCACTTCTTCTGACTGCACTTGACCGGACATTACAAGCAGCTACAAACATCAGTATGTCATCAGCGTGTGTGTAGATAACTCACCTCGTTGCCATGCACCATGAGGTGGTGCGTGGTGATCAGGGCTTTGAAAACCACCACCCAGCTGGCGTTGCCGGCCCTCTCCATCAGCGTGTCGGCCATCTGGGGGACGTTCACATTGGTTTCCTGGGTCGCCTGGATCAGGACTGTCAAGCATTGAGGAGAGGAGCGAGAGGAGGTCAGATGGTGGGTATTAGCAGGGGAGAGACTCAGCACAGGTACAGTGTGTCCTGAAAGCCTTTTATTCAGGTAACGACAGCACAAACCACTGCAGGTAGGGGGTAAGAAGAAGACGGATGGGTGTGAAATGACAAAGAGATGAATGCTGGAGTAAACGTGGTGCTCTGGTCTGGGCTTTGCTGCATTTCACAGCTGCACTCTCTTGCATCCTAATTCTCATTTTAATTCACCATATGTATCCCTCTGCACTTTATCGGGGGTGGTCTGAGTAAAAAGTAAGGCCATTTATATTAGGCTATGTGTCTGTGAAAGATTACCTAATCTGTTTAAGTGTGTGTTAATTCCTCTTATTTTGTCAATCAGATGCCTATTAAGCAAGTAGCCAATATATTTGTGCAAAGAAGAGTTTCCATCAACAGGATTGCGTCTGGAAGCAGCCATTTTCCATCCTAATGAAATGTATTTAGTTGAGTGCTTCACATTACACCGCCATCGCCTGGTGTGAGTCACGCTGGCTGCCGCTTTGTTCGTTTCTGCAGCCAGTCATTAATACCGGCTCAGGCAGAGGGAGAGTGGAATATTCCACAGCAGAGAGAGAAACCAAAAAGGAAAAAAAAAAAACAGGGATTGCAATGTGATTCAGACTTTCAGCCTCCAAATCAGAAGCAGACAGACAAACAGCCTGTGCTAAAGCAACACACCAAGATTTTGACAGAGTAGCCTCTTGTTAAATATTGTAGTGCAGAGATAAGATCTTATGTAATACAGAGATGGCTTCCTGAAGATTATTGACTCTATAAAGCCATGCTGATAATATCATGATGATGAATACTACAGTCACAGATTGTAATAAGTGTATACTCCTATTCTTAAAATGGAAACTCACTTCATGAGGAAAAGACTAGCTGTTTCCATGTCAGTGGAAGGATTACAGTATGAACCTTTTATGTCACAACATCCTCTAATGCTCTTCAGTAGTAAGGCAGCTGACACACACACACACACACACACACACTAGCTCTGCAATTCTGCTCAACTTTATGAAGTTTTTTACAACTTCAACTTTACATTTTCGGTTAACTGCTCTCATCAGTCGTGTTACTAACTGAAGCAGACTTATAAACCCACTGTATCTGCCTGTGAAGTCATCCAAATCCATACACATGCATAAATCATTCGACACCCACCCAACAGAATTACTTTATCCGATTTAGCAACCCACACCTGCAGGTGACATATCACTCCACCTCTAGCGGTCCCTCTAGGCTGTATTGACTTTTTAATTATGTCAAACAGTGCAAGCTTTCCAAGGGATTACTTTTTATTGTGTGCTGCATTGACGTTTTAGTGTTTTCTTTAACGATTTACCTACACCTACATTTCCATGCGCATAGTAATGTCACTACAGCAAATATCAGGGGACATTTAAGCAGCAAAAATAAAAAAAAACTACACTTATAAACTTGACAGGATGGAGGAAACTCTCCAGAGATTACAGAAATACACTTTTAGCTTCTGAAATCAATATTTTTAAACAGCTTTGATGGAACTCAGGACGAGAACGACGACCGCTTTACTCAGAACAATTTCACCGTACACACTTGAAATGCTTGAATGACATTTTGGATGTGTGGAAGATTAATCAGATTCTTCAATTTTACGCCTGCAGTGCCCATTGATATAACACAGAGACAGATATTTCTCTCACAAGTTAGTGGAGACCAAAAAAGAGCTACAACGAGAATGACTGTTAGACTTAAACGTGTTGGGAGGCCAGAAAAACAAATCAGCACTATGTCAGTTTCACACAGTCTCGCTGTACCAAACTGGACAAAACACGTGTTAATGTTGCTTTAATTTTAGAACGTACCAACGTCCAGGCTATAATATGAAAAAAAAAAATTTCCATGACTAGAACTCCCCTCAAACTTGAGTAATGCTAGCTGACTAGCCTAATTTAATGTATTGTTTATGTGATAAATACAGTACATTCATATAGCACTTTAACAGTAACAATGTATCACAAGCTTGGCATATCTTGACAATACCCAACCAATCTCTTGTTGTATTTCCTTCCTCCTGTTTACCAGCATCAGATAACAATAGTCTGTGTGTATAGAACATCAATTCTCCGGCAGAAAGGAGAACTGTCTTGCCTAGCAAACCCCGAGGGCCTTGTCTTCAGAGAGCGTGTAAGGAATGAGCTGAGAAGGTGTGTATGCAGAGTGTGGACGTGATGGACAGCGAGGGACAGAAAACATGACCGCCATCATTTTAAGAGCTTTGATTCAGCAGAGCAGGGCGGACGCAGAGCAACTACTATTGAGTCCTGTGATTCATTAATAGTGTCATATCCATGTCTGCTCATTGCCAGCAGACTGGGAGGCAGCTGAGAGGTGTCTATTGAATTTTCCTCCCCAGCTCAAAATAGACTAAATTCCAGTCCGACTCACACCTAGTGCACCTCACACATGGAGCAGACTGTCACTCAGATTCACATGGAGTAAATGGGGTGTTTGGGAACAGAAACGTTTTCCTTCAAAGTAAGATATAGATTAAAATGAATGTTTCTAACAACTCTTGTAAAATCCTTTTTTACAGTTTTTTTAGGTATTGATATATTCCATTTTTGTAAATCAAATAGATCTTATCATTTAAATCCATACAAAACTGAAGGGGGAACCTTCCAGGAGGTTATGGTTCGACTATTTCTTACACGGCAGCAGTGGATTCCTATAGTCTTGCTCTCTGCACTGCCCTTAAATTGCACATGAGAACCAGATGTCAGAATAAAGTTCCAAAGAAATACATTATTTACTCCAGTTTGAGTGGAGTCTTCTAAAACTTACCGTGCCCTGATGTTTTACTTTTTTATAATTAATTTACTTAATTAATTACTTAATTTACTTTTAATTTACTTTTTTTAAAAATGAAAACCACATGTTTGTCTTGTGCTGTTTTAAAAATTCACTTTTCAGCAGAAATAAATGGGCTTGGGTTGGAGTACCAGTGACAGCGTATGGAAATCAAAAAATGTATGTGGGGACATCATATACTCCTGCCTTGTGATTTTAATTTCAAAATGGATTTAATTTGAGAAGAACTCCTTCCACTCGCGTCTCTCACTCAGCTTTGTATTGAAAAATTGAAAGTGTGGAGGATAGTGTGCCATTTTCTTTGATTAAATGAAAATGACTTCTTTCTGGTTTATAATGCATGTCTCTATTTCCATGAAAAAAGTCCAGTAGCCTGTAGTAGGTGTCCCTGAACAGATAACTGCATGAATAATCATGCAAAAATTGCATTCAAGGTCACTTTGCCTTGACTGTCATGCTACAAGTCTGCTAGCGTTTTCGCTCCCTCTATCATGCTTTCATCACGGCGTAATGATTGCTGTGCATGTCCTCTTCAGTAGTAAGGCAGCTGACACGCACACACACATAAACACACATATGCATGCACGCACACAGAGAGAAAGGGATAAGCCCTACAGGGATGATGAGTCAGCAGCCCGCATTGCTTTGCAGTCTCTATCTCAGTCTGTCTCACTCTCTGCCTGTCTGCCTCTGAACTTCTCACTGTGAGGGTCAGTAAACTGTGCAAACTGCACAGCCACAGCCACTTAATATACATACACTGCTGCATCAAACCTACTCCAAATGATATCTTAATGGGAGTACAGTAAGAAAATGAATGTACAGAAGATTATGGCTGTAATTCAAGGTATTACAGTATTTGTTGCCAGGCGGCCGCTGGTTCTGCACTGCAGCTGACAATTGAATCAAACAGTGGGTCCACGCTACGACATATCTTTCCTTTGTCTGTTCGGCTATGGCGGCCGTAGCTACTTATGATAAACACAGCGTGCAGGAGGATGTTACAAAAAACCCTTTCATCAGCTCACTCTTCAATGAACCCTAATGTGAACTGACGTTAGTGTATTTGAAAATGGGGCTGGACACATTTTCGATGAATATTTAAACATGCAGGAGAATAAAACATAATCCTGCAGAAAGAGAAACAGAGAGTCGCTGGTCTGATTGAGATGCTGAACAACAATCCAGCAGGATCTCCTGACTCACCGTCTCCCGCGCCTTCCTCCTCAATTATTCATACGTGTGAGTGTGAGTAAGAAAGAGAGGGAGAGAGTGCAAGGCAGCTCGATATGGGGCCCTTGTCGAGTGCTAGCACACACAGAGAGTCACGCTGACTAAGAATTACTTGCATGCTTGGAAACTCCACGTCCTGTGTGCTGCAACATACAGCAAGACACAATTATTTGTATCACCTCCGTTCCAGCAAAATATAACGTGATGTGCAGAAATTTCAAACTAATTGTTCTCTGAGACAAATCATTTGCAGAGCACTCCAGTGATTTAGTATTGAATTTTCATATACAGCAGGCAGAGCTTCAGAAACAATCCAAAACAAACTGTCAAACTGTCTGATTGATGCCTACATCTTTCAAACTCCGGCACAGGCTTTCTGCTCGTAGTCTCCGAGCACAAACCGTGACAATCCTGATGGCGTGACCACGGTTGCTGTCTTTTTTTTACTTGTCCAGAGCCACAGAGGATATTATATAATTGTTTTCACAGGCTGAGCAGTACTCTTTATGGACAGTACACTGATCTTGGTGTGCAAAATCAGTGTAGTTCCCCAATTAAAGGCAAAATACTGCCCTTAATTTTGTAGTTTGATGAACAAGTCAGGTGAGAGTCCAGTCCAGTCCAAACCTCTATGCTGTCCTGCTTTTGGTAACTACCTTTTAAAGCTGCACTCCTCGATGTTTTTATATTATCAGTTGATTCAGTGAAGACATGTACTGTCAAAGGATTTACTGGTAGTAGGTACAATTTCCATATCTTTCGGTATTGGTTTTACAACCTGCAGCTTCACAGTTTTGGTTCACTCTCACTGTTCTTACCTGCATCTGCATTGGCTGAATTTCAGCACTAAAATGAAGCTCAAAAAAAGCCACTGTGCACTCACTGCCCAGCACAGCTATCAAGAAGCTAGTGGACACAGTGGGGCAGTATTTGAATGCAAATTAATTCAAGTACTGAGAAAGAGAGTCGAGACAAAAAAAGTCCATCTATCTTGGCGAGTGCAGGAAGAGCCTCATGATGCCTCACTGATAAAAGCTTGATGCAGAATGTGGACTCAGCTGAGAGCTACCATGGAGAAGTGGTGGTACAGTACAACTAAGAGTAATTACATGGTGAGTCTGTCCATCTGTAAGAGCAGTTATCCAACAGCTGGTGATTAATGCGATAGTCACATCTACACTTAAATCTACAGAATCACAGGTTTTCAACTGCATTCGAGTAGAGCCCCCTGGACTACAGTGCTACTTGAAGTAGCACACACGCACAGACACACACATATGCAGCCTAACTGCTGGCTAAACGGCTGCATATTGCTGTTGTAATATGTAACATGAGAGTATTTTTACTCATGAACAAACATCAATAATGTTTTTTATGGATCCTGAAAAGTTGAGATAGAGAAGATTACTATAAACAAATAAACAGAGTCATTATTAACAGCTTTTACTGGCCTCTGTGCTGCATTATGGAGGATGTCATATCTACTGCCCTCCACTCAGTCTTCACACAGGAGGCAGAGACACACACCCCTGCCTACATCAGTGGAGTTGAGTAGGAGCGTCAGTGATAATGGCGAAGCGACATGTCTCCACAGAGTCCAGAGGATACTAAAAGACAACACCCACCTCAGCCACAGTCTGTTCACCTTGCTACTATCTGGCAAAGGTTACAGATGTATGCGCTGCCGTACCGCCAGACTACTGAGCAGCTTCATCCCTCAATCTGTGAGACTCCACAGTTCATCGGCTTCACTCCACCATATGAAATATTTAGCTTTTTTGTTTCATTTAAGTGGCTAAAAAGGACTCAAACTCAATTTCGTTTTGCAACCCTGGTGTTGTTAAATGATATACATATAAAGGCACACACATGTTTACAACAGGACCTGTTTACAAGACATGTAATATTAATAAATACATTCTGATTAAAACAGCAGAGGATGAGTCTAACAGTCTCTCGTACTGTTGTCCTTGTACCAAATTTCTGTCCCTCACTGACAGAGCATGTCCTTCATTTAAAGCCCGGGGATTTTTGGCTGTTACACAAGGTTATTCGTGACATGAGGATTACAAGAGCCTCTGAACTATTCTACATATTTGTTACATTGTGCACACATACACACACTCTCGCACACACACACATCCTCCCCCTGTTCTAAATTTACAAACACAGCACCTGAGCCGTCATTGTGCAGCACAGCGAACAGAGAGAGGAGAACCAGCGGTCTGACATGTCCTCATCCTCTACAGTGTGTTTGTGGTTGTGAAATAAGGGGGATGAGAGACGAGAGGAAAAAAACACATCCACACAAAGAGACATTCATGTCCAACGCTTCAGAATGCAGCCAGATATGAATCAGCATATCCAGCTTCATCTGTAATGCATGAAATTTCCAGTGCAATTTTCTCGAACTGAAACCGTCCCATGATACAAGTGGACCCTGGGGAGAATCACTGTCTCAAAGATGAATTAATCCTTGAAAGTATTTTCTGTGTAGCCGCGGCTTGTTGTAGCTCACTCTTCCACACCAGAACACTGCAGAAAACACAAAGATTTGCATTCAAGTCACTTATTCATAACAATAAGCATGGCCAGTGGGGTTGATTCTGAAACAACTCTTGCTTCTGCAATTCCAACCTCTAGAGAGCAGTTCTATGCTGGCAGATGTCACTGAGCATGCTCAGGGGTTTGGCTTCTTGTTTACAGTGCTGTGAGGAATAACAGACACTGGTTATGTTTATTGTAATGGAGCTATATGTCGCTCAGTACAACAATAATGGCTATTTAATGTGTTTTTAATCACTTTTAGATATGTTCTAGTCAGGAGGTACAGCATTAGCAGCACTCCTTAGTGGGATAGAGTCATCCTTGGTTTTGGTCTCTATGTATTGTGTGTAAATACACTGCTATCTAGCCAAATACTGAAGTTATCAAGCTACACGCTATCTCTGTGATCACAGTGGTCCGTGTAGCCTACTGGGGAAAGTGTGAGTGTCCACATCCAGCTGTCAGACATCAGTTCATGTATGTGGAGATTATACACTGTCCAGTAGGGACACATTTTTGGCATGTATTGTCTATGTAGCCAAAGCCTGAAATACCTTATTCCTCTTGGCAATAGATGTCTATTGTTGTCCAAAAACTATTAACAAGCGTCTACAGCCATGCTCGCAGCTCTGTGCAGCTGTATTAGGCATAGTGGTGCCTTCAGCTAAATGCTAACACTGGCATGCCAACATGCTGACTGGCTGTGAAGCGCCAACATGCAGATTTGTACCACGTTGACCATCTTAGCTTACTTAGTTATAATGCTTGCGTTTGCTAATAAGCACTACCACAAAGTACAGGGCATGAATATCCGTAAAAATAATTTCATGGCTGAAAATGCATAAATGAGTCATATCCAACATTTTCTTGGACAAATGTGGCCACTGTAGTTTATTTTGAGTCAGTCCTGCAGATGTTGTCCACACCAGCAGAACTGCCAACAACAAATGCATTATTTATTCCTGTTTGATTTGATATTTGCTTAAAATCACAAGTGTTTTAGGAAATTATGGTCTATACTATACAGACATATACATATACATATACATATACATATATAGGAACCAAAGAGCTGGAGTGCCACAGACAAGGTAGGGAAGGAACTATTGATCGACAGATGCATTGTTAGTTTTGTCCGTTTTTTTTATAGGATCTACTGACAAGAGTTATTCTGTAAAGGTGTCCCAAGCCGGGGGGGTTGGAATGACTGATTTGTCGACTCTCACTCTTTGGACTCCTGTGCTCTATTGACCCACACAGTGTCACATAACTGTCACTTAATACCACACCAGGACGCCCTGCAGCATCTGCCACACCCAGCACACAACTGGCAGCACTCAGATTTCACACAGCAGCCTTTAACATATCAATAACTGTAAGCGATATCAAAGCTGCTGTGTGTGAGTACAACTGCAGGCAGACTGCCAGGCACGCATGCACCACAGGACAGACTTAAGCATTTACGCAAGAGCTGCATGACGCACGCACGCAACATCCTCCACATAATTTTCAGAGATGGATTTTTACAAATGTACCATTGAGCACGACAGGGGACGTGACAAGGTGGTTTCCTAGGCAACAGGCTCTCATATTTGCAGTTGCATCAAGGATGCAGTAAGATTCCTTTAAATTGTCTTCACAGGTGCCAAGTGATGGGGGTCAAAGCCAGATGTATGTGAGTCACACCAGCCTTCACACAGCTGTATGGTTCAACACTGAATTCTTATAAATAGTAATACCATTCACATAACCTCTGTGCTGATTTATGTTACTTTCTATACTGTGAATATGTATATCTATATTTCATATAGATCGATATTATTAATAGGTGACTCAGGCGCATGAGGACTGGTGTATTCAGTGAGCTCTCTATCTACATAAGAGTGCAGAGTGCACTACAAGCCATGCTGCATGAGTGATTCGTTGTTGAGCTACACATGAACGGACCATGAAGGCACAGTGTTTATTTATAGCTTCTCTCACCCTCAAGCAACATACAGGGGGAGAGAAAAAATACCCAGAATGCACTCTGTCCCAGCGTAGCATAGCACCAATGTGGTGTGGCAGCTAAACAAAGAGGAAGCCATTGAGATCCAGACACGGTGGAGGCTGGAAGTGACATCTGAGGCAGAAGCTGGCATCTCACACAATGCTGCTGCTGCTGGTGGATGCAGATAGCAGCGCTGCCTTCATATAGACATTTTCAGTGACATTTCACTCAGCTATTGCTTGGTGGAGTGTGTTTTCTGTGATGCAACTGATGGGTAGAAAATCCCACATTCATTCAGTACCAGATGTCGTTGAAGTGTGTTGTGTTCATTGTTAAATAAAAACAACAGATTTCATAGCAAATAAACTGGATATCAGGGACATTACTTTCTTTGAATTTTTACTGGACTAATACGTCAATAAACAGAGCTGATATCAAGGCCACTGTGTGAGTTCAACTCAGGGTGAACTGCAATCATCATCGCACAACACTTCACCAAGAACAAAACACACGCAAACTCTGTTTTATTGTCCAAAGGCAGATTTGTACCAATAAGTACCAATGGGGACATGCCACAGTGGATTTTATTGGAACTGAAGAGTTTAACAAAATTCATTTTAGTGTGTTCAGCTTAAGGCAGCCACTGGTTTTTTATTCATTTCTAATATGAAAATCCCATAGGAGACTCATTAAACTGGCATGAGTTGCTTTCAGTGTTTCATACTGTACCAGTATAGAAATTAAAGAAATTAAAGGATGCCTGCAATTATAAAAAAATTAAAAAATATTTTTTCAATTTGAGAAAGTTGCAGTTTGTCATAAATCTAATCAAGTGTTGTGAAAATAAGTAAATAGAAAGACTACACACCCATCAGTCGAATAAGTGACGTCGTCTTGTTTAACCAGTAACCGAGACTGTGTAGAGTCAGCTAGCTATATTAGCTAGCTCACAAAACTGACGAATAACCGCACAGCTGTCAGTATGGCCAGACTTGTTGTAGTTTTGACCATTTTTAGTACTTTTTCTGTGCCAAGGTGATAGTCATTGGCCAAATTTCCCAAACACAGTGGCACTGCTAGCAAACAGTGCCACGTAGATTATCTGTGAAAATGTGATTTGTTGCAAATTGGTCACTATCTCTAACATTAAGGGCGGTTGGTATAGCTAGTTTAAGTTGGACAGTAGTTGCTGGGTTCAGGCAGTAAGCTATACCTTAGGAAACTATACTTTATGTTAGGTATAGCTTAAGTAAGTACAGCTGTAAGAAAGTGAGACTAGTAGCTTGGTCAGATAACTGCTGTTTGTTAGCTGTTCGATGAAAGACAACATACCGTCTCAAAGCCTGCTCTGTTGTGAAGAGTACGCTATGTGACTGACAAACATGTTCAGTGCTAACAGCTGAAAGGTGTTAGCTTGCTTTGTTGGGTAAATTAAGCTTGTCACTCATTAGCGTGCCGTCAGGAGAGAGGAAGAAGCTTTCTTAATAAGTTTAAGACAATAGTTGGACACCAAAACAAACCATGTGCAATGCTGTGACATCTTTCTATGCTGATGAACTTGTAACACACCATGTTCAGTCATGGTGGCAGGCTATCACTGCTCTTACTATTGTCTCTTTCTCTTTATTTTATTATCCAAAAAGAAGAAATGCACATTATGCATAATTTGAGCCGCAACTAGAAGCTGTCAGATATTGGGCCGATATAAATACTCTCATGAACCTTCGACAGGCTGATTTACGTACTAACTCATGTTCTACATGTATCATTAAGTGACTGTGTAGCAGGTAGATGTTTCCTCATCGGTGTGCAGATCAGTCTCTAATGACTATTGCTGTCCTTCTTGCCCACAGCTCTAATGTCTGCCTGACTACTGATGCTCTCAGACATAAAAAACAACATACATTATAGGCAATATATCTTCTTACTGAGCATCACCAGTCTAGCATCTCTTCCTGCCTGCAATCATTTTGTCCTCCCTAGCTCCCTTCATCCCATAGCTGCTAGTCTCCCATGAGGCTTTGTGTCTTCCCTGTTTGAATAGAATATCCCCAGCTTGTGCCTTGTGTATTTTTGCTCCTCCAAGAAAGGAGACAGAGACAGATAGCCACCTTGCATGCTGAGCCAAATAATGCAGCAGGACAATTTGTTTCCTATTACTTCTTTTTCTGGCAGAGAAAAATCTGTATCTATGAGCAACAGTAGGTTTGTTCAGGGCTGTGGAAGAACAGGAAGGGAGGGCGGGAGGTGTGAAAGTAACAATGAAATAAAGGGTGAAAAGAATCAGTTGATGCAGAACTATTAAAATTACTCATGCCCTCCTGATGAATGTTTGTACCGCGTATTCCTGACACTGAATTTGGCCATATGCTTCTGAGATTGCAGTGGTATATAAAGAAAAGGTCATTTTCTCCTTTATTTAGCTCAACCCATTAAAGGCAGAGTAGAGCTGTCCCATTGGTTAACATCCAAGCCTTAAAAAGAAATCCAAAAGAAATTCCTAGAGCTCCACACAAGGTGCACAGATGAAGAAAGCTTGAGCTAAGATTTCTAGCAATGTCTAGTGTTTGCATGAGTAAGTACCGTAATCAAATGATAATCTAAGAAGTCAGACAACACTTAACTGTGCTGCAGGTCAACATCTGGAGGTCTCGGCAATCTTTCCTTGACAACAGACATGGTTCTTCTATCACATTAACACAGTGTGTGTATGTTGCAGAATACTAGTGCTGTGTCTGAAACACATGGGTAGGCTATGTATCTCAAGATTGTCAGAGAGCACCTGAGGGCTTCTTGGAATATTTCAGATGCAGGAAAATAAAGATACATGACAAGTGAAAAAAAAAAAAGGTTTTGCTAAAACCCAACTGACTCACTAAATAATTCTCTTGAACAGCGTTTTTTCCAATCTTAGTTTAGCAGCACACCAAGTCTGGCTTTGGATTTCTCATGTGCACGTAAGGAATTAATTAGATTATAAATGAATCTTCTTGTGAGTAGCTCACTACCAACAGCAGCAACCAAGTATTACTTCCAAAGCCACAGCACGGCAATAACAACTGGACTAGTTTGTGGGGTAAAGAGGTTATATAAAGAACAGTCATGTTTACAACTAAGACCTGTGTAAATCCGTGAGTTCCGTGTTGTTAAATGTTACTCTGTCTTGGTCCGTCTTCCCCTGTGTTGCCTCCCAGCATTTCATTCCAGTGTTTCTTCCAGTGTTTTCTCCAGTGTTTCCTCGTGCCTCCCATTTGGTGTTTCTGATTTTGGTTTCTTGTTTCTCGTTTGATTTGAACTCTGCTTTTCTGTTGCACTTTGTTTAAGCTTTTTAGTTGCTACTTTGTTTTTGGTCCTAGTGACTCATTTTTGGTTCCTGCTGGTTTGTATAGATTTCTGGTGTTTTGTATTTTCAGCTTTTATTTTATTAACGCACGCTTTTCGTTCCCCCTATGCTGCCTCCTGCGTGTTGTCTGCGTTTGGGTCCTCTTCTCCTGTGACAAAGTGTAACAAATTCTATAGTTTTCCTTAAAATTATTCTAATATTAAGGCTAACTATGTCTAGTTGGGCTCTATCCATCTTATGTTTAGCCCCGATGACACCTTCATGAATTATGGGAGAGACTATCGCTGAATCGTGACGCCAAAACCTGCGTTTTACATGGTCACCAGACGCTAACCCCCCTTTCTTGGAGTGATTGGTACGGTGTATCATTCATTCATGAAGATCTAGGTCAGCAACTTTATCAAGTGAATACTACCAACACTATATTATTATTGCTTAGCCCACTTAGCTAACACTTCTAAAGTCTTGAAAGTGCCATTGGTGCATCAGTTATTATAATACTTTCTCACCTACGCTAGCTCCACGGAGTACCAGAAGTACAATCCTGAATGGTTTCCCCAGTAATCTCTTCAGTGACCTCCCCAGGAAACTCGTGGATACCGTAAGAACATCCGGTCTTCTATGTTGACGATCAACTGTTGTTTAATGATGGCTGTTTTACCTGGGACATGCAGGTTTAGCATCAGTCTTTCAGCATGATACCTTGTATGTAGCCACCAAGTGCATATGTAACCTCTTGTACAAGAGTCTCCTTTTAGAATGAGTCAGCAGGAAACATTAAAAACTCAGCCGGACACAGTGTTTTAAACCAACTAATGGAGCCTAAGTAGCTTCCTAGCTCCAACTCTTCAACTCTGTCAGCAAATGTTGTCATTTCAGATGGAAATATAAATGATTTCCCAGCCAGTCTGCCTTTGTCTACCTCTGTCTGAAATCAAGACAGAATTGCGAGAATGGAAAGCCTGACAGGCACAGTGGCAGTAACGGACAAGGGTGAGCCTTGTAACAAATGTTCAGCTTCTAAATTTATCATTGACTAAATGACATACAGACCTCCAATGTAGCTTTAAAGAAGTTGTTGAATAGTTCATAAATAATTGATTGATTTCACTGCTTGTGTGGCACGTTGAAAGCCAGATTCATCTTTGCACCTTGGTCTAAGAGATTGATTAATCCTTCTCAGACAGGCTGCCGCACAGCTTTCTAAACTAGACCAAACTTTTTAAAAGCCATCTCAGTGTTCCCACAGGTTCTCCTTTATCCTGTGATTAAGTCAGTGGGGGGACACTTTTATCGTGACAATATTTATCGCAAAGTCGGGTCCTGAGGCAGATCCCAGCAGTCAGACAGAGTAATAAAACTGCAGGATACCCAAGCCTCTATGCATTATTGATATGCAGCCTGGGTATTGACATGGCCTCTTTACTGTTTGAGCTGCTGGAGAGGCTGCTGCTGCTTACCTGCACAAAGGACTGTATACCCAGGTACAGCAGACCTCGGTGTGTACCTTCTGCCCATTTAAGTGCAATAAATCCCCCCAACAGACACGACTGTGCTGTAATATTTATGTTTTTATCCTCAGACTAGCAGGCTCAAGGGCACTGCGACCTCTGAAGAGCATCAGAAAAAGGACTGAGAGGCGAGGGAAGAGGTGGGTGGTACTAAGAAAGGAGAAGCAAATCAATTTGAAATGGCTGCTCAGATTTAAAGAGGATAATGATAGCAGCTGTATGGGGGATCCTGGTCCCAGCTCATTAATCTGGACACACACTGTTGGTAGGACAGCCCTACTCCCACACATTGTTTGACATTAGAGAGACATTCTGGGGCTTGCAACGATACCCGCTGTGAGATCAGCGCTGCGGTACACGCTGGGATCTCTTACCAGCCTCCTTTCACATTCCTCTGTTGACTGCAACTCCCCATTAGACGAGCAGTGCACAGAAGTGCATCATTAAAGGAGGAAATAGAGGAGGACAGAGTGGGAGTGTAAGGACGGAGTGGGTGAGGCAGAAGATGAGGACCAATTGAAGGGACAGAAAGGCTGGAGGATGCTTCTGAGTTTTTCTCCTCACATACAAGCATCCTTTATATTGACTCATACTTAAACTGGACGCATGTATTGTGACAGCCGTTGGTGGCAAATTTGAAAAATTGTGAGAATCTAGTCCTCACACAGGAATTTAACTGAAGCAGCAAGAAAAAATGTCTAGCAGCAGTTCCAACGAAGATATCCACATTGACAGCGTGGGGTCAGCGAGTGGAGGTGCATCGAAAAATGGTTTCTTTATTGCCTGAGTTTTAC
This sequence comes from Pagrus pagrus, assembly GCF_965226575.1. NCBI lineage: Eukaryota > Metazoa > Chordata > Actinopteri > Spariformes > Sparidae > Pagrus > Pagrus pagrus. The sequence goes on along the minus strand of NC_140191.1, from coordinate 26,133,194 downwards.
TGACGTTTTTCATGTTGAGGCTCTCTGCCACAGTATTTTCAGACTGACAGTCCATGGACACGACAACTTCAGCTACTGTTGCCAGGAGACATAATATCCTTCATGCGCATTTTGCTGGTTCATACCTGAAGCAAAAACATAATCCCAAAGCAAAGTACTGACAAAAGAGATGCTGAGAACACTAAAGGTGATCCATGTAACAATTTGAGGTAATTTACACGTGTTAATCTCTTTTTTATTGGCCCTATGGGAACGGATTGTGTCGTGACATGAAAAATGAGACCTTCCCCGTCTCTCTCAGTTGCCTATACAAGCCTGTGGACGATTTGTATGGGTTGATTTATGCTGCTGGACTGCTGATTTCTTTGTGAGGGACTTGGGTCGGATCTTCTGTGACAGTCGAAAGGATGTGACTTTAGGCACGTTCTTAGTGCCTCTCTCGCTCCACTACCAGAGAGCAACAGCAGCTAACATCAGTTTAGAAATGGGGTCCGCTAAAATAAACTAACAACCGGTTCCACAGAGCTTCTTTAATATTCCTCGATTGCTAAAGTGGGTGTCACTTGTTATTATACTGCAATTGTTAGGTGATGATTAGCTAGCCTGCCTGTGTGAAACCACAGCTTGTTGTGTGACACTTTGGATTTTGTAGCAAACATGATATAACATGTTAATTACTGAGCTTTAGAGGGGCTGGTGGACATACTTTTTTTTACCATAAGACAGAGCCAGGCGTACTTTTACTCCCCATTTCCAGTCGTTATGCTATGCTAAGCTAATAACCTGCTGGCTCCAACTTCTTATTTTGCTTACAGACATCAATCTTCTCATCAGATTATCAGTAAGAAAACAAGTTTCTAACTATTTCTTTGAACTCTATATAAACTATAGAAATAGTGAGGATTTGATGCAGAACTATACATTGTGAAGTACATCTTGCTTTAACCCAATGAGCTTGATGAATTTCAGATAGAGACTGAGTACAAACGACCTAAACATGTGTACTAAGCATGTATACTAGCACATGATTTACTGACAGAGCCCTCTCACCCCTCACTCTCTCCTCCCCTCCCCCATTTCAGGGAGACAGTCGGCCTGTCAAATGTGGTAACACATTGATGGTGACTCATGTTGTGGTAACAGCACCTTAGCAGCCAAAGGGAACTCAGCACGCTGTTTATGTTTCTCACCGCTCATCCTCCTGCTTTCTCCCCACCCTCCACACACACACACACACACACACACACACACACACACACAGCAGGTCATGTATCCTGCATTTGCTCTGAGCAGAGCATAATCGCATCACTGTGTTAAAAAACCTGTTAATTGGAGTGACTAGATTTAGAGCGGCAGCAGAGCTGGTGATAATTATTGCAGCAAACACAGACAGAATGTGAGCCGTGACGCCTAATCAGAATCAAGGTCATCACGATAAACGCTGTCTGTGTTAAAAACGTTGTGTGGATGTAAAGGAGAGAGAGAGAAGCGACCGCGAGAGAAGGGAAAATGATGGCGGACATTTTTGAAAACATAACTTTCAAGCTATAAACCTGTTCTAACTCTCTTAACAGTGGGAGCTTTAAGAGGTCAGGCCAACATGAGTAGCAGTAGAGAAAGATGGAGGCTAAGCAGCAGCAGGAGTGGTGGGGCCTGTCTTTGAAAACAGAGCCATCTTCATTTGGCAGACGTTCAAACCATGTTACACTCGTGCTCTAGCTGTCTCCCTCGGGCTGCACATACCCTGCATGTCCTCTGATCTCTGCCCCGGGCCTTTAGATTCACACTGAGGAGCAGCTTGGTTGTTATATCCACCAATCAGATAAATGCTGCCTTTAAGAAGTCTTTGCTCGTCACACATCCGGTTGCTTCATGGCGGAAGTGGTAACAAAATGGGCTCTCTGACAAAACTAATTATTTGGCAGCTGCTGTTTTAGGTTTTAAATCCGGCAGCAGAGAGCTGCAGCAGCAGACTGAAGTGGAAAAAGTGTGCACCGGGCAATTAATTGACAATTTAATTAATGCATTTGCCAGATGTTGTGTAACCCAGTCCAATCAATCCAAATTGACAGAATCACCGCAGTATCCTAAACACAGTCCTAATGGAGCGTGAGATGGGTAAGAGGGCGTAGTGGGCTAGTCTAAAATATGGTGGCGTCGCTAAGTCGTCGTCAGTGAACATGGCATGTGTGCCATTCCTCCATCTTGAACCCCTGAGTCGTGTGCCTGCCAGCGAGCCAGATGGTCACACTACTCCACCAAGAAGACAATTCAGAAGCCAAGTCTTGAGTTAGACTAAACCACATTTAAAGGTGGTCCGTGTCATCAAATATTAAGTACATGCTGTAGCCTCATTTGCTACAACCAGAAAAAACAACCAGAAAATTAAATACATTTTCATATAAATGTCTTGGCCACCTGTTGAAGGTCTGGGTTTCAAGTAGCAGTATCTTTAGTGAGAAGACTGTCAGTCTGCACAAGGTGGAATCTGCTGCATTAAAGGCACCCTGTTCAAAAATATGTTAAACCCTGAATTGTTTAAATCTATGTTTGCCAATTAGGTCTTCTTCTCGCCTGCATACTCGCATGTTTGCATGTGCGTCCTCCTGCACGTTCAAGCACCAAATCTAAAAAACATCGCTCCATTGCTTCACACAGACTCGTCGGTACATGTGCCTCAGCCAAGCGGGTTTGCGTGCATAACCTGGTGATTAAAGGCTAATTACTGAAAAGTTTAGTTTAAAAATTAGTTTACTTTTTAATTTGACTTTTCTAATTCACATTTACTTTATGGCACAAAAAGGGAAGAGGGTACTGTTGATACCAAGCCCCCAGGAGTGCCAAGCTTTTAAGCCAATTTGACACAGTAGCCAAACCTGATTAAATGCAGAGGGCCCAGAAAGGCTTGTTTTCCCATAGGCTTACATCGTGAGAGAAGCTTCTGTAAAACTGGATACATTTTTTTTTGCCTCACAAATGACTAATTTCATTAAAATTTGATTCCTTTGGTCTGATAACATTTGGTCTAGAAGAGAAAATAATTTTATCCCCATTGAAATTAGTGAGGGCTAAACTGGAAGTCTCTAGTGAACCCCACAATGTGGAATATATGTGGAAAATCTCAGTAATTTTATCCCAGGACGTTGAACTTTAGGAATGATGTAAACGCTGTATCCATTTCTCATTATACGTCCATGGTTGTTACACATTAAGCTTTCAGACTGCCAGCCTTCTTCGCATTGGACTTCTTTGTTCACAGCAATTATCCTAACGCCATTTAAACTTCAGCCCATTCATGCTGTTGACTCACAGCTGCACCTCCTCCAAGTCTGCACCACCCTGCTCCTTTCCAAAGAAAAGACACTATTGGATCCTCACTCAAAGTCCCTTTTTTCTGGTATGTAGCCAACAGCATGTGGCTTACGTGCAGCTCTCTGTGTGTATGTGAAGTTGTGTGTGTGTGTGCGTGCAGGCACACACATGCAGCCAGAGCAAGAGCCTTCTGTAAGACACACTCAGGCCATGTGGGGTGTCGGGCAATCTGTGCTGCTGCCGGAGCTCTAATCTTTTAAGAGTTAGGAGACTTCTGATCTGTATCACAATCATCTGTCAGGCTCTTCAAATAAATGGCAGTGTGTTGTGCCAAATGTCTAGAGACACATATCTACCATTGTGCTATTAATGGGATTACTTTTTTCTTTTAGCCTTTCCTTGTACTGACAGTCAGCAGTTTGTGGTCTGAAGACACAAACTGTTTGGTCATAGTCTCTCAGCACTTCATAGTTACGGGTCAGTTTTAGGGTTTAAAACAAACTAAGAGTTGCCACCAATTTGCAAAAGAGATGTAAGCCTTTAAAAAGCATGTCTGTTTCTACCTGCATCCCAGACTTTTCTGTTGTTTTCTATTTATGGTGCCTTTGATCCTTGAAGAGGCTGCAGGACCTAATTCAGTCTAAAAGCTCTCTGATTCTCTCAGTTTTTCTCTCTCTGGGGTTTTGGGGTCACAGCACGAGGAAGCTTACTGCCCTGCTGTTCTCTGGATGTCCCTTGAACTGGATCAGCTGAGCAACAGACCAATACACATTTAACTGTCAGTGGAACAATCCATATGAGATTATTTTTAGACCATGGACACATATCTGGATTTAGGATTGAGATCATAAAACAAATGAATCCTGTAATTCTTTGGATATACAGCACAGTGCCAGACGAAGGTGAATGCCGGCTTTATTCATGATAGTGTTTTGATAAAGCTGAGCAGATTGACTATTTTTAATGGAGGTCTCAATTGATTGGTTGAGCTCACTCTGAGTGTGAGAAGAAAGCAAGATGAGAGTTGTCTTCATCATCTTAATTGATCTGTTACTGTCACATTTCAGCCAGAAACCCAGAAATTAGAGACTAAAATGAGAATTTACTATGTAAGAGGGCAATCAGTATCTGTTTAAGCATCTTAATATAATTAAAATAAATTACTTTAATAACAGTCAGAATGTCCAGGAGCCAAACACACAAAATCCACGTGAGGCTGATATACTGTATGTGCAAACAGCAGAAATTACCCATATTCATGTCGGACCATATCAGCATGATGGGAAGATCTCTGAAGTGGAATAGGAGGTTAATTATGAAGATGACTGATTATGTCAGTTGATTGGTGAAGGATGTATCAGTCCGGATACTGTATAACACAAAAATACATCAGAATAAAACACATCTATGGTTATGATGATGGCTGTAAAGACTTATAGTATAGTAAGGGTATTTTTTGTGAAGCTCCTCGATGTGAACCAGTGCAGCAGTGGAGCCTCCTGACAATGTTCTATGGGAGCCTCTTCCATGGATGATGTACGTGAATATTTCTAATAGCAGTCGAATAAAAAAAGAACTGGATGTTTTCCAGTTGACCCAGCGGCACATTGGGTAAATGTCAACAGTGGATGAAATTGGATATAATGTCAGACAATATCCCTGAGGCAGCTCCTCCAATGTGACATTAATTTACCTTTCACATATTTATCCAAGACCTTTACTTATGAGGCAGCTCATCTCAGTAACCAAACAGACCTGTACTCTGTTTAAACCGAAGGATTTTCCATTTAAATTAATCCAATATTTTCATTGATTTGTTGGCTTTAATACACTGAGCTCATGACTATCTTGGCTAGACCTAGGATGTGCCCAAAATACGCAACTGGACGAGAGTCCGAAGGAAGTGACTTTATCCACGTCCTTTGAGAAGTGCCTTGTCTCAGTGCCTCTCTCAGCTCCGCTAACAGAGAGCAACAGTAGCTAACGTTAGTTTATAAATGGATTACACTAAAAGCTAAGAGAGCTTGTGAAACATAGGAAACTCGCTGCTTACATACTCCCAGCTGAAACTACAGGGGCTATGCTATCAGACTATTGCCTCTGGCTGGTACAGAGTGGTATTACAGTATGAGCATGGGCTAGCTGGTTAGCATGCTAACTACAGTAGACATCTCTGCAACACAGTACATAGACGGCTGTAACAGCTAGCATTAGCCACCATAAGATACCTGTCATGGTTAGGGTTAGGGGTTAGGGTTAGTCAGAAAATGACTTCCTGTGTCTTCTCCTATACACTTTTTCTCAACCTCGATGGAAAATGTCATGAGGTCAAGGAAAGATGTGAAGCACAATTCATAAGCTCGTAGGAAAAGACAACTGCAGTGCTGAGAGAATCAAACAGCACTTACACTGGGGCCCAAAGGAAATGTGGGGCCGTATTATCTCCTTTCCTTCCATAAAAGATGGCCCTGTGTGAAAGGAGATAAGACACAAAGCTCTGAGCACCTTTCCTCAGCATTTAGAGAACTTGACCAGGTCTTATCATGACTGCCACTTAGATACTTCTGGGTTATGTCTCTCAAAAAGACTATCTGACCACAGCCCTAGTGAGGCTTCAGGCGTAAAATGGCCGCAGGAAATGAGCAAGATAGTGTCTTTCTGCCAGAGGATTCAACCTTTCATTAGTGAGAGTGAAATGGTGTCATTACTTCCTGTGAAGGTTGGAATATTCTCACTTCAAGTGCAACATAGGTGTGAAAGAAAGCCATTCATAAGATTAGTAAAGCAACAAGTAAAAGAATTTGATAATAGAGGGTGATACATTGTTGACAGCGGCTCAGTTGTGCAGTGGCTGCATGTATCTTCTAGAATAATTACTGTATAAGTTATTTAAGTTGCTACTTGTGAAGATTTTAATTCTTTAGTCCTTTTTATTCGTAGACGAGTGGGAAAGCAATATGTGGAGGGCAGCGCTTCCTCTGCATTCGCCACAACAACAAAGTGCTGACAAACTTTGGCAAGTGGGCGAGCTCTCCACTCTGTTGTGCTATGATTTAACACAGCTCATCATTCACTTTGATTTTTAAAGTCTGGACACGTACAGACCGGCTGATCTGATTTATCCCTCTGGGTCTGAGTTTGCCGACTTGATATTGCTGCCATTTCTTCTGATTTTATGTTAAAGAAACGATGACTCTGTCTCGTCACGTGGAGCAGCAGTGCATATCTGGTGTTACGGAGTCATCTGTCGAGAAACCTGTTGTTAATATAACATCCGTCTAAAATTGTATTGACTCCGTTTATAAATCAATATCAAATGAAGTGATAAGGTTGGTAGGGTCTTTTTTTAATGGAGGGGTTAACGTTAACAAGACATAACTAACATGTTTCGGTAGGGCTGAGAAATACATTGATATTATATCATTATTGTAAGATCAGACTATATATTGTCTTGGATTTTGGATACCGTTATGTCGTGATTGACATCAGTCTAGTCTCTTCCTGGTTTTAAAGGCTGCATTATAGTAAAGAGATGTACGTTTCTGAACTTACCAGACTGCTCTACGTGTACAAATACAGGCCTTTACCCTATTAGTCATTATATCCACATTACTGATGATTATTTCTCAAATTCTCAACGTGTTAATATTTGTCAAAGTACCAACAGTCATCCCTACAATATTGTTGCAATATCGATTTAAAAATATTGAAATATATATTGTTCATCGCCATACAGCCCAAAGAAATCGACAAATTGGTCATATCACGCAGGTCTACGTTCAGAGACGTGTGCAAACACAACAGAGGTATCAGAAAATCTAAACCTAAACTTAATCTAAATCTAAACTTATCTAAAGGATAAGTTCACCCAAAAATGAAAATCACATCATTATCTACTCACCCTCATGCTGATGGCAAGTTGGGAGAAGTTCTGTTATCCAGAAAACATTTCTGAAGCTTCACAGACATTATTTACAACCTTAACGCGCGATCGAGCTCATGCACCCACTTTAGACAGGGTGTGCACTCACACTTTTAGCTTAGCAGCTACACTGAAGATTTAGGCTGAAAAAGGGTGTAAATACAGTTTTTTTTTTTTTAAATCAATTTGAGATCTCTGGGCTTTCGCAGACTTGGATTACTCCAGACATGTTGTTTGGAGTCATTTTGTGTTTGACATGTTTTGTGGGCTATGACACGTCACCGGACTTTCCATTGACATGAGTAGATAATGACTACATTTTCATTTTTGGGCGTCAGTCTCTACACATGTGAATCAACTTTATGTATGTATGTTAATGACAGTGCATCTTTCTGTGTATGGATGCTCTCAAGAATGCTGCATATCTTTAGTTTCTGTTTGCACTGAACTCTTTCCAAATGCTTTATGGGCCTTCTTGGCCTTTGCATTTCAGCATTTGACACTGAATTAACACCCAACCTCCAAATTGCACCAGGAAAGAAATCAGTGACATGCTGGCACTGGCACACACCTTTTTGCTCTACCATAGCGGACAATAGCCCGGGCACAGGCCTGTGTGTTTAGTAGGTAAAACAACACTATCAACCTTTTCAATTATGCATTGGAGGAGCACTGGAGCAACATGGGGGAGACGGCCTCCCTCCAGTCAGGAAGGCTTAAGTATGTGGTTGAGGGCTTTGTGGGAGCCCTCTGGTTCTACACTGACGCTCGTCTGCCCGGCACAATGGGGGGAAGAAGCCCTGCTGTAGCTGGGTAATGGGTTTGGTTTGTTCAATAAAAATCTAAATTAAAGTAGCAGGTGCCTCGAGCATAATGTGTGTGTGCATGTACAGTACATGTGTGAGCGCATGGTGTGGCTGAGCAACTCCTCCAAGCACATTAACACACACTGGAGGGAGGGAGGGAGGGATGGATGGATGGATGGGGGGAGGCAACCATCATGGCTTTGGTGAGTGCATGGCCTAGTTGTGCATGAGGAGGATGGATGGAGGGTGGAAAGGACACACTTATACACAGAGATAGATAATTAGATAGATAGATAGATAGATAGATAGATAGGTTACTCACATTCCATGTGCTTTTTCTTTGGCGGTGTCTGTTCATGTGTGGTGGCTTTACACACAGCTCGGGACACGTCGGATCCCGTCAGGCTGTACTGCGCCGCGGCGATGCGGTCCGTCAGCGTCTGACCCGACATCTTCTCTCTCTGTGGAGCTCAACCTCGGCTATCAAGCGTCCAATATGGTCCTACCCCCGCCACCCCCAACACACACCGACAGGAACGGGCGGCCTCAGTAATCCCAGCTGCCCTCGAAGGCACCACAGCACCAGAGAAGAACCAGCAGGACACTTTCTCCTGAATTGCGGTTGAGTTGGAGGACGATACTGGAGCTCAGTTGTGTTTCGAGGACAATCATGAACTGACTTTCTCCCCCTGAGGATTGGTATCCGGTGACAGCGAGAGTCTATGAACCTGCTAAATCCAATTCCAGCTTTTAATTTGGAGCTTTTCCTTTAATTTCCCATGAATTTCTTACTGTTGTGTGTCGGTCAGCCTCCCTGACAAAACGGTCCTCCCCGGATGATGCTCGCTGCTGCCTCCCCCCCTCCTCCCTGTCTTCCTTCCTCCAGCCTCCTGGATAATCCTCACCACCAGCAGCAGCACTGCTCCGACGGTCCCTGTGTATCAGCGGGGCGTGCAGGGGAACATCAGGCCCAGGCTGGCATCATCACCATCATCACCATCATCCCCCCACCATCCAGTGCGGCGGTTATTACCTCCTGCTCCTCTCTGCTGCGGCCCACACTCAGCCTGCAAGCCCCGGCGATGCGCGCTTTCAACCCCGGCTAGTCGGATGGCGGCGCACTCAGCGGATTTACATCCTCCTCCTTTTATTTAATTATTAATTTATTGATATTTCTCACCACGCACCGCCCCCCTCCTCTTGAGTCAGGTGACGCAGTATTACCAACCCCGCTGCTGCTTCTTTCATCGCGAGAGCTGGGAGGAGACGAGAGGAGGTTGTGATGTGTAAAGGAAGGACACGAGGGGTTAATAAAGCTACTCTACAGCCAAGCTTGATTCTTGTCATGCTGCTGCCATACTATGAAGGTCATATGAAGCGTGCTGCCTCACTTAACACTGTTCTTTGGTCTGGGATGTACAGAGAGGAGATGTGCAGCCAGTCTGGGCATGTGTCCCTGTCCATGGTGCTGATATGCTCTGCTTTGACAGAAGCTGGTGACTCACTGGTGTGCTGGTGGTGGAAATACTCACATCATTTGCTTTGGAGTAAAAGTATTGATACCACAGTGTAAAAATACTCCAATACGGGCTGCACAATTAATCAAAATATAATTGAAATCACAACATGACCTATATTCAAATCACAGATGAATGCAGTTTTCTTATTTTGCTTTGTACAGACCCCAGAAAATGTCACATCTTCATGATTTTAGTAGTAGAATATTCAGTCTCACTCATCAGGAATAAAACTATAATCGCAATAAATGTAAGTACAATAACATCCACAGAAGTATCAAATGTACAATTCTGCAGAAAAATGCCCTGTGTGTGACATACTGTTATATACACTCAGTTGATAGTTTACACGTAGATACTGCCTAATATGATAGTTCTACAATAAATCCTATCTCCATGAAGGTTATAATGTTCAACCCTAACCTGAACCCTGGTATTCGATTCAACTGTATGATCATTTTGGAGGCTGTAGCTTGTGTTGCTCTTCAACTGTACTGCATTACACAGAGAGGTGTTCAGTTATTTAACCTCCCCTCATTTATGTAATACAAAATTAAGTTCAACAAAGCAGAAGCTTTGAAGCTCAAACTGCAGTCACACGTTACCTTGAATCCCCAACATAGAAAGGCAAGTATGATTTGTTTGTTCCATTCGGCCTGAATTAATTTGAGGTCTCAGCTCAAACTGAACTTCTTTTTTGTTTCGCTCCATTTAAATTGCTGCACAAATCATTGCTGCTAGAGGAAAAATAAGAGGTTTGGAACTTGGTTTAGCTCAGGATATATCGTCCCGAGGACACAGTGTAAATGCATTTTAAACATCATGACGACAGTGACAGAGTGCAGGTAACCCTCCCATTAGAAATCTTTATTAAGTCACATCGATATGGAATGGCACAGCATCTTCACTTTGTCCAAAAGGACTCACATGAAATGTTAAAAGTCAGTCATCAAAGCTGCTCCATATGTACAAATAATTAAAATTAAATACAATAGCTTTTGAAAAGTAAAATAATCATTATAAATACAAAAAATGTACAAACTATTTTCCCCATTTGTATTCCCTTGTTTTTGAATGTACAAGTTGAGGTTGTTCACTAGTGTTGATCAGTTATGTGTTAATCCCCCTCCTCCCCTCGCTGTGTTCTCACGTCTTGATAAGGCCCTCGAGAAAGTCTTTTTCTACCATCTCCTCAATGTTTTGTCGGGCTCGACTCCAGAAAACCTTCTGGCTCTCCAGTTTGTGGCCCTCCTTGTGGCCGGGGAAGGAGGCGTCTGCGGAGTTGTGGGTAAAGGCGGGACCTGAGCGGCTGCTGGCCTTACTGTTGAAGACCTGGCTGAGCAGGTTGAAGAAGGGTAGCAGCTGCTCCATGCTGCGGATCACGTAGAGGGTCAGCATCAGGTGACCGGGCTCCCAGGACAGAGTTCGCGTGGAGCAGTCCTCCTCTGGGTTTTTCTACAGGGGAAGTTGATAAAAAACTTACTCAAGCAGAAAAAATGAAGTGCCCCCCTGCAGATGAGGGAAAGTGCAGCAGGAAGGAAGCGAGCTACAATTTGCAAAAAGGGTCTTTTAATGAACGTCTCCCTGATGTAAGAGGGAGTCATTTGTCTCCATCACTTAATAACCTTGCATGGACAGAAGGAAGATGAAATACCTTGGCTCGTTTCCTCAGCAGCTTGGCCAGTCGAACCACGTAAGGTTTAAACTCTCTCTGGTGAGTCCCCTGACGTCTCACTTCCAATCCTGAATCGTCTGAAGCCTCTGGGATGAAGGCCCAGCGGTACCTGTAGTGAGGCAGGTCTCATTTAGAAATAACACAATTTTGATCTATTTAACGAGTCACCCAGAGCTTTAAAAAGGTGTGATATCCACACATCTTATTCATGTCCATTCATATGCACTACACATGCTGAGATTGGTCAATTCTTAAGATTTAAAATGATCCCGGCTGTATCCATGCATTCCAAACACTGACAGGCACACACACAATTTCCCCTTTTCACGAATTCTGTCTATAAACAACTCAATCACATGCACAGCCTGTTATGACTCTTGTGTGTCTGTACTGACATCTGGAACTGAGGCAGGCTCTCAGGGGGCAGGGCCAAGGCCAGGTCCAGGAGCTTGCAGGCAGACAGATACAGGTTGAGCCAGCGCTGGCTGTTGTAGGAGGTGGAGAAGCCGTTCCCACCAGAATAGGTGGTCTCCAACCCAGCCACAGACGGTCCTGACGTCCTAGAGATGTACAGGACAAAAAATACATCATCAAAGTAATCAAATACATTTTAATTTACTGCTGCAGCCCAGCTTGTCATATCAAAAGGGAATGTACCTTGATATGTCTTCATCTGCTGTTAGCTCCTGCTCCATCAGGAGGAACACCTGTACCTGCAGAGAAACAGATGTAGAGCATGTGAGTGAGAGTGTGTGAGAAAGTTTAAGTTTGTGTAAAAGACTGAAAGAAGGAAACACATTAAGGTACAGCGAGTGAGACTGAGACTGTAGTCGTAAGCGCTGGTTCTCACCAGTTCTGTGATCATGGTGGGCCACAGTGAGGTGAGGTGTTGAGGTGACATGCGCAGCAGCAGCACTCTGAAGAACAGGAACACCTGAGCATGGAGGATGGGCACCTGAGGCAGACGCAGGCTCTCCACCAGACGCTCTGAACACCCAAACAAACTATTAAGTATCTGTCCACTGAAGATGTGGTAAACATTAATAAACCTTAGGCGTCTGTACTTATGTCTTAGATCCCTAATAGTCCCATTTCAGGGTGTTAAAATCTGTGTTCACTTTCTATTATTGTGGGAAATTGTCATACCACATACAGTATGTGTGTATTGTCTACCTTGTATGTCTGGTAGGTATTTCTGGTACTGGTCCACTTCACTGCTGTAGATGGTGAAAGCCAGGCGTTTGAGGAGCATGGCTCTCTGCTCCAGCTCAGCGTCTCTGTTGGTGAACAGACTCAGAGAGCTGCTCTGGGCTACAGCCACCCGGGCTGAGGGAAACACACACAGTCATTATTAGTCTCTCTACATAACAGTCTTTAACTATGTGTTGGTATATATGAATTTAGGGTTTATGGCATATGCTGTAAAGATTGTGATTTAAGATACTGGGCTCTATATATAAAATGGACTTGACTTTGACTATTTTTGCAGCTGACATTTTGCAGGACCCAGGTTTAAGTCTATCTAAGATAAGATGTAAAAAGGGCAAAACACTGAGTGGCCTGCAAATGTCAGAAAGAAACAGATCAACTGCAAAATAGTCAGTAACCACATCGAGTGGTAACATCTACCCCTATTAAAATATAATGAGTCATAAAGCTTACTCATGAGGTCTCTGAATGTGGTCTTGTCATGAGTCATCAAGTGGTCAATTATGGCTCTCCAGCTGAAAAATGAGGAAAATTATGTTAATGTTAGATTAATACTCCGGAAACGTTGAGAACAATTAACATACATACATCCGGTTACATCTGGCAATAACATGTACCATTCAAAAGTTTTGTTGCTAGAAAATGTAGGTGAAATGTACTGACTTTAAAATGTTTCTCTGGCATCCCTGAGTTCTTATTTTTCCTTTTTCAACCAAGGGCAGCCAGTGCATCTTCAGTACATCAGTGTTCATGTGCCTTTTCCTCCCTCAATTGGGCTACATGTTACACCAGCGGTAAAAGTGGTCACCCACACACGGCTAAGTTTCCTCTCCTACTCACTGGCTGACGCAGGAGGAGTCCATCTGGAAGAAGGTGTGGTCCATGAAGAGGTCGAAGGCCTCCTTCTTCCAGGCGCGGCGGGTGTATTGATACCCGCTGAGGCTGCTCAACAGTTGGATGCAAGCCCGGTAGCTGGGGGCGTTGTGAGCACTGTCAGGAGAAACAGCAAACATATAGAGACATGCATATGATCAGCTATGACTCATTTTCACACTTGGCGGTTCACTGCACTTCAGTCTTCCTTTGCTAACATGAATAGATCACTTTTATTTATCCATTTGACATTTCATGTGTTTAACCTTCATACTTATCCATCATTTTTTTGTAATGTAGGATGTGAGATGTGATGTAAGATGTGAACTTAATAAGTCAACTTCTAAACTTTTTCTGAAATCTGAGTGACAGCAAATCAGTAAGCAGCTTATCCCCACCTGTGGTTGCGGAGGTAGGGCACTACATAGTGCATGATATTAACCAGCAGTGGGATCACCCTCTCCTTCTCATCACTGTAGAACACCATGTCCAACAGATGAGCCAGCACCTGAAAAATACATTTAGTAATAATTCGTGTCAGTTTTACACCACATGCTTTCAGTAGGCATGGCAGCATTGAATGAAAGTACGATTTCATCTCTAAATGTTGAACTTCTTTGATCCCTTGGCTGGAAAATTATATATAGGCAGTACATAACTGCAGCACCAAACAGTATGACACACTGCACTGCTGCATTGAGTTGATTTATTACCGCAAATAAAACCATGAATCTATAAGCTGCAGACACCAGTGAAGCACAGACAAAATCTGCATATTTAGCTCCACGTTGAGCTAAAACAGCCAGGATGGAAGAAGGTGTTCAGTCATTTCAATTGTCCAGCTCAGCTCATTCACAGCACCAAAGTGAGACAAACAGATTGATTTATTGGTTGTCTAATAATACCTGAAGTAGAGGTGGGGAGGGGGTCGTAAATCTGCTCCGAGGAGCTCAGTTGGAGTGTGTTAACGTACTGCAGGCCTAAACATTGCTGGTAAATGTGAGTGAGAGCAGCTTGAGATGGAATCAAGATGAACAATGGAAATGTGTGGCAGAGCCACTGACTGATGAACAACAGTGGAGCTGAATCACTGACATGAGTGTTTTACCTCGGCCAACAGTGTGAGGGCGTGAACGCTGTACACTGATGGAGTGAAGCTGGAAGCCTCCATCACTGTGAGCATTAAATCTACAAGACACACATGGCAAACATTAGCAGCAGCTACATACTAGATACATGTTAATACTGCCGTGCTGAAGCATGCACACTATCTGCAATATGTTCATATTTCACATGCTCTTAGTGCTGCTTATGAACAGGAGCCTCTAAATCCTCTGTTTTCACACTGTCACATGTAGTTCCAGTGTCTCACATTCAGATTATTTTTTACACTTGATTTAGCAGGATTACGTTAATCCCTGACATTATAATACATCTCTGGTGTGAACACAAAATGATCTTTCCACTGCCAAAATACAAACAGCTCTCAAAATAAAAATAAAAAGGCCAAGATTCAAACTGCCTGCCTACCTAACTACTACTTCACAGTCTAGTCAATTGATATGGATAAAGTCTTAAACTGACTAATAGTATGTCAGGAGAGAGACCACTCTGGCAACTCAGCAACAGTGTCACATTCACATTAGACGTAGTGCCTTAAACATTAGTTCAGTTTTAGTAAGGCTGGCTGTTATATAGTGCAGCAATATGCAACGATACAGATACAGTCTTCACTGACAGTTAGTGTTACAATTAGCAGCACACCTTCTACATCAGTTTCCAGGTTGGTTCCATCCACAACTATCTGAGGAGATGCCTTCACCTCCAGGTTTCTCCTCAGCCACGTGGTCTGCTCCAGAGAGGAGCCTGCGATTGTCCCGATGGCCTCCACCACCTTATGGGTCACATCCTGAATACACAAGTAACAGTCAGTTCCTTCAGTATTAAGTCATGTTCAATTATTTCATTTACTGTGGCTCGCTGTATAATCCAGTGTGACTACGAAGCAGGAAACAAAATTAAAATGTGTAATTATGATGCTGCAAAAAGAATCATGCAAAAGCATGGCATGTTATTGAATAAAATGAGAAATGTAATGTAATTATAAAACATAATTGAAGCAATTGAGAGTTGAGTAGGAGTCAAGGTGGTCACAGTAATTACCTGCAGCTCCCGCTGATCCTTCTTGCTCTCCAGATTTGGATTCTTCAAAATGAACTCATTCAGAACTCTAGAGACAACAGAGTGAAAAGGAAGAGCTGCGTTGAATAAGTGAAAGAATGTGTAGTCTCTACAGACTGTGACCAACCCACAAACTGATGACTTTAAGTAACTGCGTAATTGTACAAGTGATTCCCCAGATGCTGTAAGGAGATAGGGACACCTGTATGACAATTAAAAGGAGAGAAGGAACAGAAACCAACCCTAGTATAAGAAACTGTCCAGGGGCAGGCAGGCCTAATGGGACAGAGTCCTTCAGCAGGGCCAGCAGAGAGGGCCAGCTGTCAACTAAACTGGACACAGGGATCCTAAGACAAGAACAGGCCACAGTGATGAAAGGTTAGAAGGCTCTGGACAAATGAGGCCTGTATAACAAGCAATATTAAACTCCTTTAAAATGGATAGTAATAAATGTACATCATAAATACAGTATATACTGCTGTTATGAAGCAGTGGACTCACCTCTGGACATAGGCATAGAAGAACTGCAGCATGCAGACCTCCAAAGAGAGGTGCTTCTGTGGGAACAGGTGAAGACACAATGTTAATGTAATGAATTACCATGGACAAGGTGAAACCAAAAGACATGAGGAAAAAACAACCACAATTATGTGATATGGAGACAACATTTTCTCATTGTTACTAAAAATTAAAAATTTTACAAACTGTATAATGTGTGACATCATTATACACAGGTAGAAACTCTGCAGCTCTGCTTTGGTTGAGGGAAAAGAAGATGGGGGTGAAACCATTTGAGCTAATAGGGTTCAGCAACAACACTTAAACACCAACCTTGTCTTTTGCGATGGCAGGCGGCTGCTTCAGGACCTCTTTGACTGTCTGCATTACTGTCTCAGTGCGCATGGCGCTCACCGAACGAACCAGCTCAACCAGCAGCAGCTGCTCCTCACTGGCTAAAGGAATCACCTGAAACATGTGGAAGATATATGAAGATATAAAAACTCCACTCAAACAGAGACATACTGGAGTCTGGACATGTCTTTTGAGAATAATCCTAGTGAGAGAGTCAATAAGAGAAACGTGCTGCGCTCAGGGTTCACTTCAAGTAACTCAAATTCAACCTAAAAATCGGACCTCCATTGGTTTAACTTCTCACCGGACTGCAGTGAAGTACAGGCAGACTCCAAAATTTTACTTTTAAATGGTTTTCAATAGAGACATCAAAACGGTGGGCGTGCAGAGTATGTTATTACACCCACCTTATTTCTGACTGGAGTTTTGACCTGTTTCCTCTCATTCCAAACGTAGGCTATGGCTGCCATGAAGTGAGCTCCATGGTTCATGGAGATTGGACCCAGCAGCTCCAGGATTTGCTGCCGGAGATTCTGCAGAACAGATGTGAGCAAGAATTTTAGGTTACACCTAAACAGCTGATAACTTACTATGCAAACAATTTAAGTTAGACTCCATAGTGTCACTAACAACGTCCTGTAAATATCTTCCAGTGTATTGTGCAGGCTAGATATCACACACTACCTCCCACATTAATCCTGTTAGCAAACACAACATAAATTGGTAAGCATCATTATCTAAATCAAAGTTGAGCTGCTGTTAAATTCTGTTTACTCAGCCCAATTTAAACTGATAAAACATGGGAGTCAGTTGAAGAGGCAAGTTAAGCAGTTTTTTTAGGCCCTTAATTATTCCTCCTGCAGCAACTCAGGCCCTGTAATGATTTCTAATCATCTTCTCAACAGGATAAAAAAAACTGTATTATCTCAGTGAAAATTACATTACCAGCCCACCTCCAGAAAAAACGAATATCATCTGGACGAGGCTATTAACTACTTGCAGGACAATATAGAGCTGTATATGCTGAAAAGAGAAGTCCTTCAGAGACCTGCTGAGACCTTCTCACTGCTGAGACCAGTAATCTAGGTATTATGTGTGAAGTAATAATACTTTCTCTCTAGAAAATGTTAGGGTAGGCCGCCCACATGTTTAGATTTGCTCTAGGACCGTATAGACTGTATAAACTGCACACTGTTTTATACCTGGCCTCTGTTAAGTGTTGCATTTCAGGTTATTTGAACAAGACTTAAGACAAAAAGTGAAATAACATGGTAATACATCCATCGTATCTTCCATTTCATGTTTTTGAGGTGGGAAGAGGCATGGACAGTTTAGAAAAAATTATCTCAGGAACTTCTTCTCATTTCTTAGTTCGTTGAATCAAATGTTTCCATTGTTCTGCAGTCAAGATATACATTTAATTATGACAAGACAAAGGATAGTTAAACCGGCCAAGATATGTGTGCAAATATGTCACCGAGTCTTTGACTGAATACATGTTGCCGGTGTACCTTAGTGGAGCCCAGGTTGATGTTGGAAGTCGAGGCAGCAGAGGCAGCAGCTGGCTTGTCGGAGTTATCAGCCTGGTGGAGGACGCTCCACAGCAGGGTGACAGAAGACATGATGGTGTGGAGGATGGACAGGATGCCTGAGCGAGCCTCAGCCAGATGCTTCTGGTCAACACTCACTTGTAGCTGAGATTCAGGATACGCAACAAGACAGTCAGTACTTTTTATCTATTATGCCAAGAAATAGAAAATATCAAGTATATATTAATCAGCGTTCCGACACATTCTCAAACATCAAATTCAAGGACTTTTCAATTACTTTCCAGGCCCAATTCCCTTAAATTCAAGGACCCAACATGGCAAATTCTGAAACATGGATTAAGTTAATCACTGTTACAACATTTCTTTGTAATGATTACTAGCAGGCTATATAGAAGTTTAAACACAAAAATTAAAGAGAAAGAGGCTTGAAACATCTCAATCACATTCTCAATTGATGGTGGACTTTGTGATCTCTTGCCTTCTCTAACACAACACAGCCTAACAATATATTGTGTAGGTTGAGTATTAGAGATAGAGACTTGTTTAGGAGTTAATTAGCTGAGTAACAACCTGTTATTTCATTAGCGCCATCTTAACAACACAACTACAATTCGAGGCAGGTGGCGCGTGAACCAATGATGCACATGATCACTAACTTACAGTAAAAAATATATCAAAAGCACTTTCAACGAAACTTGTTTATTTATATCTATTTTCAAAATCTGTCATGGCCTTAATTCCCCCCTCCTCAAATTTAGAAACTTTCAAGGATTTCAAGGACTCGAGGAAACCCAGGTTAATATAAACCATATGAATGTATCAAATAGGAGGAAGCCTGTGTCCAGAATCACTAAAAGTAAACACCTCTGTGCAGAGGTTGTAAACATTCACTGAGAAATAAAAGAGGAATTTGTAACAACTAGTTGGGGCACGGCGCCCTCACCTGGTGGTACTGGGAAGTGGGATCCAGCAGGCAGTAATGGATGATGGCTGTAATCCCTTCTAGCACTGTCAGAATCAGGTCAGGGGGGATGCACAGAGCCATCCACTGAGGTCTAGAAGATAAAGGGAGAATATGCAGTAAATACATATTTTTGAATTTATGTATCTCTATACAAATATTTCAGTTGATCACAAATGGTAAACCAGACAGATGGATGATATATAAGAGAGCAATTGCATTTTGTGGACAAGAGTGCCATCTGGTGACCAAACCCCTTCTATGCCATTCTATTGGATTGTATTGCCTGTATGAAACATCTAAATGTTAATACCTGGTGTCTGTAATCCCGGTCTCATAGCGGTACTGATGGAGAAGATTATCCAGGTTCCTGCACAGCTGCAGGGTGACTGAGGCCACCACCCTCCTAAGCACCCTCCCCATGTATGGCAGGGTGGCTGTGATGAGCCCTATCCACTGAGGATGCATCTTACATGCATGGTGCTGATGAAGCGCCCTGATCGTCGCACACAGGAACATTCCTTGCGCTGTAATGGGCTGTCCGTGGAGGTACTGCAGTGATGTCATTGGCTGCTGGGGGTTGACATGCTCTACTTCCCCACCCAGGATTTCAAACCCAGCCCCAGCGCCACCTCCTGTCCCTGCGCCTCCTGCCCCTCCTCCCACAGGTCCTCCTTCTCCTCCTTCTTCAGCTGGCACCAGGACTCTGTGCTCCAGTACGACCAGGCTCTGCAGCAGTCTGAGCAGCTGAGACTGGACGGCGCTGCAGCTGTCTATCTGGTCCTCTGACAGGTTGATTACACTGTCCTCTGACAGACCTTCCTCCACTGTGGCCATGTTGACCCCTGCGACCCGCTGATCATGCCACTTCTGGGCGCTGAATATGGAGGAGAGCAGGCAGTGGAGAACCACCTTCTGAACTTTGCACTTAGAGAGGACATCGCTGATGAAACTAGCAAAGCCCTTAGCCGAGCCGCCTGTCACTTTAGATAGTTCACTGAAGAGGAGAGTTAAGACCTCCACACTGGTCAGCTGCATAGCCCGGTTCCCTGCCAAGTCCTGAGGGCCTGCTGCCACGTGGGCAGAGTAATAGCTTCTTAAGAAGTAGAGACAGAGCGAGATGATGATCTCCAGGTACATGGCGCTGCGGAATGAGTGGGAGTGCGAGTCCTGGGGGATGGGGCAGTAGAAGTCTTTGCCCATGACGGAGACCCTGTGCCGGGCTAGGAGGTTTTGAAGCAAAGAGAGCTGCGGAGTGTAGGTGTTGTTAATGCTGGTGGTGGAGATGGCACTTACAAACCCTGAGGGTGCAGCTCTCAGCATGGCTGCGATGGCTGACAGGGCGTGGAGGGACCGGGAGGAGTCGTACAGCTGGAGGTAGAGCAGGACGTGCTGGTAGAGAGGATGGATGTTAAAACGAGGTGGGGCCGAGGATGATCTCCGTCCTGTGACACTGACACCCCCAACAGTCCCACCAGAGCCCCCACTGGGTGAGCCAGTGTCACTCTCAATCTCTGACACCTCACCTTCCCCACAGCTGTACCAGTTCTCCAGATCCAGGCTGTCCCCAAAGAAAATACTGGGCGGCCGCAGTTTGTCAGCCTGATTTGCCATCTTTCTTTGCCTCTCCTCCTCTTTCCTCTTTGACTTCTTGATCTTGGGCTTGGCCCCTGGAGATTTGTCCGACAGCCTCTCCATGATCTTCCCTTTAAGGCTGAGCTGGGTGCTGCTATGGCTACGTTTACGGGCCTGAGGGTCGTCCACCCGCAGGTTGTGGTCCGGGGTGGCTGGTTCGGAGCCGTCTGGCAACGTGACAATGGAAGGTGATGAACTGTGGCGAGTGATGCCCTCTCTCTGCTGCTCCTCTGCACATACATCAGCCGTAACAGAGAAGAACTCCAGCGTCCCTTCAGCCAGCATCTCTGGCAGAGTCTGGTGGCAAGAGATGAGAGGAGGGCCAGAGTCAAGACGTAGACCAGTGGAGGTATCGGAAGAAGTGCTATCTGTGTCTGTCTGAGGCCAGTTTTCAGGTGGAGGGGAGACTTCCAGAGATCCCTCTTCTTCTACTACACTCAAAACCCTGTCAATCAACTCTTTTATAACAGAGGACACAGCCTCTTCTATAGAGTCCTCAGTCATGTCATCTAAAGAACCAGCTTGTTGGTCTGAGCCGTTGACTGCGCTGATGACACCCTCTGGTTCCTCAAAGCTGCCATTTTCCACTGTAGATGAATGAGAACCAGTGGACTCAGAGGTCTGTGGCTCCCCCTGCTGGTCAGCAGGCTGATATTCACCAGCTAGTTGCAAGTTCTCACTGCTCAGGCTCAGTAAGGATAGGCTGTCACTCAGCGGGTTGACGGTCAGACAGAACGGCTCCATGTCACCCATCGCCAGGTTTCGGAGCTCCTCGTGTGCCAACCGCTCCCCGTGGAAGTCTGATGAAAGAAAGAGAGGGAAGAACGATGACAAAACTTTTTTACACAAACAGGCAAATACTTCAATGTGTTTTTATCGTTAAGAGTCAAAGTGGAGACAGTACGTAAAAAATAAGTAAAAGTAAAACTGAAGAAGCAGAATTAATGGCCACTGCATACTGTCTGAGAAGCCAGAGTCCCTGGTGTAAATGTGTTCTGACGGCTCCTGTTCGGGTGGTTCAGGGAAGACCTGGGCCCAGTGCCGCTGAGCCTGTACCCTCTGAATGGATACTCGATGGGTCTTAGGGTGGAGCAGAAGTAGGAGGAGAGGCTCTAAAACTCGAGCGATGTCATGTCTCTGAAGGACCTGATTCAGCCAAGCCCGACCGACAGCACTGGTACACGGATCCCAATAACTCAGACTGTCGAGCATGATGAAAAGAGATCTGAAGGACAAAGAGAAAAGATATGGAGAGAAGAAGGATAAATTGAGATGACAATGAGTCACGGGAAAGGCACTTGATACAAAAAAGAACTGTAATAATGGATTGTCCTTAAATAATTGAAGCACCATTTCTATGAGGCTGACCCACCTGTCAAATGTGCGATTAAAAGGAGAAGACTTGGTCATGTTCAAATCTCGTGTCAGATGCCACAGCACAGAGAACTTCACGTGGGCCTCCAGCCGAATTCTCTGAAAGTAAAAAGATGCTTCAGCATTGACTTCAGTGACAGTTTGTGTGTGTGCTGTTACTTTGTGTGTTTGTGTACTGTACTAACCTTGTCTCTGTGCATGAGCTGCTGGCTGATGACGTCCTCACAGATGCTGGAGGAAGGCACCAGGTTATGGAGCTGGTAGAAGAGCTCCACGCTGCGTTGATGGTGCTGAGGTGTTCCTTCATTCAACTGGTCCCACAGGATCAGAGCCACACTCTGGGGGAAAAGAATGGAGATTAAACAGGGTCAAAACCATCCAAACATTTCAGCAAAGCAATAGATCCACTGTGACCTTCAATGAGATCTCTACCCTGAAGAAGTCGGTCTTGTCAGCGATGTACTTGAGTATTCCCTGAGTGAGTGGTGGCCTGATGACGACAGCTACGCGGCCCTGGCTGGGGCTCATGGGCTGGGCGGGCTCTGAGCTGACGGCAGATGCTACGCTCTCTGCGGTCACCATAGCAACAGACTGGGTAAGTCCCACGAGGTCCATGAGCAGGGAGATGGCCACGCCCTGCAGGCTGAAGTCACTGGCCAGGCAGCAGGCATCCATCAATGTCTGAAGCCACACCGGCAGACGGACCAGCTCACTGTCTGTATTGAAGCAGGGGGAATATCATGTGTTCATAAATCAAACATTTAAAAAGCAGTAGATCAGCTCTAAATCTTAGCACTCTATTACTCTCATCATTGATTCATGGTTGCCGTTGAATCATCTTTATCTTCTCAATTTTTTTAATCACAGAGCATTTTGGCACTTACCAAACTGCTCTTCCTGTGTGGGTGAGGACTTGAGGTTGCCCTCTGCGATGTAGACAGGGAAACTGGAGCATTCGAGGAAGAGCTGGCAGGCAGCAGTGAAGGCAGCAACACACTCCCTCTGGACCATATCTGATCCTAAGCATGACTCAGTATGATCACTGTGCTGGGAGCTCTCTGAAACCAGAGGTCCAGACTGCATGACTTCTCCTCTTTCACCCTCAGCTCTGTCCCCGTGCCCAGGGGTAATATACAAGCTAATAAGACGGGAGAGGAACTGCTGAAAATGCTCCAGGCAGCACTGCATGACTGGTTTGTCTAGAGGTTTGGTCTGAGATGGGCCTGAGGAGCGCCGGCCTGTTTTGACTGTTGGGTGGGGATGAGGGGTTCGCTCTGTCTCCTCAGAACCATCTCCCTGGTACTGGACAAAGTCTGTGAAGCCACTTTCTGAGGAGCGACTACTGGGAGGGTTCTCCCCGTCCTCAAACACCTCCCCATTGCCAGGTAACTCCAGAGTAGCGGGCAATGCCTGCAGGAGGACAGAGGAGGATAGGTGATGAAAACAAACGTACAGAACATTAAAATTATAACGAGCCAGGTGAACTCAAAGTGCAGATTTCATACCACAATGCTGCCTGGATCTTTCTTTTATAAACAATTTTATGAATGGGAGCTTATTTTTTTTGTTTCTTTGTGTTGTGCTGGTTAAATGTCCCACACCCTTACAGGTGTTCTGCATGACCCCGTCTTACCTCTAGTCAGGTTAAATTTGTGGAGATCTATACTAGGCATTACATGATGTCACCACTCAGTGGCCCATTTCCAAACCGATCTCTTGCTGCTGAGGAGTATCTCTTAATTAAGAGGGATAGTATAAATTCACTAGCAAGCTTTCGGACGCCCTCGAAAATTATTAATTGAATAAATAAAACCTCACTCCCACCCTTCTTTGCTCACATTTTGGTTTTTTTTAATCATTTTTTCGTTTGCCATTTTTAATCTGATTAGGTCCTGACATGACACAACACAGTAAATCAAATCAAATCGTGTAACGTTTTCTTAACAGCATGTTCATACAATGTAACTTTAATTCCATCATCTGCACACAAAAATAGTCCATCAAACAACTGTTTGAAGTGAGAGAATGTATGAATTATCCTGAGGAAACAACAGCACGGAACCCGGCATGTGGCGTTTCCTCCTTCACGGAAACAAAGAGGTGCTGCACCTGAGATGAGTGTGGTTTGTAAATCTTCATTGATGCAGACGCAATGTGGTGGTCCTTCCACATGAAAGTGTAAACAGTGGGTATGGGGAGTGTGTATGGGCCGGTTTGAAATTGGGCCTAATATATATGTACAGTACTAATAATGATGGTGCAGCAAAACTAGCAGGAGAGTGAGGAAGATGTCCGTCAAAGGGGGCGTATCACGGTTAGGGTTAGGGGTTAATCCCAACCCTTATCTTAATATCTGCTGTGAGAAAATGTCAAATGATCCAACAAATGGCCACACCAACAAATCAACACGGAGGAGTGCAACCTATTTCCTGATGCAGGTGAGATTAAACGGGGAATATGCTGTAAATTTATTTAATCTAGAAGTTAAGCTCTACATTTATATGAACTGTTTGTGAAGAGGTAGGGTTGGGAAATAAATATATATATAAAGATAAATACATTTGTCTACTGCAAAAGATTTCTGTTTTGTTATCCAACAAATGTTTTCCTTTTTATATCTTTGACCATATGGGAGGCAATGTTACAGGACTGCTTTATGTCAAATATTTGAATTTACATTTTCCCATCCTGCTTCATCAACAATGTGATGCGGTACCTTCACTTTTCAGGTATTTAATTGTGTCAAAAACAGATACAGTATTTTCACCTAAAATTATATGTTGAGGCACTTTTTTTCACAAATCACAACTGACATTGCAAAATTACAGATAAATACAGTGATGGAAGACTTTATCCATATCTCATACAACTAGACTATACCTCTAATTCCTTCAGTCAAAAACATGTAATCTATTCAGTAAATGGTTCAGTCCAAGTGTGCCTATAGTAACAATTAGTTTTACTAGTGGAGATCTCCACAGACACATCGACCTCATCACTGCACTGTTGTGTGTCCTGCACACTGATCATTACACTGTATAGTGAGGCTGTGCACACAGCTGTTGGGTTTGACCTGAGGGACTTGTGTACACTGAGCTGTACACCAGGCTGACAGACTGAAGTTCTTACAGTTCTTTGTCACAGTCAGCCCGTGGGAGCCTGAGGGCTTCCTGGGATGCATTTTGATCGAGGCAGCGTGCACATTCTGAGCCTGGACTCAGATGGCACGTTAGCTAGCACGTCGTCTATATGCCCCTCAGGGCGGGGGGTGGGGAAGTTATAGTAATCAGTGGATGTATGTGGAATGTTTTCCACTCCGATGGATAAGGATCACCCAGGAGGCATCACAGGCCAGTCTACTCTTCTTCTTCCTCAGAGAGGAGAGGCGAGCTGGGCTCAGCTGTTGGTTAACCATCTTCTGTCTTTCTACTTGTCCTCTCTTCTGCCCCTCGTGAGTCCACCTCAATCTATCTAGCCTCTATCCATCTCTGAACTTCTAATCATGCCTCACTGAGCTCTCGAACACTTTAAAAACCAGGTTGATGGACAGGGACCAGGAGGACCAGGACAGCCAAAGGAAGCATTTGCTCTGAACAAATCTTCAAATGCCTTGTGTCGAGGGAGTGTGGGACGGCAGGGCCGGTCATGGGGCCACCCAGCCAACTGCAGCAAAGGGCAGGAGGCTGGAAGGAGCCAACAGGAGCCGGAAGGGACCCTGTTCAGGGACCAGGGCACACCATCAGAGCCTGAACTGATGGCTTTTTGGGCAGTAACTTGTAGGGGAAGTGGGTCAAACAGGGATTTGGGGGCAGCAACAGGGCCTATGCTTTTATCAAAACATTTTGACAGGATCAGAGAAAGAACAGAATTATTAGCTGGCAATGTTTTTCAAAGTCAGAGGTTGCTTGTGTATTGCTTTTGTTTTAATGCTTGTGAACAATTTTAATTTCAAACTGACCACTTTAGTGAACAGATACTTTGATCTCATCCTGATTAGTGGAGGAAAAAACATAATGTTTCTGATGTAAAAGAGCATAACCCTTTCATTTTTATGGAACATTATTAAAAGTTTTCCTCACCCGTTTGTCCTCCTTGTCTCCTCGCTTCTCCCTTGCTGAGTTTGAGGGGTTGCCGGTGGAGTTGGAGAGGCCCTGAGCCCGGGGGCCCGAGGGCAGGGCCAGAGGGGACACCAGCGGTGGCTGCACTTTGCTGAGGATCTTGGAGCAGAGACGAAGGCAGTGGGTGAGCTCCCCGAGGCCCAGGGCCTGCAGGTGACACGTCAGAGCCGCCACCATGCGCAGCAGCAGCTGAGGAAGATGCTCTGTCTGGATCTCTATGTAGGTCTCCTGGACATGTTGGAAATACACAAGTCAAGTGAGGACTTAAGGTGCGACTACAGGGTATCTGGAGGGAGGTGAACCTAATCTGGAATTAATATGATAATTGAATTAAGGCTGTTAAGTTAGCTGAGGCTAATGCTGGAATTTTATTGAAGTCTTCAAAATGATTGATGTAATCCACTTCACTTGATCCAATGTCATTAAATACACATTAACATCTAAAAATGATTTTCTTATACACACACAACATGATACTAGACCAGCTGACTCTGCTGCTATTATTCATACCACTGTCACTTTGTAATTTTGTAATACCTCAAATTTTGTCTTTACTTGCTTTTGTGTAGTTTTTGTTTTAGTTTCATCACCTCTTATTACCTCCACCAGGAAGGTTTTCACTCCCATACAAAGAAACTTCTGAACAGATTGCTGGAATAGACCCTGCTAACATTGGCTGCAGATCCAGATAAAGGGATGGATCCATGGTTTTTTCCTCACTTTCTTGAACATTATGAGATAGTGTGTTTGTTTCATTTCTCAGGGAATAATAGATAGATCTTGATGAAAAAAAATCTGGCGTATTTAGGGGGCTGGTATCATTGAGTGAGTACAAAAAGGCACTCTTGTTGCCATTCTAGTTATCATTGTTTTTATTTTCTCTTTTTATCTGAACTCGTTTCTTTTCCTGTGCTGCTACAACAACCAAATCCCCCCTCTGGGGATCAATGAGGGTTTATCTCATATCTTTTCTCTCCAGCCATCAAAGGGGAATCTTAATTAATCCCTTATATCCCTGGTGCATGAGTATTATAATTATTTGTGTATATACATATAATTCATCCAGAAGCATCCCCATCCTCTATTTTCTTTTTGTAAACTGACTGTTTCTTATTAAAATAAAGTAATTAATCTTGTTTTACTTGAAAAAGAGAAAGCTCTGCTTATAGTTATAATGATGACTTTATCATTAAAGATATTGGACCTATGGATTTTAATGTCCTTTCCAGATTTGATTTTATTGCCTCTTGCACTTTTGAGTTATATCATTAGTGTGTTGATAGTCTTGTGAACATGTTGACTCAACAAGCGAAACACATTTTTATAAAACAAAAAAAGAGCAAAAAAGAACAACAGAACCATAAAATGAGCATTAAACCATGAAGTAAATCAAAATATTCATATTTCTTACAAATATGTGAGCACTGCAATAGCATATAACTGCATGCATGCTTAAGAGACAGCACATACACACTGGGCGGAGATTTCATTTTCACAAGATCCACACCAAACAGCCAGGGTAAGTTTGCACCACATGTAATGACTGTTACAATCCCACTTCTTCCTTCGGATCATTTTTTGCATTAAAATGTGACAGTCAGTCAGTCATTCTGAAATGATCACTCAAAGCAGGGCAGGATGGCCTGAGGGATGTTGGCAGGACGTTGCAGAAATGTTATCGTAGCCTCAGTGAAGCAGGGTGAGGTGAAAAAGCAGGAAAGAGCAGTACTTTACCTGGCAGATTACCCTCATGCTTCTAGTAGGCTTCAAGGAGAAAGAGCAGATAGTTTGAACAGACAGGAGCAAGCAGAGCACAGGCCACACAACACTTGGTTTGCAGAAACACACACACACTAACCATACGCTTCTCCATCCTCGCTCGCAGACTCACAGAACACAGGGTTCTCTTTCTGTCGCTCTTTCAACACACACACACACACACACACACACACACACACACACACACACACACACACACACACACACACACAAGCATTTAAACAGGGTAATAGAGGAGTGAGGGATTTCCAAACTATTCAGATTGGAAATATTGTAAAGACAAGCACATTTCTAAGAGGGTGCAAACAATATTTTTGCCAGGGAAACTTAACACAGGTATTTTTGAGCCTGTGTAGAGATTGCACACATACACAGAAACAGGAGAAAGACATGGTTCACACACACACACACACACCCCCTAGTGGTGGCCATAACATCCCAGAACTGGATTGAAAAATGGATTTGGACAACATATGCAGGCCAAATTGCAAATGGATATTGAGAGTGCTTGTATGGAACATAATGGATTTGAAGAGGAGGTGTGTGAGCCAAGAGGGAGTGAGAAACAGTGAAAGCCCAAGCAGGGGCAGGAGACAATGGGCTGTTAAAGAGGGAAGAGAAAGAATGTGATGGAGCGACACAAAAAGAAGAGGAACCTATAAAAGAAGGGAAATGAGAACGTAAAAGGACTGGGAGAAAGACTGAATAATTACAGAGAAAAGGAAAGAAATCAAAAGCTGAGCAAACAACAGTGAAAAGACCAGCCTGAAAGTATGAAGGGAAAAGAATGAACGAAGGAAACCGGCAAAAGAGTTCAATAGTGAAGTTAAAGCAATGACAGAGAGTGAGAGAAGGGACATGGGAGATGGACATGAAAAAGACAGAGACAGAAGGATAAAAAGACAGACAGACAGACAGAAAGAAAGAAAGAAAGAAAGAAAGAAAGACAGTATGACAGTCAGACAGACAGAAAGAAAGAAAGTAAGAAAGAAAAGACAGACAGTAAGAAAAGAAAGACAGAAAGACAGACAGTATGACAGACAGTAAGAAAAAAAAGAAAGAAAAGAAAGACAGTAAGACAGTAAGAAAGAAAGAAAGAAAGAAAAGAAAGACAGAAAGAAATAAAAACAGTAAGAGAGACAAAGATAGACAGAAAGAAAGAAAGAAAGCAAGAAAGAAAGCAAGAAAGAAAGAAGAGTCTCACCAAGGAAACAATATCCAGCAGGAAATCCACCAGCTGACAGAACTCCACCAATGACAGCTCTGGAGGATCTGAGCTCCCAGCATGCCGTGGTGCACGTGTGCTGCTGATGACTGTCCTCCTGCAGAGACACATTTCACATTATTCTGAGGAAGGTAATGATGGTTAGCAGTTAACTTTGGTGTTGATGATCTACTCTGTGTATAAACTCTGTTCAGGTGTGGGTGTATTGGCAGTAGGAAATGTATCTTGGCACAAATTTGGCCCCCCTGGTACCAGCTGAGCCTTGTTCTACACAACAGCATACTAAAACAAAAGCAGCAGACTGGCAGGCGGCATCTTTTTAACTCTTTCGAAAGGCAAAACCTTCAGAAGGTTCCTCTGGTATTTACACATTTAGACTTCAGTGTTTCTGATTCTAGCTCATAAAGCGGTGACTTGAGTATATACTGTATGTACACAAACACTTTAATCATACAAACCTGCAGCACTCTTCAAACCAACGAGCGATATAGTCCCACATGTAGTACGGCTCAAACGAGTTGAACAGGAGATTGGCTGTTTTAATCAGTTCTGCCGTCTTCTTGTTCTCTCGAAGTTTACTATGAAAGAAAGTTAAATTAGTATTCATAGTTTGTATAGATGAGTAAACTAACTAAAACATCCATTGTCTGTTAGTGATTAATAAATGGTTTAAGTTATTTATCAAATGTTTATCTTTATAAGCATTGACTGTTGGCAAATTGTTAACGTGTAACTTATTTCAAACATCTTTTCATACCTCTATGTCACAACTACACTTATCTTCCATCAATGTTTTTTCAGTATATTGTAACACTGATATTTTGCATGCCCTGCATATATTCTCAATTCAAGTTTACCCCATTTGTCCAATTTTACCTTCATTGTTTCTGAATGAAGCAAAAACCAAACTATGATGGGATTTATTTAAGATTAATCATATGTAATGTCCGATGGTGGATTGGACTGACCTGCTGAGGTGTGTGTGGTCTTTACTGAACGGACTCTGGTTTTGGAGGTCCAGCTCTGCTCGGCATTGTGTGTATAGGGTCCGAAACACCTCGATCAGAACATCCTCTAGGATAGCTGGGCCTGGAGAGAAACAAATTATTATTTACATATTCACAACATTAACTGGACTGTCGGTGTCTACATATTGTTAGACTGGTTACCGAGCTCCGGTTTGTCCAGCAGACTGATGAGGATGCGGAATGGCTTTAGGTCGTGCATGAGGATGCTTTCCTCTTCCCCGCCTCGGGCCTTTCCCTGCAAGATCCCCACCATTGCCTGAAAACACATACAAACATTCAGAAAATATCAAAAAACTCCAGAGCCACTTTTGGCACAGCAGATCACACATTAATTTGTTTTTATGTTGTTTTTTTTATCTGGCTTTGTACAACATTTGGCACAACCATTTGTCATCCAAATCATATTTGCATTGAGCCCCCTGTCATTTTTTTGTGTGCGTTTCACGCTTCGTCTGCTGCATAATGGGCTGAAGCAGGGAACAGACGGCCTCTGTAGTACCAACCTTCTCCCAATGGAGCGAGCTCCAATAACTATCTCAGAGCAGATGGCAGAAAAGCAAACAAAAAACAAAACAAAAACATTAAAAAAAACATTAAAAAACACAACTTCCCCTCCAGGTCGCTCTGTGTGCCCCCTGTTCCAACCCCTGGAGTACCAGAGCTCAGCACATGCCAGGAGGGCAAAGGCTGTTGAGCGTGACAGGACGGACTGGACAAGTGTGTGTGTGAAAGTCTTTGGGAGAACTGGGAGATGCCTTCAAAGGACAGGCTACTGGGAATAGGAGAAGCGAGCAGGACATATATGCAAAGCCCAGGGAGGATGTGGGAGGTGTGGTAGAAGAAGGATTAAAGGGGATGTGAAACTGTGTGGCAGACAAAAAAGAGGGCCAGATCTGCCAAACTGAGGACAAACCCCAACTGACACACGCACTTTCCTTCCCCACACATGTACACGTTCCATCTCAGGAGACATTTTGCTTGGGGATTGTTCTAGTTAATTTTAAACATGAAGACCGTTTTTTCTTTTTTTTTAGTGACCCATTTGCACTTAGCTTGAAAGCTCACCTGGACTAGCATGTCTTTAGAGAAGGTGTTGAAGTAGTGGCTGGCGTGCTCCTCTGGGTTGCTCTGCCGAGTGCTGCGGGGTCCTGTCATCACCCCATTGTTATCAAAGCCTTCAAAAAAAAACAAAGACATGAAGTTTTATTTACATACAGTAAAGCCTTACATGTACATCCAGCACAAGATGAGACACAAAACACTTCTCCAGAGTGGAGCAAATGGAGACTTAGTATTTAATGAGATAAACTCTCTGTCGCTTCCAGTTAATCTTCCTCTTTGTAAAGGCCCTCTCGCTGTTGCCAACATCACTCCGATTTCATCAGATTTCAGCCATAGAGAAGTTAAGTAAGACTTGGACTTGGATAAGATTCAGAGTAGTAAAGCCTGTCAATCTTCATGATCATTCAACAGTTAAAAAAAAAAAGCCAATCAAATAGCTGGAGCTTACAGTCCTGAGCCCACTCATATCACAAGATAAAACCTTTCGACAATTTCTACTTATTATTTGTGCCTCATCGTTTCTGGCGATCAAGAAATTTGGCATAAACTAATGTTTCAATCATTCAACAATTCGCTCTTAGAGAAGAGTGTAAAGCTTGATACAGTCAGTGTCCATCCTTAGCCATGCAGACACTTACCAGCGTGTTCATCCACAGAGAGTTGCAAACAAGAGAAAATAAAGTAAGACAATGATCACAGCAACAAACACTGTTTTTTTTTTTTTTTTTGCCAGAACAGAAAAAATAAAAAGGGAAAATAGAAACATAGTGTGCATAAACATAGCTCCTGTGCAAATCACAAAACAAAACAATGTGTATGTAAAGATTTGTATGTCAGGGACCTACTATGGTTCATATAAAATGTCTATAACTCTTAATAGGTAAAAGTGGTTTCGTGGCATACACATATAATGTTGGATTATACAAAGGCTATGACATTTAAGTGTATATGTACTCCGGTTAATAAATGCGTGAATAATATGTGTAGGTTTATTCCTGTTAAGAGTGACCCAGCATTCTTGGACTTCCCCTTATTTTCTACTTTGGAGAAAGTGTCTCTCTAAATTCTACGATATATCAGAAACGACACGATGAGTGGGACCCTGGTACATCTAAAGGTCAGTACTGTGTCTGTGTGCGTATTCCGTACCCAGCAGCCAGGCGTAGAGTCTGCGGTTGAGAGACATGTCTCTTCTCAAAACCACATGCAAGGCTGCCGACAGGATCCGGATCATGTCGGGGCGAGTCGCCTGAACACAACAGAACACAACAGAATGTTTGTGCTTGTTTCTCTCTCCTTTCACACATACGTATATGAACATACATACGTACTTACATATAAGCAAACACACATATACATGCACACAAACACATACACTGCGCATGTCAGATAAGAGCTGTGTCCCGGCTCTGACATGTCCAGAAATGTTTGAGGTGAAGGATTTAATAAGCAGCCAGCATGAGTCACCTCCGTGGCTGGCTGTCTGTCTGAGTGTCCTCATCATGATCACACACGTGCACATGCACTTAAAGAAACAGACCCACAAACACATCTGAAACTTCACAACAATACAAATACTAATAGTAATACTAGCTGATATATGAACACATACTGACACATACAGCACATTATTAGCATCCTGCTGTAAAACACAGCCTGTAGTTTCAGCCTGCCCTCCATCAGACAGATTTCCTACCTGGCTCATGTGGAAGGGAAAGCAGAAGAGGATCAGGTCCAGGGTGCTCCTCTGGACCAACACACTGGAGTCCTGGACTGATGTACTGACCGCCTCCACCTGGTGAGAACATTATAAATCATTTGAATGGATACAGTGATTCAAGTTACACTTTAGTGTGACAGCATTAAAGCCCCCCTCCAGTGTATTTTGGTATTTTTATGATATTTCATTTTCCTGTCCTTTCCTGACAATGTTGATGAGTCACATCGTTTGCCAAATGTTTTTTGACAAATAACTTAATTTTGGGCTCAAAGTCACAAAATTTAAGCTGTTGCTAATATGGAAAAATGACTTGTGGCTGCGATAGAATCTGGGAGTCACACGTAATCCTCCAGTAGGGGTTATAAAAGCAGCGTGGCTCCTTTAAGAAACATGGCAGTGCATGGTGAGTGAGTGGTCGAGCAAAAGAAAGATGGTGGTTGCTTTCAGAGCAGACCGGTGTTAGCGACCGGAGCAGAGTGGGCAGTTTAGCAGAGAAGTGACTAGTGGCAGGAAATGTACAGTACAGGTTACAGTTTGACCATGAATAAACTCTGCAGCTCCTCAATACACAAGAAGAACTTCTTGTTGCATGTTTGTGTGTAGTGTACCATGAGCTCGATGTCACTGCCCATGACATAGAGCTGGTCCTCCATGGAGAGCTTGCGATTGAGGTGCAGCAGAACGAAGGTCACCCCAGGGAGACGCACAGCCGGGCTGGTCAGGATGCTGCCCCACAAGGCACTGTAGAAGGCCGACTGCTCCACCGCTGCAGCCACCTTCTCCAACAGCGTGTTGGTTCTATAGAAAACACAGACAGGACACAGCAAACATGCATTTTAATTACAATGAGTTTAGTTGCACATGCTTTTTCTGTTCTTTGCAAGGAAATGCGTTTTCTGACTCTCATAATGTAACATCACTTCACTACACACAGCACTCTTCTCTAATTGGTAAGGAAGCAAAAGATATCAGAAGTTCCTGAGAGAGAAGCATTATCAGTGAGCTCTCACGCAGCGCTGTTCATGAGACCATTTGGATCTCACTGTGAGGCATTAATTAGCAATTTCCATAAACTGACTAGGTTTTCTTGCCAGAATCTAAATATAATCTTAATTAGAACAGATGGGACACTATTGTGATTCATGCTGTTGCTGACTGTTTTTTTGTTTTTGTTTTTTTAGTTTTTTTAACAATCCTAGCTTTGAGATATAAAGACACTTAAATGCCCTCTGTGTGGAAATTAAATTACTAAAACAGCAAACAGTAACAGGTAAGTTTTAGTCATACAAATATGTACTGTATATGTAAAAATGATGCGTCAGAAGTTAAGTATCTGACATACAAGTACTAAAATTATGATATACTGTACATGGTGTAAAATGAAATCGGTGGTACAAATAGGCCTTTTCACAACTGCCATTTTGACATCATACCAGGAAATGCACAGACATTACTAATAACAAAAATTACATCAGGCATCGCTTACTGGCACACTTAAATCTAACGGGGCAATCGATAATTTCATCAGTCACACCGGTGCTTTTCCTGTTAAAACATGTTAAAGGGTCAACCATGAAAAAGTCCTTCGATGCAGCCCCCCCTCTATTTTGTGAATGTGGCTGAACCTACAACTGCAGCGCCCTCTAGTGCACGTGACAGTAATTATGGTAGCACTGATGAGATGAATGATTTCCCAGCTTTTGTCAACATATATGAGGAATAGGATAATAAAAAAGAAAAAGCATTGGAAATGATAAAAACGACAAAAAATGACTGTAAAATACGAGATGTCTTGAAGAAAGTTAATGTAAACACAGAAGAGACAAATATCTGCAGATAATTCCTGGTTACAATGAACCTGTTTGAACAGTAAGGGTGTATCTAAGAGACAGAAGTCTTGGGCTGTGTCTTGAAACATGACTCAAATATCTCATGTATCATTCATACAATCTGAAATCAATTTCCTTCCCCATTACGCGATAAAACCCTTTCTCCTAATGGCTTGTTCCGATGCCCTCACGTATACATTAAAAGTGTTTTTCTTTCCATTCCTGCTCGTCTTACCTGTCGTAATACTCAGAGCCCTCCTCCAGGCCTGGCAGGACCCCAGTCAGTAGCCCCTGTAGTCCTGGCTTCAGTGTCTTCCCCAAGGGCAGATAGTAGGTCTCATAGAGCCCCAGCAGCACGGGCTTCACAGACATAGCGGCGTTGGAGAGTAAAGGGAAGAGCCCAGAGCTGCAGTGATGAAAAAGCGATGTCAAGATCTGATACTAGCTGCAAACTTTATTCAGTGGTCACTGTAAGTAGTACGACAGTATTACCTATAAAGAAAGAGGTCTTTGGCCAGCCTCTTTGGTCCAATGATCTTGAAGATGATCTCGTAGGTCTCCAAGGCCTTGCGGTGGACCCCACTGGGCAGGGCGGGGTGGAGGCATTGGGCCAGCCGTTTGCCTATCGTCAACTTCTTCGGAACCACCTGGTATTTTGCGTTGTTCTGCAAAACCTGAGACGGGATGTGCAGGGCAGACAACAGTGTTGGTGTGCTTGTTTTATTTTGTGTATATTCAACCCTTATGCATATCCTTTTGCCTTCTCAATAACTTGTAAACTATTGCTGTGTATGTGGAGCTGGGGTCTGTCTACGATCATTACCTTGTTGAGTTTGCCCAGTGCTGAGATGAGGTCTGCCCACTCACTGGAGTACTCAAAGTTCTTGAGGGCCTTGTCCACTGCTGCCACATAGTTCCTGTACTTGGAGTCACTGAGCAGCTCCACTTCCTCTGCATTCATTCTCCTGGGTGGTTATTACGCGCTAATGTAAAACACCAGGCACACATAGGTACATCACACCTGCGATGAAACACAGCAAGATAAAAGAACAGATTAGTTAAGTCATCTTCTTGCTTGACAATGAAGACATTAGTCCGAGCCTTTAGAACAGAATGTATTAGAATATTTATCCCCGTGTAGCTGGAGCCATTTCAATAGACTGAGTCATATAATTATCAGGAGGAGCAAGTCCATTACCATCTTTGTTTAGTAAGTAAGTAAGACTACTGATGCGCTGAATCATCGAATGAACTCCCCCGAAAAACTGAGAAGTATAGAGAAGAAGAGGAGTCACACAATGCTGCTTTCACTGATATAATGCAATGATTTCTGCAGCCGGTGAACACGGGAGGGACGAGTCTAATTGGCATTTGACATCACAAGACAGCACCATCTCCCTCACTGTAAGATGGGCTGTTGTTAGCATGCTGTAATGTTGCAACATAAACAAGCAGCTATCATTAAAAAGGCATAAACGCCGATAGAGCAGCTACATATGCTTCTCTTTTATATGGAGTTTTAAAATGTCGGCTAACGTGAACGCACAAACAAGATGTGACCTTATGACCTTTAGCCACTCAGTCCTAAGAGGAGTGTGATAGTTTCATAGGAGGAAGAGGACACTGAAATACAATCTCAGGGGGGTTCAAACAGATTTGGAAAAGGCAAGTGACATTTTGACTCGTCACAACAATAACAGGTGGGACTGATCACATTAAAGGTGACTCAATTGATGTGGTTACCCAAGGAAACCATATCAGTGAGCCATCAAGCACAATTCCACTGATCCATGTTGTTAACTGCACCTGTGCCTTCCCTATTGTGACACGTCAAGATGTCTGCCGGGAAACGTGTCTTACAGCAGATAAAGGAGTGAGTGGACTCTCAAGAAGCAGCCAACACACTTACACAGAAATACAAGAGGTGGCCGAGGCAGTCGTGCGGCTGAAAACTCAGGCTGTCTGAGAGGCTAGCTTGTGGCGGCAAGCAGTGGTGTTTGCTTCTCAAACAGACTTAATTAAACAAACTTTAAGTCTGGCTGTAAAGTGTCAACAACACAGCAACGGCGGAGCAGGTACGCACACCTGTCGTCCAAACAAGGTGAGCCGTTTCATACATATGTAAACGTTCAGTGCTGAAAATTACACATAGAAATAAAATACTACAACCTCAACATTAGCTATGAAATACTCGTTAAATATTCTAGCTTCGGTTATAAGCGTGTTACTGCCGGGAGAGGGACTGTTACAGTAACGGTACAGCTAACAGCTACCTTGTCACTAGCTAGGTAAGGTGATTTCCGCTAACGTACACGGCACTGAATAACGATAAAAATGTAAGAACATATAAAAGCTTACCGTTAAAGGACACGGGCCAGCAACTGTCATTCAATCATGTGGCCGGTTCGCCGAGTAAAAACGGCTGACAGCGTCAATAATATGACTAGCGAGCTAGCTAACGTTGGTAGCAGGGTGTTTTAAATGATGGAGATGCAGGGCCCGGCTCCGATGTCACCCGTTCATATATAAAGCAGGTCCCTTGACAAGAAGGCTTTGGAAGCAGACAATAGGTATCTATATTCTACATATTCATATTTCTCTTCGTAGCGTCCCGCAGTGTGTAAATAAACAGTGATGAGCGCATCGGTAGTTTCCAGTGGCAGAGATACAAAGCGAGACGATTGACAGCTCCCAGACTGCACTGCAGATCAGCTCTACGTCCAACCACCGCGTCCAACGGCTCCGGTCTTCCGCATGGACGTCTTCCGCCTCCGAGCTGTGTGAAGTCGGCTGCACTTACACCAAACACCCCGGAAATTATGTGCTGAACCTTCGAAATAAAAGCTGGATATCTTCCACTGACTTGCCTTTAAGAGTTATCCTGTATTTTCCACATGTTGTAATGTATATTATTGTTCTCTTTGATATGTTAAATTACCCAGTGCTTCATCTGTTTAGCTGCAACACATAGCTACTCATCTCTCCAAACTCTGAAGACATAGGCTGTGGTCTTATTTGCTTACCTTTGGTCAAAATAATAACAACAATGAATAATTTAAACCCTGCAACATTCATTAGTTTTGTTTCAGTCATTCCTTGGTCTGAGCAAGGCTGGATGGCCAGCAGGTTTGTGCAATTGCTCTGGGACCCCCATGCCAAAATCTTAAAATAACATATTCTTAAATGGCATATTCCCAAAAGCAAATACTTGCGCAGGTGAACCCTAACAGTTCAATCTGACTGTGGTTCAGCGTTTTTACAACAGTGACAGTCAAATAAATATTTGGACCCCAAGTGGAGTTAATCTAATAATAAAAAACACACAATTTATCTGACCAACATACACATTAAAAGAAAATATGTTGATAAAGGAGGTCAAACACAAAACATGTATGCATTGCCATTAACAGCATTTCACAAAATCAAGATTGTTTAACAGTTTTATTTTGAAATGTCTGACCGGATGCCTTTCCCCTTGTATGTTGTACTTGACAGCACCGGCATCGTCACGCTGCGGAGTACTACAGCCTCTTGAGTCCACTAAATGAGATAGACGTGCTTTATGTTTGTTTTACTCTGGATGCTGTCTTTCTGTTCACAGTCACTCAGTCACAGTTTTGATCAGTGTGCTGTTCAGTTCCTTTTCTATTCCGTGTGATTATCGCGCTGCCTGAATGTCAGACTTGGAGATGTCAGCTAAAACACATGGACTCGGAGTCTTCTTAGAGCTGAGGAAGAGGCTTCAGACTGGACTTCTTATTGTCGGGTAATTATTCTGAAAGCTAGCGAGCTAACTTAACAGTTACAGTTATTACAGCCATTTAACACTATTGTATTTGCTAGCAAAGCTAGCCTCGAGCATTAGCTAACTTAGCATAGATAGCTAGCGTCAGCTTTACCGTTAACTTGTATGTCTCTATTGTTTCAGTGAACCATTCAACGCCATTTAAAAAAAAAATACTTTTATTGTACAATAATGTGTCAGAAAATGAGTTACTTAAGGAATTGCTGTGGTAATTGAATCCCAGCTATCTGTGGCTGTCTGTCTGTGGACTAAATGAAGGGGTCTGACAGAAAAAGGCAGACTGAGTGATGCTACCTTTCTGTGTGTCACACATGTTAGAGAGAGGCTACATGACAAATACAAACTGGGCCTGGCTGTGATTGACTTTGGTTTCCAGAAAACTTGGTACATTTTTTGTGTCCTTTACTTGAGTATTTCCAATGAATGTTACCTTGTACCTCTACTCCTCTTCATTGCAAAGGAAATATACTTTACACTCTACTATATTTATTTGACAGCCAGAGTCACTAGTTGCTTTTCAGATTAGAGTTTTACATTCAAGCATTAGATCAGGTCATAAAATGTAATATGGTGATTTAATACTGAAAATATTGCATAATGAGTGCTTTTGTCTTTGACACATTAGGATGAGCTACACTTTTTAGGGAAATTTTTGAATGCAGGTGTTGTTCTTATAATTGTGTAATTCAATAGTGCAGATCGACCGATATGGCTTTTTCAGGGCCGATACTGATTATTAGAAATCAAGGAGACTGAAAACCGATAATCAGGACTGACATTCATTTGCAGTAAAAAAGGAAACTCTGGAAACACGACACAATTTTGACACAATCGGATATTGTTGTGGGCATGTAGCCAAAGTAGGACATTTTTAAATTTGTTTATTTTATTGGCAATCTGACAGAAAAATCACTCATACCAGTGGCACGTTGCTGTTGTGTTGTGTTGTGTCATGGGCTGGTAGTCTTGTTAGAAAGGGCCTAATATACATTAAATACAGAAAACTAAACAGAAAAGAAACTCTACCAATCTCATGTGATGGAGTGCAAGTGTAGCATGGATATCATATAATAAAGGCATGTTAATTGAATTCAAGATTATATGAATATGTGATAAAACAAGAGAAGCTACCAGCATATTAAGCATGTATGTTTTCTGTTTTTCTGCTTGTGAAGCACTTTTTAAATGTGCATATGAATGAAGAATTGTTCATATCCTTATTACCAATATATGAACAATAGATTCATAGTATATAGCTGCATAGTGCGGAGCCAAATTGATTTGTCTTCGCATACAGGTGCTGCTGCCTGCTGAATTTGGATGTAATACACCTTAAACACCACTAGATGGGGTTAATGAGATTTGACAGGCAGTAAAATGAGCCCTGCTCCTGTCCTCTCCCTCAGAGCACTGAATGTACAATGGAGAGGTGACTGCACAGGAGGAGAAACTTTAGAAATATTCAGTATTCTTGATACTTCTAACTACATTTTGCATGACTAAAATAGGGCTGAACGTTGTGTTCAGAGTAGGAGAGCTAAAGTTAGGCATTTCTCACAAAAGGAAATGAAATAAAAGGCACCGAGCACTCTGGGACTGGGACTGTACACTGTCAGTATGTCCAATGCAATGTAAGAGAGAGAGAGTAGAAAAATGTGATAAAATCCCCCTGAAGTACATCCCAGAGGAGCTGCTCAGCCTGTTTGTTTTCAGTTAAAACAGCATTTCCTCTCAGTGGTTTTCATGAACTCAGTTATTATTCAGTACTTCCTTTAGCTGAGACAGCAGCGCCCAGCAGGAGGTAGAGTCGCTATTTTGTCGTATTATTATTTCTAATTTCTTTACTTAGTGTTCTCTCCAGAAAACAGATTTTGTTCAGCACAATAGACTGTATATAAATACAGTCTATGTTTATTCATTCTGTATCTCATTTTTCATATACGGTCTGTTTTTTGCACTAAAGGCTGACTCATTAATCACTGTATTGAGACCTTAGCTAATTATAGATCCTAATGAATCCATATTTGTATGATTCGATGTTGCCAAGTTACAACAAACCAGTATCCCAAAGTTTGTTCTTCACTTAACAGGCGTAAGTATCAAGAACAGAGACTATGAAATGATCCAGCCTCCTCAGTTGAGAGGTCATAATACTTTGGAGGCGTCGTTAACACTAATGTGTCACTTTACATAATGTTTTCTTAAGTGTTGAAAGAACACTTTGATGTTTTGTTTTTGCACTCTTTCATTATGAGAGTTAGACGAGGAGACAAACAATACCCTCGTTTCTGTCCGTTCAATATGAGGCTACAGCTAGCAGCCGGTTAGCTTAGCTTAGCATAAAGACTGGAAACGGAGAGAAATTACTAGTCTGGCACTGTTGAAAGATTGCAAGATTGCTTTCTAGATTTTTATTTTCACTGCAAATGTTCCAAAAATTTCTAATCAGTCTTCTTGATGACTGATAATCTGTATCATCGGCCCTACATGTTTTCCCTTAAACCTGTTTGTAAAGTATCTCATTGCATCTGCCCTCCAGGAAAGATGTCGCCAAAAGTCCTTCAGATGTAGCCGTGACGGGTAGAGACTCTTCTCTCCACATCCAGACTCCCAGAGGCGAGCTGAGCCTGACTTTGCCAACAGGAGTCACCTTGGAGCACGGTTCCTGCATTCCTACACATGCGGGAGAATCCAGCGGAGAGGAGCTGCATTTCAGACTGCGTATCAGTGTCACGAGAAGCCCGGATGAAGGTAGGGAAACACAGTGAGACACGTGCAAACCTCCCTCTGCCTTGCTAGACTCCTCTGTGCCAAGGCCAGTACAAAGTCTTTTGGTTGCTATTTAGAGCTTGCTGTCTATTTTGAATTAATTGGACTGAGTCACTTGGTCATCTGAGACAGTGAAGGTGTAAATTTTGCTCTTGGGATCCTCAACAGCTTGCAGGCAGCTGATCATCAGAGTCATGAGAATACTCCCTTTTCGATTTGATCTCATATCATCAGAAGTGCACCCCAGAGTCGTTGCATAATATCCACAAACTCCAGCTTTTGGCGTTTCCTCAGATTTTTCATGTCACTCCCAGCACATTGAAGAAGTTACAGCAAAGGACAGTCATTGACAAATCCAATAAAAATCAGATTGATTGCCCACTCCCTAGCCAAGCCACCTTCGCCACCCAGTATTTTATCGATTTTCTGCCCTGTAGTACAAGGTTACCACCCTTTCACCAAATCTGGCTCATTTATTTCTTTGCCTCTGGCCCTCCACAGAGGCATCCGACAGCGTGATGGAGACACTCCGGGCAAAAGAGACTTATTGCTTCTACTGCCAGGGCTGCATGACCAGGCTGCTGGAGGACAGGTGAGGAGCAGATGGACGAGGAGGAGCAACAGTGGAAATGGGTTTTTATTTACACCCTCCTCCGCAGGAAGAGGAGCGGGTGTTTATTGATGGTGCGACCCAGCGGTGGAAGTGATAGTCTGCGAAAGAAAAATAGATGGATGGAGCCGGAGCCCACAGTTGTCAACCTGACTGGGTTAGAGTTATAGAGTCGGTGTGACGTAAAGGTCTGTGCTACCTATTAAAAAACAATTGTGTTTCTTACCTTGAGGTGCTTCAGCTGGACAGCGGTATTGTTCTTATTGCCTTAAGCTTTTAGCTTTCTGTGGTCAGCAATGTGACACGCTGAAAATTGCAATCGCTGCATTACCCAGACCCTTGGCCTTCGGCTATGTTTCTCAGCAATAACCCACTAAAGGTTGCCAAATACTTATTTTTCCGCTTTCAACAAGAGCTGGGGAAAGTGAAAATGTCAGGAGAAGTGCTCGGAGCGGGGGAAGTTATAATTTCAACAAGATTATGGCTCATTATGCTCTGGAGCAATATGTTCCATTTGTAGCTGCTCAGAGGTGTTAATGCTGTCATTGACTGCAACCTTCACAAAGAACCCTCTAAAGTTTTCTTTGTATGACACACTGAGTGCTGCTTTACTGGAATAAATGAATGAATAAAACAAGTGTTGTATTAAAGCTGCACTGATCAGTCATTATATATTAACAATGTATCAAATGGATGCATGTAATGTGACAGGGGTTGTTAGTAGTGATGATTCAACTGAAAATGATCACCCATCTCTGCAGTTTGCTTTGTTCTACTAAGCTTTTAAAGCTGCTGTAAGCATTGTGGTCGTTTTAGCTAACTTCCTGTCCATTTTGCTGTTAGCAGTCTCCCCAAAAAGCAGACAGGCAGAGTTAGCAACTAGCTAGTGAACATGGTGCCACATTTAAAGGGGCAAATATTTCTCTCAGAAGTGGGTGGAAACTAAAAGAGACCAAAAATGAGAGTGAATATTGGACTTCATTCTTGGTCCAGAAACAACACATTCAAGTAAATGCTAATGTTGCTAAATAATTCTGGACGTATGAAAATAAACTGTTTGCTAAAATGTTATCCATGTTAGCTGTGTTTATGGCTTGTTCAGCAAAATAATCAATTATTGTTGCTTTAGATAAAATAAATACAATTACTGATAGGAGATCAAAAACCATCATGACATTAAAAACAGAGGAAATGCAAGTTTAGATCTTTCACAGAAGTTTTGGAATGTGCATATTTTCCCATTTTGGAAGAGGACACATTTGGTACATGCCAAAGTAAGCATAAATGATAAAATGGTGGCATCCTTTTTTATTAGAGAATGCGAATATTTACCTGTTTTCCTACTGTGGACATGGATTTCATATCTTG
Organism: Pagrus pagrus; assembly: GCF_965226575.1. Lineage (NCBI taxonomy): Eukaryota > Metazoa > Chordata > Actinopteri > Spariformes > Sparidae > Pagrus > Pagrus pagrus. The sequence goes on along the minus strand of NC_140191.1, from coordinate 26,090,014 downwards.
ATCTTCTCTGGCCCAAAGGAAACGTTGTGCTTATTGATAGATAACAGCTGATGCAACTTCCAAATATTACTGGACAACAATAGAAAGAAAACCAGAGCTGCAACAATTAATCGATTAGTTGTCAACTATTAAATTAATCGGCAACTACATTTAAGGACATCTTCTTGGGTTTTGGGAAACACTGATCGATAATTTTCATAATTTTATAGACCGAACGACTAATCGATTAATTGAAAAAAATAATCAACAGATTAATTTACAGTGAAAGTAATTGTTAGTTGCTGCCCTAAAGAAAACCTCTAATTCCTTTTTTGTAATTTTCCCTCTTCCTCAGAGTGTTTAAACGAGTTCTTCCTCTTCCTAATGGCAACTGGAACGCCATCGTGGACGACTGGTGTTGCCACCCAGATCCGTTTGCCAACAAGCTGCTGCCCCGAGCAGAGGACTGTTTACTGGGCGACACCTTCCTCCTCTTGAACAGAGATGGCAGCTGTGAACAGACTCTCACAGACGAAGTGAGCCCAGTTGGCTCAGAGGACAGTCAAGATTCAAAGGTGAGCGACGTGCAAAGGAAAACAACCAGTCTGCTCCTTTTATTCTTAGAAACAAGACAAAGCCTTTGAACAAGCATGTCAGGGTTTTTGAATTCCTAGAAAACCAAGGATTTTTTGAGTTTTTTAAGCTGTAGTTAGGAAGTGTTCAAAGCGCTAAATGGTCAATACCATTTCTTTAAAGGCAAAAATTGGATTCATAGTCGTACACTCATCCACACAGACACGCACTCCTCAGACGGCTGCATCACTGAAGTCAAACTGTAGCACTCTGTAGACGAGGATTGATCTCCCTCCTCTTCTATTAGTCATTCTCTGCACGAGTGGCACTCTTTGCATGCCTGAAACTGAGAGGCAGATAGAAGGAGCAGGAGAACAAATGACAATCAGCCTGCCATATATCTCTCACCGTCTCTCCTCCTCCTCCTCTGTCTTCCATCCTGGTTTAGTGGCGATCGATTGTGGTTTTCAAACAGCCAAGTTGAGGCTGGGCATGTATTGTGGTGAACGATTTCCTGTTTTTGACTTTGGTTACACACAGAAAACCTGCCGCCGAGTGGCTCTGGTGTCCTGCAAGAGCTGTTCATCAGTGCTGGGAGAGGCTGTCGCGCCGGGTATACATCATTTTTAGCAGCTTTTCATAAATAGTCTTAATTTCAACTGTGTTTATGATCCTTTCTCTGTCGACTCTTCCAGAGACCCTGAAACTGTACATCACACAGGTGGTGGTGGAGGCGGCTGTGGGTGACAGAGAACCAGAAGCTTCACTTAACAGGCAGGTTTCTATCCAAGCAGAATGGTGACAATTAGGAAACTGTTGAAGCACATAATATCATATGGAAATCAATGAAAAGTAGCTGTCACATGCATGTAGGATGTAGGAGAAAAAATTAAGTCACACACAGAGTCCTTCTGGGTTAACTGTTGCGATGGTTGTCATTAGGGCTGTAATGATTATTTTCACTGTCAATTAATCTGTCGGTTCTTTTTTCTCAGTTCTATAAATGTCAGAAATGGTTAAAAAAAATGTCGATCAATGTTTCCCAAAGCACAAGATGTCCTCAAATGTCTTGTTTTGTCCACAACCTAAAGATATTCAGTTTACTGTCATAGAGATGTAAAGAAACCAGAAAATATTCACATTTAAGAAGCTGGAATCTGAGAATTTTGATGCTTTTTAAAAAAACGTTACAGATTTCGCTTATGAAAATAGTTTGTGATTAATTTAATAGCTGACAACTAAGTGATTAATTGTTCCAGCTCTACTTGTCATCTATTTTTGTCCTTGAAATAAAATAAGTACAGAGACTGTAAATCAGTTAATTTGTATGTCAGTCTCATCTCACATGTGACACACCACTGATTGGATTATTCTAAAACCCTGGGGAATGACACATATCAGCACCGTGTTTAGGCTTTTTCAGGAATAATTACAATTGTAGGTCTGAATTAAACATTTTCATAACCACGTCTCCCACAGTGCAAGTGTGAAGGATTACAAGATTACGCAGAATCATCACTCATCATCTCACTTTGATTGATTCATTTTTTTCACCAGCTTTTGAAAATACTCTCCCTTTAAAATCCACTGTACAGGAGCTCTATGATTGACTGCATTATTTAACTTTTCAAAATTAGTCCTGGGTATTTGCATGACCCGCAAAAAAGTTAACGTAAACTTTGCAAAAAGCCGTTTGTTGAGCAAGAAAAACACGAGACCCACAGGCCAGGTGAATAAAACTGTGTACGCTCACAGACAGACAGAAATATACTGACACATTCTTTTGGCAGATTTATAAAGCCGTATGTACGCCTACTTCTGTTTCATAAATCTCAATCATTGTGGAAAAAGGCGCACATGCACAAGCTTTATTTCCACTCCCACAGTTACTCATAAATGAGAGTAGAAACGCCTTTCACCATCCGTGTGCATATGGATACATGTGCCTGCTCCACTATTCATTGGACCTGGAGCAACGGAAAATAAGAAGCCCAATGCAATTTAACTGATTGTGTTTCATCAGCATCAGAACAACTGTCATTATGTATGACCGCTACAAACACTTGTGGCTATTTATAGTGCCCGCACACACACACACACACACGCACTGTACCTGTGAACCATCATTGTAGTAATATCATAATGAAACGTCAGAAGCGTGACCTATGATTGATTTATAGAGCTCATAATGAAACACACTTCACAAAGTGCTTCACAAATGAGGATCACATAAAAAGATCATTAACAGGGAGATGATTTACAGTGTAAATAAAAAGAAAATCATCACTCATAAATAATTTAAAATTAAGTTTACGCCTCTCAGTGATATTTTAATGAATGCTCTGTGGACTGTTAAATAATAACACAATCAAATTGGCAAACAACCTAAACAAACAATGTTTAAAGTTACATCTCTCGCCTTATACTTCATCATTATTACCCACACCTGTCTCTGTGAAAACATGTATGAATGGTCAGGTGTACACATTCTCATCGCACAGTCTACCTGTATGAATACCAGTTGATGTGTGCGGAAGGCGTATGCATGGATTTTGTGCATACACATCCTTCATACATCTGACTGACCTCATCTTGCCAAAAGCCATTGATACCACCATTCAGTTTCACTCATGAGGTTAAATGACTGGAAGTTAATATGCTCTATAAAGACTAAATGTGCGTGAACATTGTCTCTCTGTGGCAGATCTCTCTTTGTGGAGAGGACTATAGCAGCCAGGCTGTTGGGGCTGTCCAACTCAATGAGTACCTTCCACTTCTCTGTCCAGACTCCTGATGGAAAAGCCTTCTTATTGGTAAGAAGAAGAACATAATCATGACGTTTTAGTAAAAATAGAATACTCAATCACTTGATAAAGGGGAAAGAGCGATGTAATAAGCCGACTGACTGTGATTTAAGAGTCGTTGAGCATACTTCCAGGCTTTTAGCTGCTTAAAATCAGCTACATTATTACAAGTGGCTCTTGTAAAAAAACAGGAACACATTACTTCAATAAAAAGACATTGCAATTGTCCGTTTATTAATTTGGGCATTATGCTGAGAACCAGAATGTCCCATTTCATAATGTAATTGTAGGTATTAGCAGCATTTTTGCATGTAATTTGCACTCAGTTTGAGTGTGTGCATTGATATGAGTTTATATTCCAATTTTGATATAATTTATTTTAAACTGAGGCTGACAGGTGATATACTTCTCACCGTCTGAATGACATAAAATGTCCCAAGTTTTCCAGTTTACCACAAATTGAACTTTGCTAAGAACTGTGGGACATTAAAATTCTTCACTGCAACTGACTTAACATGGATAGCAATTACAATATAATTAATCTTGTGTGATATTGAACCATAATGGACAAAATAATTTCATGAATAGCAATTCAAAAATTGGCATCATATCAGAGGTGCGTGTCATACTATCTAACTTTTGTGTTTTGTTGACAACCTTACTTCCTTCTTGTTGAATAAAAAAGGAATAATAGTAAAAATTGTAAAATAAATAGCTTGATAGCTTAATAAACTGCTATAAAGCTTCAGTGACAGAAATCAAAACAGACATTTGTGATTGTACTGTATGTTAAGAACAGTGGGAACAAAGAGCAAATGAGAAAATATGGAAAAGGCTTGACTGGATGCTCTGTGTAAAACAATTTAGAAAAACAATGTGTCCGGTGCTCTTGGAAAACTAGAAAAGAGTAGAAAAGAGTAAAAAAAACAAAAAAAAACAGGCAATTCAGGCACTCCAAATATAAGAAGATCTTTCAAACAAGGAAAGAAATGTGAATAATATGAAAAACCATGTTTTACATGTGGAAATAAATAAATGGTTCAGTAAAAAATGATATTAAATGCATTAAAAATGACATTAAACAAGTAAATGTAGGCATACATTACTGTACAAATTGTGACATAAATGAATATTTTTGTTTAAGATTTTCTGCAGTATTTTTATATATATATATATATATATTTTAGTGTATGTATTTATTTATATATATATATATATATATATATATATATTTCTGTATTCTTTTATCTTTGCATTTTGTAAGGTATACATAAATGAATACTTAAATAAATACTATAATAAATTGATTAATGAAAAATTAATGAATTAAATGATAAAACATTAATTAATACAAAGGTAAATAAATACAGAAGCAAATGGAAATATCAATTTATGTCACATTTTATAAATTAATGAATTCCTACATTTATTTCTGGTGCGTTTAATGACATGTTTTCCCTTTTTTCCGAGCCATCTATTAATTTATTTATTTTAGATTTTGGCAGTTTCAGTCCTCCATAGAAGACTTCAATTTCCATAGAATTAGGAAAAGCCATGAAGTATAAAAGTAATAAAAGAATGTTAAGTATGTTTATTGAGCGACCCTGAGCAAAATATGAGGGTCATTAAAAGCACATTATCGTCCCAAAGTATCACTCTAACCTCGGCGTGCATGAGTGGACGCGTGGAGTTTATGCGCTGGAGAGTGATTCCTTCACCCACGTGTATTTGAAGTGTTAAGTGACCTGTCTGCTCCTCCTGCAGCTGTGGCTGCTGAACAGCGACTCCATTACAGCGTCGGTCCCAGAGACGTGTGTCGGGGGTGAGAGGTCTAACAGCTCCCCGGCTCTTCACAGTCCATCACCCAGAGCTGCCAGAGCCCTGAAACTCCTCTACACCAACTGCTCTCACACAGGAGCCGAGCAGAGAGAGTAAGCAAGGACACTTAATGCATCCTCCAACCCTCTAAATCCCCACCTTCAATCTTTGTTTTCCTCTTCTTAATCTTATCCGTGTTCATCTTTCCAACGCGCCCTCTCAATCACCACCTGTCTCTGCTCACCGAGGGATGAAAGATTACTTTGTCAGTGAATGGATTTCAGGTCTTAATAGAACATTTTGGCACACACGGTCCCGCTCAGATGTAATTGTCTATTATTTTGCGGAATGAGATTGTCATCAAAGGCATTTATCATCTCAACGTTGTCAGTTACATGAGCCACGCTCACGTTTTGTTGCACATATGAGGAGTGTTGTTTTGACTGGATCGAGGCTCAGTACACCATGCTGTGATGCATTGGAAAAGGTGTAGGTGGATGTGCTGCATGTGGTTCTCCATGTTCAGTACAGCAGCGCCCCACCGGAGAAGCCTTCCACCCTCATTATTTTCAACTGAATCAGCACTCAACGTTTTTTTTCCCCCTCCTCCTCTTCCCCGCAGCCGTGCAGAGTGAAGGCAGAACAGAGAAGTTTTGATGTTTCTAGCGTTTTGACAAGCCCCCACCGACTGACTGACGGAGAAAGGGTAATTAGAGGAAAAACTCACATGAAAGGAGGATTGCCTGTCTTCTCAGTCAAAGCAGTAAAAATGCATTTAAGCGACACGATGAACTGTACAAGCTGAGTGATGCATGGGGAAGTGTTTCAGTAGAGGTGCATGCTGGGCACCAGGAAAGATGTCATCCTAGTAGAACAAGCCATGACAGCAACTTTTGACCGGACTACTGCATGCATAAGAATTAACAACCTTTCAGCTTTTCATTTGATTACTACAGCGTATAAATGGTTTCATCCTGCAGACATCATTTTGAACCTCTGCCATTAATAAATTAAACATCTGTTCTTCCACAGTCTAAATTTCAGACCTGTTTACTGTCACAGTCTGACTTTCTAGACCAGGGGTGCCACAACTTTTTCCTTTGGTGGTCCAAAACTGAAACTTAATGGTGGGGCACAGGTCAAAACTCAAAAACCTCCTGTATTACATTCGTAAATGCAAAATGGTACTACGATCCCAAGTTCTCTTAATTGTAGGGCTGCACAATTAATCGAAATATTATCAAAATCACAATGTGGCCAAGTGCAATATCCAAACCACAGAAGCTGTAATATTTTGATGAAGGTAAAATGTGACAAAACACCATCATAATGAAGTACTGTGGTGCTGCACAGATGTCCTGGTATAGAAATCTTCGTTTGTTTGGTACAGACCCCAACAAATGTCACATAATAGTAATTGTAATATTTTTTTATACTATAATGCCATAGAATGATCGTTCCTACTAATTGTTATCATATCGCAATCATAATATCTGTTGAAATAATCGCAGTATGATTTTTTTTTTTTTTTTGATTGTGCAGGCCTTCTTAATTTACTGACCTTCCTGCGCAGTGTCAATCTGCCCGCCATTCTCAGGTTATGAAAAGTAATTAATAATTAGGGATTCTACATTAATTTTGATTTTTTGTTTTTTAGAAACATCTTGGGGGCCAAATTGAACCTTATGACGGGCCAACTTTGGACCACAGGCCCCACTTTGGGCAGCCCTGTTTCAGATAATACAAAAGTGATATGTCAGTGTTTCAAAACTCATTTTTCATCAAGAGCCCCAGAATGTTCTGAAATGTTTTCAAATCTCAAACACATATTTGAATTTATTATTCTCTGTTCAGTGTTTAAACCTAAACTGATCCCCAGCTCCTCATCAGTAACAAATCCGAGTGAAAGTCTCGACTTAAAGGCACTTTACATTCAAGCAGCTGCTTTCTAAGTTTATTTCTGACATTTCTCTAAAGTCTCGCAGAGCTAAATGCTGGTGTTACTCACATTTCCATTTCCCCCTACATAATTTACCATTCATCCTTCATCACTCATCTCTGACATTTTTAAATTAAATGTTATGCCTGGGGAGCTGAACTCCCTGGATGATGGCCCTCTTATTCAGGATACAGTCGGTCACAGGCGACTGCAGCCAGAGGTTGCAGTATGTGTTGTTAAAACTGCCAATAATTGGCTGGAGAATCAGTGAGCCAATGCCTAAGTGGATTATGCTTGTCACTAATGGCAGTGACTTGATTATGAGTTGAGTGAAAGTCTCAGGCACCATCTACAATAGGAATGAGGACTCGTAGATATGGAAATTGAGTCTGATGGAAATTGTAATGGCCATAGAATGTATTCTGATGTATGTGAGTAACCAGACCTGACTGTAGATAGAATAAATTACATTTCCATGTGCAAAGAATTGTGATGTGGACTGGTTTGGGTCCAAATGAGTACATCATAACTTGAGTGGCTGATAGCATGTATACCATACTTGTAACTCCACTAAACCACGATTTGTGTACCTGCAGTCTTATGTTTTCCATTTTTAAATGATGAATGCAGACTACGACTACCTGTGGTATGGAGAGTTATTTCCTCACGCAGGTCCATAATGAATAAGCTAGTTGGCAGTAGTCTTTGTGGTGTGTTCAAGTGCAACTTTCTGGCATAGACACAGGGGACGTGAGGCGACGCGACAGTCAGCCTTCACTGCTAGTTCTTTGGTGTCGGTTTGGTGTGTTTGGGCCCTTAAACAATATATAGTCTCATATCATCATAACAATATAATATCAATATGTTGCCCAGCCATAGTAGCTATAGCAGTAGTGTTTCTTCAGCGTGATGTCTTCAGTAGAACCGACAAAACTTTGTGAAGACTTCTCCCTCTCAGGAACTGCACAGATGGCTGAATGTCACCTAAACAAACTGGATCAGCACCACCAACTGACAGAGCATCAATCTCTCTTCTCTCAATCAATCCTCCTCCTTTACTTTCAGTCCCCTCTGCTTTTCATCACACACATACACAAATTGATGCCACACACACACAAGCACACTCGCCATCAATCCACTTTTATGTATCTCTACTTATCTAGTTCAGTTTACAGTTTAAAACTTCTTAATTAAAACGTCAGGAAGAATGTGTATATGCGGGATTTACAGCAGCTATTCTGGGCGTCATCCTGGTTGTATAATGCCGTGGCAGTCACTATAAATCACTCCTACTCTTCTCTGTGTGTGGTTTCAGCATTGTAACAAGTTGGGAGGTCAATGCCATAGGACACCCTGTGGTGCTGCCGCCGAAGGTGTGCGAGGAGCTGCTGCAAGTGATGGATGACAGCAACTCCACGCTTCCTGCATCTATGCGCCGCATGAGGTCCTATGAGGTGAGACAGTTACTGTGTACTGGAATGGGCAACAGATGATGACTAAGGCGTATCCTCCGCACAGCCACATGTTTTGGATATTTTTAAAATGCTTATGCTGATACTGCGCTATACACGCAGAGAGATGCTGGAAGTCTTCTTATTTATCTTCATCTTTTGAAAAAAAGCTGTATTAGCAGCACAGCAGGGAGTCTTTTGCTGACAGCAATCACTTATTTCACTTCTTACTTACAGCACCTTGTTTATCCGTTATTCAGTAGTGCTTGACAGTGTTTTTATCCCGCCTTAATTAATTTCATGATTCAGAGCTTTCAGTTAACAGCTTGGCTTTAGGGATTATGTGGGTCAAATGTAAGGTTTTACTTTTGTCAGCCTTATTCAAGCTTTTATACACCTGTAATTGTGCAAAATGTGTATATTTAGCCTGAGTTGCCAAGGAAAAACTCTTTGACTAGAAAATAGGAGGTGTTAACTTCGCTGACAACCCTTTTCTCCGAGACGTTTTAAACATAGTTACAGGGGTAATTAGCGCCATTATCCTCCACTTCCTGCTCAGAAAGTTTAGGATGTGACTCCCTCCACTTAAACAAGTTTTTCATCTGCTAAACAATACGAGAGCTGAAATAATATATGATGAGCAAGTCTTTGAAAGGGAAAGCTACTGCTGTATAGTCTTTTGTTGTCAGCCTAAACAGAGTGTGTTCACTTGACAGCTTGGAGTCTTTGTTAATCTAAAGGTGCTGGAGGACTGCACTGAAGAAGAAATGCTTCCTTTGCCATGAAAAAATAGACATTAAAATATATGTTTTGTTTTGATGATAAGACTTCACTTTCAGAACTCCTTCAGTATTCAGTATGAAACAGACTTCCATGGCCACTACAGTCAAAGATACAATAGTCCAGTGAGCAAGAGAAACTAAATGAATTAGAGGAAATGTGCTCTTAATTTTAACAGTATAAACCTGGGATTACTTCCAAGGTCAAGAGTTGGCATATCCATGACTAACTACTTAAGTTTGTGGGGTTAATGTTACAGTTGAGGTTTAAAAGAAAAGCCCTATTCATGACTTTCACCTAAGTTTTGCAGTATTTCCCTACTGTGTTGAAGCTAGTGCCAAATGTTGTCGAACTAAGCTTCTCTTTATTGGCCCTTATTTTATTGAATTTGGGGAAGTTTACACCCATGCAAAACTGGTTTACGTTAACCAAACATGCTTTCTCTCTTGAAATGTGTAAAATATTCTGGAAATACAAACAAGTGTGCAAGCTAAGCAGCCAAACAGTGTTATATCATGACAAAATGACAGCAAGGTCTTACATTTTCTAGGAGAACTAGCTCTGCACTTTAAGAGCAATGGTGCTCCTTGGCAGCTTTAGCCTCTATATGCAGCCATTAGAGTTAGCCGGAAAAGTTTAAACAGTCTGCCACAGCAGGCATTTTCAACCAACTAACAGCTAACGTTAGTTTACTTGCTACAGCTATTGAAATATGCCAGCAACAGTTGCAATTTCAGACGGCAGAGTCGACCTTTGGTCTACCTGTCTGAAATCAAGAAATTAAAAAAATTACTGCAATTGATAATAACAGCATTAACACCACACAAACACCAACAAATCTTACCTTACTGCAGCTCTAAGGGGACACGCTACTTTTTCGTGCTCCCTGGTGGGGGTCTTTTTAAATCACGATGTTGTAACGGTTCAGGGCTCAGAAGTCGATTGGAGTTGACTGTCAGCCATCGACAACAGACAATGCCATCTTCCAACCCTACTGCTACTCATATAGTTGTAAACTGTGTATGTGCTGTGAGAATGAAAAGCTAAACCTAGGGTGGTTCAAGAATTAGTGAACAGTCAGTTATACCAGAGTTCAGCAGTTGATTTGATAATTATGCACTGATGTTTTAAATGGCTGTACAACTGTAACTTAACACACTGTGTGGAAAATGCATATTATCACGGGTTAGCATGTCATCATGTAGCTAAAGCATGCTATACCAGGCCTGTGAAGCAGTGCAGTGTGATTGTAATTGTTCTAACCGTACAGCAGAGGAGAATCTGCTCGTGACTACAGAACAAACAATTTTGAGAAGCAGAGAGACGGCACTAATATTTCACTGTGTGTCTTGTTGGGATGACAATAAGCGAGACTTTAATTCAGCAGTATGTCGCCTCATAAGTGGAACTCAGAATAGAGGGCTCACTTACACCAGATTTTAATTATTTCACCTACAGGAGGCTCCTGTCTTGCCAAAATGTATTGTGCCTCACACCTTAAAATGCTTACTGTGGTTTTGCTCTGGCACCACGAGCCCTGAGGATGACAAACTAATGAAAATTCAGAACCATTTTTCTTCTTTCTCTTACACACTGGGGTACAATGATGAGCAGTATTGTTGTTTATGAGGTAACAGCATGACAGTGATGGGTGGGGGGAGAAATTAGGCTCTGCTGTAATGGAGAGGCTACAGATAGAGCGACCCAGACATAGGACATAGTATCTGTCTGGTGGTGGAAGCAGCTACAGCGGTACAGAGAGTGGGATAAACTGACACACTTGAACACTCCCTGATAGAAGCTTGTGCTATAGGCGGCAGAGGACAGGGAGGTAATGTGATCACAGGGACATCTAGAGTTACCAGAGATGATCAGAGACTGTCTGAAAATCCCTGTTTAAAACACTGTTTGAAAAATACTCTGCCACCTTGCAGTGGGATGGCAGTCCCGAAGCTTATAATGATCTGAACAGTTCCATCTGCTGGAGATGATGAGATGAAGATGTGAGAGAGGAAGAGGCTGGGTGTTCTGAGCTATGGTTTTCTTATTGTTGGCTTTTGAAGGCTCAAGTGAGCAAAAGCCTTCTTGAGAAATGTGAGCGCAATCACTTCTGCCTCCTTCAAAGGAAGATCTCCCATTGTGTTCATCATGCTATCGGACAGAATTGGACAAATTTAACCCAACAATTCAAAATCACTTATTTGGAAGAGGGATGTTAAAGCACACCCACAGAGGTGTCCTTGTGTACTCTGCCTGAATATCTATGCTCAGGCTGAAGTGGAGCTATGCTGAGAGTTATGTGAGGTCACCAAACCATATAAAAATATAATAATCCCTTTTCATGGCAGACATTTTGATATGATATAGCAGCACAAGCACAGGTTTACAACCCATATTCCCAAACTGTCAGGATGCTTTGTAAAAGTATAGAATGCAGTCATTTGTAAATGATTTCTGCCCGTGTTCAGTTTTATATGATGCAAAGACAAGATTTTATGTTCAAACGGATACACTTTATTGTGTTTTTGTTTTGCCGGGTCAGGCCAGCAAAAGACTGACGGGTGTGGAATGCTCCAAAAACAACCTGTTTGGAACATTCCACAGGTTCATTGGTGACAGGTGATAGTATCATGATTGGGTAAATCCTCCAAAGGCTCAGTCGTTCACTAGCAAGGATAGGGGGAGGTTCACCACTATATGAAAAACTGTAAAAGACCAAAAGTTTAAGAACAACCTTTTTCACGGCACAATTGCAAGAAATGTAGGGATTTCCCCATATACAACTCATAATATCATCAAAAGATTCAGAGAATCTGGATAAATCTCTGCACTTTCGTACTTACTGCACTGGCTGCATCTATAAATGCAAGTTGAGACTCTGACATTCAAGGTGGAGGCCATATAAATACATTATCCAGAAAAGCCACGACCTCTCTGGACCTGAGCTAATCAGCGATGGACTGAAGCAAAGTGGAAAAGTGTGCTGACGAGTCCACATTTCAGATTGTCTTTGGAAATCCTGGACCCCGTGTCCTTCAGGCCAAAGAGCAAAGGGACCATCCAGATTGTTACCAACGCAAATTTCAAAGCCAGCATCTGTGATGTTATGGGTATGAGCCTATGGCACTGGTAACTTGCACATCTCTGAAGGCACCGTTAATGCGGTTTTTGAGCGACATACAGTATGCTGCCATCCAGATGATGTCTTTTTCAGGGACGTCACATGTAATTACAGAAAGACAATGCCCAGCCATATTCGGCAAAAGCGTGACTTTGTAGTAAAAGGGTGCACTACATTAAAAACAACTCTATTCCATTTAGATGAGCCCATTCAAGAGCCCTGGTATTGTGCACACTGGCTCACTGGGACACTTAAAGGTATTGAGCCATCATTAAAGTCAGTGTAAAACCTGATCTGTTCATGCAGTGACAAGTGAAAATGTCTGATGTGAAAAAAGGCCAATAGACCCTTTCCACGGTAGACATTTTGACTTGTTTAAGCAGGAAAGGACAGGGGGAATTTATAACATTAAAGATGGCTGCATTCCATTTCAGTGAGCTTGTTCTAGGGCTCTGGTATTGTGCATGCTCACTCACTGACATGGCTCACTGGGAAACTTGATAGAATGGAACCATTGTTAACATCACTGGTCACACCAGTGCTTTTCTGGCTTTGACAAGTCAAAGTGTCTGCCGTGAAGAGTGTATTAGTAAAGGCAAGCTGGGGACATGTTAATCAAGCACATCTGTACACATTCATGAGAAGAGGTCTAACCAGTCAAAGTGAAAACACCTGTGTGATTGGACCGTGGCTGTGAAGGACCTTCAGAAATGATCACTTAACTTTCTCTAAATTTTAATTCTCGCAGCTACAGGTTCAACTGTGACTAAGTGTAAAAGCCTGGTTCTTTCAAGCACATTTACCTTTGTGGAGACCTTTCATTCATGTGGTTTATATAATTGGGTTTAACTGTTGGCTGCACATCTGACTGCTAATGTAAGGCCCTTTCTTCCCAGCAGACATTTTCACTCATGGCAGAAAAAGCACAGGTGTTCCTAATAACACAGCGTTGGCCCAGTTGGATTTAAGTCTCTCAGTAGGTCATATTTCAGTGAGCCCGTATGCACAGTGGGCCTTTTCCACAGAAAACATTGTGACATGTCACAGTCAGGAACACGCAGGTGTAACTAATGAGATTAACGATGGCTGAATTCCATTTAGCTGCTTCAGTTTCAGGCTCGGGGCTCACTGTCACTCTGTCATGACTTACTGGGGCACTTGAATAGAACTGAGCCTCTGTTACTGTTATTCATTACACCTCTGCTTTTTCTACCATGTCTGCCGTGAAAAGAGCTTCTACTAATGTGCTGGAGCTGGCTCACCTGACTGGAACGCAGTGGTTAATATTAGATATGATTATTTTAATATAAATACGAACTGCCCCTTCAGGCTGTGACAGCACTAACAAAGAGTTTGCAGGTAACTCTTTGAATTGTGTGTGTGTGTGTGTGTGGTTAGCCCTGTGAGTAGATCAAAGCCCGCTCCATAACTCAGCCTGTTATTATGCTGCATGTGGAATGTCTGCTGTTGTCTGGGCTGCTGTGCTCCCCGCCCCTCATCCCCGGGCCTGCCAGTGTAATGGGGTGTAAAGTGGCTCAAGCTTCGAGTGTCACTCTCTACCCGGGGAACAGACATCACCTCCCACCTCCCCCCCACCTCATTAATCTCCTCCTCACTCCCATAGAGACAGCATGTAGGTTAAACAGAAACCGATCCAAACACCGATCCGACGTTTTACCATATATAACTGAGGAGATGTATCGATCACACGTCGGCTCAGTCTTTCTGTAGTCCACACGGCCTCCCACCAGGAGCGGCTGCACTTTGTCGAAATAAATTACTTCCCCAAGATGCACACGTCTCGATTCATTGCACGTGGACCAGTGGATGAGAAGAGGAATTTATCAACAGAGCAGAGGGTCTGTGACGCTGTGAACATCAGTGTTTACATCATCAGGAATGAGGCTGCAGTTAAAAAATGTTGTAATGGTAATTTGGTGTTCTTTAGCTCCGGCGTGATGGAAATGATGCGGCTTGTTGACCCAGGTCTGAAGTGTATGATAGATTAATACTGTATTGATTATATATGGCCTATGCCCTGAGCCTGAAGCTGTTGTGGCATATGTATTAAAGTGGTTAACCAGTCGATATCTATGTCTGGCATAGGTGATGAACACCATGATGAACATGTTCCAGATGTGTGCATTTCAATGGATTTACCATTTTATAGGTCTGTTTAATCAAGTGTATTGATACTATAAACACTTGGAGTGGCAGAAGCTGACTCTTTTCTGTCTTATCTAATTATTCCAACTGTTTCACTTTTAGCTATTTCAACTCTTTACCCATTACTTGTAGCTAGTCTTCTACATAGATCAACAACTAATTTCTTCTCGTGTTTCTTATAGTGTTTGTTTGTTGATTGAACAAAACACAACTGTGTGTTTTATGTGAGTTTACTTCATCTCCTTGTTGTCACTCTACATAACTTTCCACCTCAGCTGTCAATACATTACAAATTTTAATAAAAACTGTATTGTCAACTTTTTTGATAGCAAACTTCATTTCCCATGTATATTTCCCACATTTTATACTTGTTTTGTCTCCACTGTAAGCTTTTGTCAACCGGTCACCTTTTTCCATTCAGTTTTTTTTTTTTTTACCATATTACATAACAGGAGGGGCTCGGTGAACTTACTCTTTAACTCAACCATAGGAGAGACTGAGCTGCCTCTGAGGGTAAAATAAAGTTAATCTCCGTAATATTAATATTCAACATCCTCATACGTTTTCAGTGGCAGACAATTACAAGGCTGTGTCTTCTGTTTAAATTATGATTTACAAAGCACTCCCTGTCCCACAAAGCAACTGTTAGAGGAACTTGTAGCACAATAACATAACATTTTTTTCATTGTTACAGTGTTGCAATATTTTATTTAGTTTAGTTGTTTTGTTAAGTATATAGATATTATTCCATGTGCACGGTGAGATGTTGCATATAATCAGCAAAACTGAAAACTCCCAATAATAAGAATCTTGATTGGACAAAAATACATATATTTGGGTCCACATTTAAATAAAATGTCCCTACAGCTTTGATAGAGCTGCAGAATTCTGTTTTTTTTTTTATCAACCTACCTCTCTGATGTGTAGAAAACTGAGCATCACAGAGTGTGTTTGCTCAAAAGACTTCCTCATAGCAGCCTCTTGTCATCATCTAACTCATGTCATTGTCAAGAACCACTTAGACCCCTGTTTTGTAAAGTCCCCTCTTCAGACAAGGAGCAGTTGTATACTAATGGAAAATAAACCCAAATGTTATCTCCTGCTACAGGTAGATGTGTTGCTCTTAAGGCTTTGCAGTGACGTTTTAAATTTCACTATGCTAAAGCTCAAATGCATTTCAATGAGATCAAAGAACTGTAACACCCTTAAGCATATCATCATCAAGGGTTCTGGGCAGACCTGCTGTCGACATCACTGCCTGTTTAAAAACTCTCTTCATGTAATCCTAATACTGTTAAATACTATCTGAGAAAATTTTTTGTCTGGTTTCTCGTAATATAAACAGTTAATTCCAAAAACGTTGAATGTTCTGAACAGGAGCAGTTGGAAAGTAGGAAGTCTTCCGATTCCTTTGCTGGTTTCTGTGATTTGTCAGTTCTGTGAAGCTCTCAGCCAGCTGGTAAACCTCTTGGACTTGACATTACATGTTGTAGACAGGTACAGTGATGTTGAGCAACCACCACTTGCAGTCCAAAACTGGCTTTGCATCCACACATTTAATGAGAAAAGCCACAGGGCTCACTCAGACTGAATTTGAATATCTGCTGGATTTGCTTCTTTTCTTTGGACTGAACATCCGATGGGGTCCTAATGATGCTGCCGATCTTTTTAAGGGAATCGTATGGGGTTTTTTCCCTCTTTTTTTCAACATGGTAATGAGTTCATTATCGCAGAGTGAATCAAAGTAATATTTATTTTCTTGGCGAATAAGCACTATCCTAGTAAGTCATTGTGAGTTTATTTTTAGCTACTAGTTCTTTGGCTTCGGTACACCCAAGCACATATGAGAGACTTCATAACATTTATTAATTAACTGGTCAATAGGTGGTAGCTGTCAGTTTATTCAGGGAAAATAGCATGGTGAATTTAAGTCCAATATTTGTCAACATTTGCCTCTGATTTTGGTCTCCACCAACCCTGAGAGAGATATCTGGCTCTTAAGTAGCTAAATGCTAAATGCTCCACTGTGTTTAACAGCTGGGTGCTAACTTTTCCAGTCTGTGGTATGGTTCTGGAAAGGTGGACCCTTAGGATGTGAGCAGTGAGACCGGATCAAAACAGTAAAGTTACAGATCGTGTAACCAAAAAAATGAGCTAAAAGGTGATAAAACACTCCAGAGACCACGTTCGGTCCGCTAATGGTCCCATAAATGTAGGGAATCTGACAAATTAACATTTCACAGGTTCCTGATTGATCAGCCACTGGGAGGACAATGAATAGTGAAAATCCAGAGGGACATTGGGCCATAGTTTATAGTAAAATCACATATTTGATAAGCAATTAGCTTTCATTTGACAACAGCTAGCCTAAGCGTTCAGCTACTCCCTAGGAAATGTTACTTTAATTGTGTTACACGATGCAATAGTAAAGTCATAAATTCATTCTGAAATATCACCACACGTCTTGTACACATTTATTTAAGCCTGGAGGTCAAACACACCGGATGTAAACAAACAGTATTGTTAACTAAGAAGTGGTTGAATGCTAATGTCAGCTAATGGGTTGTCAAAAATTTGTTTTATCTTAAATTATGGCCTGACGTCCCTCCAGATTTTCACTGTTCGTTATCCTTTTAGTTGCTGATCAAAAAGAAGTGGACATATTGTAACAATTTGTCAGATTCCCATACATTTATATGACATGCAACCTGGAACACTGTAGCATAACATTATCCCAGCAATCAAACTTCCCATATGTTGTTATAGAGAAATCCTTTCAATTTAAAATAAAGTTTTCAGGGGCTTTAATTAAGTTTAATTCATTACATCAACTGCAACATGTCAAGTGAAAGGTGCACAGTGTTCCCTTTCCTAAGCTTCCTTCTCCCAGCTTCCACCTGGACACCCTCCAATCTTCAATCTCCAAAAGCCAGGTTCTTTCCTCTGTCTACACCTCTTGTTCTGGTTCTCTATCAAGTTTATCTTCTTTTTCTGGGACTCAGAGTTGTGTTAGGAGCAGCTCACCTTTCGTTGCCGTTTGTTATCATTTGTATGAATTACCACTGATGCGCTTGAGTGGTGTGCAGACATTGGCATGGGGATGGAGAAGACAGGGCCTTGAGTGAGGCAAATGCCCTCATCCATCATCCCAATATAGAGCTCTCAGTGGAGCGCAACCATTGTCTGCAGCAGGCAAACACCCAGGAATAGCAGATGGAGGAAGAGAGAGAGAGACGGGCCTGAGCTGATTTGTTTTCTGTGCTTTGTTTATCTGCATGTGTGTTTTTGAAGTTGATTAAATCTCTACCACCTGTGGTTTTTTTGTTGTTTGATGGCAGTAATTGCAGATAATGGGTTGCTGTGCTGATCAGCAGACTGTTGAGATCCAGTACATCTGTGCTTTGGGAAAGCAAAATTCTCATCTTAACAGTACAAACTAAGAGTTTTGTAAATATTGTCCTTCATTTTATCTATTTCCATTGTATTCTCATGTGTCAATCATCCACATAGAGTTTAACCTTTGCTAAACGTATGCCTGTTTGTTTTTAGGTGGGGTACCTGAGGCTTTGAGGTCAGAAGGCAGATGCCAGGAGGTCAAGACTCTACTCATCACTCATGGTAGAGAATTCAAGAAGACCTTGGTCAGCTGAGAGAAATAATGTACATGTACTGTATGTCTGTATATGTTAAGGTAACACTGCACAGGTTTCCAGTAAGTATTAGAATGAAGATTACTGCAGGAATGCCTTGTTTTAAGTCAGGTTGTGGTTTCTGGTTGCTTCTATCAACATGTTTGGTAGTCTGTCATCCCCTGCCAACAGATTCATGTAGAAACAGGTCGCTGCCAGGCTTCTAAATGTGATCCATTCAATGCAAAACTGTATGATAATGACAACTTTAAAACTGTTATCACAATGTTTGAAAAGCCTGTATATGTCCATTGTTTGTCCATTTCTAAACTGTATTTTGTATTATTTTTACCATTCTCGACAGAAACAGATTAAACTTTTTTGAAAGTTTCACCTTTCCTTTTTGTGTTTTTCTCCCTCTCTGCTGGAGAGCTCTGCTGGTTGATATGTGGGACATTGTTCTTGAGTTGGCTCTTGATGAAAGCTTATTATAGAGGCACTTCAGCCCCAGGGTACAGCAGTGCATCCTCCACTTGAGTGTACTGTAATTACAGCTTTTGGAGCTAGGTGATTTTTTGTCTAGTCGTGGGTTTATGTGCGAGTGTGTTTGTGTATGTGTGTCAGTGATTGATGGTATTTATGTAACATGCGTGGTAGTGAGAATCATTGTGAAAATGTGTGGTTTAACTCTGAAAATGGGCCTTTTAATTTGAAACCTTATACACTCTTCACCCTCTGAGGCTCATCATTATATGGGCTGGTCGAGTAGCTCTCACAGTATGTCAAATTACTTTTAGCCACATTAGCAGCGTGGATCTTGGGAGAGTGATGTCGGTCTGTCTTTTGGTCGGTCCAACACTTCGGTTCGGACTAAAATACCTCAGCAACTGTCAGACGTACGGCCATTCAGTTTTCCACAGATATTCATGGTCCCCAGATGATGAACCCTATTGACGTAAGTAATCCGCTGACTTTTTCTTCTAGCGCCACCATGTGGTTGAAGTTGGTGTTTTTCAGTGGGAAAGCTGATAGTTTGCAGACACATTCATGTTCCCTTCAAGATGAGTTCTAGTAAACTTGGGGATCCTTTGACCGTATGGGCCTTTCTCAAATCAGACCCTCCCTACTCCTTCTTCATCACAGTGCGCTCTGTTTGCCGTCACACTCGCAGCTGAATAAAGCACCCTTCATTAAGATGTAGGGCAGTAGCAATCTTTGGGACAAACTTCCCTCCCTCAGAGGGAACTGATGTACCTTTTCGTAACCATGGTCTGGTATCCGCATCTTTCAGAAGCAACATTTCTCTGTCTTTATAAACATCTTTTTATTTTTCACTCTGCCGTTTATAAGCTGCTCAGTTTTTGTACCAATACAACAACGTAGCACTTCATTACAAGGAAAAGTCACGCATTCAAAACCTTATTAAAGTACAGGTATCATCTGCTGAATGCACTTTAACTAGCAAAAGTAAAACCATTGGTTCTGCAGTGACACACTTTAAATTCTCAACAACAACTGAATGACGAACATGACATTATTTATCATATTTGTAGTTTGCTTTATTTACCCAGCAGTTACCCAGCAACAACTCCCCATGAACCTTAGAGCAACCAGGAAGGAACATGGGAGAAAAACTTGGGAAAGGGGTTGAGGCTGATTCATCTGACTGATCCTCACAAGTATAGAACAAGTGCTTGTTTTTGAGTGAGTCAGTTTCTGAATATGGATCTGGGCACCAGAAGAGTTTTCTTCCTTTTTTTTCTGGCTCTCAAGAACTTCCAGCTGGGACTTCATGGCGCTCTCTGTCTGTCTCTCTCTCCTGCTACTCCTGCTCCCTCTCTAGCGAAGTCTTCTTCAGGCCTTCTGTGGACTGGAGGAGGGACGACTTGTCCTCCTGTCTCTCCATCTGATGACTCTGCAACTCTCTGAAGTTCTTAGTCTCCTGTCGCAAGCGAAGGCGCTCATTCTCCAGCAGAGGCCTTTTTCAGGGCAGATGCCATCTTCCTGAGCTGTGATTTCAGACCCTTATTCTCTGCCTTCATTTTGTCCAGTTTGACTTGAAGGTCGAGGTCAGTGTCATTTTTGCAGTGTCTCACAGAATGTTGTGAGCTGTGATTTCATTTCCTCGATCTCCTCCACTGAAGGTGTTGACATTGGGAACATATCTCCATCAGCTCTCTCTCAGCTCTTGCCTCGCTGTCCTTCAGCTCACACCTTGTGTTTTCTTGGAAAGCAAATGAATGTCCACCTTTTTGGAGTTGTCTCCCATGTCTTCCAGGTGTGTCCTGTGCTGGACCTTAGTATTGTTTCTCCTCCGTCTACTTCGGTTGCTCTTGCTATGTGTATCCTCCATTGCCACAGTGAAATGTATCTATTTTATTTATTATTTACTCTGATATGCCCTAAAAAGTAAGCCTATGGACTTCCTATCTGTAAGTTAAATTGTATTTACTTCCTATGAAATTATGTTTTAATTAAAAAGTTATTATATTATGTATTTATTTGATCACTATTAGTTTTCGATTCATTTTTATAACACCCACCCCTCATGGTAATGTATCTGTCTATGCAAGACTAATAACTAATATGATAATGGTAAGACAGAGTAAACTTTGTTTTAGTGCTGCACTGACCCAGACTACAAAGCAGCTTCTCTCCTCAGGCAGTGAGACTCCTCAGTTCATCCTCAGCACCCCGCTATGAAGAAGTTTGAATTTTATCACTCACCTGACCCGGATAAGTCAGATTCCGACCCGGTGGCACGCATCAAGAGTAACTACAGCATAATAATTAGATGGAGATAGCCAATCTTCTTGCCGAGCCATAACCCGCAGGATCCTCCAACTGAACCCCCGGTTGGGCCAGTTTGGGTAAGCTTACTAGAAAATATTCCTGGTTCACTGTGGAGGAGCGCCAGAAGGATGTCTTTGTCTTTTGGAGAGATCACTGTTACACTTGTTACGGCTGAGTAGTAGACACATAACAGTTCACCGTATCGATGGGAAGAATGCGATGTTCTTTTGTGTGAGAAAGAGAAAAAGAGAGGCAGAGTCCAGTAGGGGAGAATGAGGACAAAGAGAAAAGTGAGAGTGCTTTTTAGCGGTGCACAGTTTTTCCCTTCATCTTATCCTCAGGCCTAACAATTGTACAAATATAATGCACGTGCATTGTGTTTGGGCTGGGTATGGGTCGTTGATTAGCGCATATTTTTACTGGTTGGCTCTCATAACGGGCTGAGTGGGTGCAGGTATGAAAAAGCCATGACCAGCACATCACTAGATGGTCATATCAAGGCATCAGTATTGAATCGAGACTGTTTCATAACCAGTTTAAAGTCCCTTGCAGTTGATAACTTCTGTGTGACAGTATCAAACATGTATCATAGTTTAAGCAGTTTACATTTGTATTAGCAGATACACCGAACTTGCGCTTGTATGGAACGTCTTCGGTGGCAAACACAACATGACGTTGCACTGGAACTTATAGGGAGAGGGTTTGAGTAAGGCCCTTTATGTTTATGGCCCAAAACCTACTAAACTAACGACATTCCCATCAGTCCCAGTTGTACTTTTGTGTTTAGCGCTAATTAGCTAATGTTAGCATGCCAACATGCTAAACCAAGATGGCAATCTTAGCAAACATACCTTCCCAAATCTCATGTTAAATGGTGACATTAGCATTTAGCTCAAAGTTCCACTGTTCAGTACAGCCTCAGAGCAGCTGGCATGGCTGTAGACCCTAGATGTCTAGTTTCCTTTTAGGATTAAACTATTTCTATACACATGATTGATGATGTGTGGATCGGTGTGACATTTGAAAGCTTTGGCTTTTCCTGTAAATCAAGATGAGACCACTGTGACTGTGATAACCAGCAAACCTGCCTGCAGAGCTCAGTCAGTTGAATAAAGCAAAATTACTGATTACAGCTGGAGCCTGTGATGCCCACACCTCTACTTCAT
Organism: Pagrus pagrus; assembly: GCF_965226575.1. NCBI lineage: Eukaryota > Metazoa > Chordata > Actinopteri > Spariformes > Sparidae > Pagrus > Pagrus pagrus. The sequence goes on along the minus strand of NC_140191.1, from coordinate 26,067,795 downwards.
GGTTTGTGAACACGGCATCTGGTCTCCAAAGGTTATCTCTGACCACCAATGCAGCATAATATGGGTCTGCGTGTCTATTTTTACAAGCTCTTATTCGAAGCGGGGGGACTATTTTTCTCTGCCCCTGACTGCATGCCTGCATCCGCTGAATGCCGATGTGGCAAGTGACAATTACTTTTAAAAATACAAAGAAGTATTGTGCCCACTGAGGCGGCAAAGCAGAGAGTGAATTGGCTAATTAAATACATCCAATGCTGAACCGTCAAGGGGTTCTCATTTCCTTTCTGCCCTTTCTCCACAAGTGCAAATGAAGTAGGCTCTAAATAACCCATTTGTTTCAAGCCCGCTGAGCAGAAGAAGCTTCTCCACATTACTGGCCGCTGCTGCCGTTTTGAACACACCGATAGACACAGTCACCCAGAAGCCTTGAGGAGTAGCGGGCACTCTTTGTCTTTCTCCCCTTGATGATAGACAATGGAAGTGTCAAATTAAAAGTTTTTTTGGCCAGTACGCTGCCATGTGTTGACACCGTGCAGCTCATTAGCCTTTTCAGACGGTTCTCTCATGAAAAATATCAGTCTGAATAAAGGTCTGCTCCATATTCAGCCTTAGTAATTACTTCTCCATGGTTGCAGGACACTTTTTGCCTGCTCTTCTTTTACGTTTGAGGTGGATTTGATGAAAAAAGAGAAATTCTATCCAACTGTGGCCCTCCATACACTTGTGCATTGCTTCAGATTTCCCGGAGGGCCTCATCACTCTGTGGGGTGGTGCTTTAGACAGATATCTCTGTCATCATGACTGAACTTACAACCCTGATAATTATCCACATACATGATAATCCACACATACGTAAATAAACATTGCTTGGCCAACCCACCATTATAATATCATGACTAGCCCAGATAGCAAAATTTACCAGTGGGCCAGATCTGTGCCGCAACAATTTAGCTATCTGGGAGGGGTGTCACAATTTTTAATCAAAATGTGCTTTTAATTGCGATCATCAAAACCAAAAGCAATATTGGCTATTGGGTGACATATCAAGACTCGATAGTGTAACAATGGCATAGCCCAAATTCTGGATTTGGAGAATTGTGACAACCCTAATTATTACATCATACTCAGTTCTCACCCTTCTTCGAACTAGGCCTTCAATTTGATCTTAACTACAGACTGTAAAGTTTCATGACTGCATCTTGCACAGTTATAACGCTATCAGGGTTACAAAATCTGTCAGGTCCTCATAACTGCTTTTGTGGTAGTTGCATTTGGACAACAGGTGCCCCAAGTACCACATTTTGCCATGATGACACGCACACCAACATACAAGGTGAAAACGTTACCAGACGATGCCGTCACGGCTGGTAAAAAGGTATCACCAAAGTTGTGAAAGTTCATCCTGAGGGAACTTCATGGTGTTACTGGAGAAGAAGTCACCAAAAACAATTGGGACATCATCTGGGAACCATGAACATCTGTACACATCATGGCATTCAATCCAATAGTTGCTGAGAAATGTGAACAAAGTGTGGACCGACCAACGTTCACAATAAAGAATCAAACATGTAGAACTGTGAAGAAGTAACTCACAAGTTGTCATTTTGGAGCAAATGTAACTTATTGTGTTATATTTTACTTGGTATGGCAGGAGTAAAATCTTAACAGTGCAACTCTTTGCATCTGTAACAAGATCTCCCTGCTTCCTCTTTGACTTCTCTCCCATTGGAGATAAAGGTCCATTTAAGCTAAATGTGACATCACACATATGGAGTGATCAAGTCTCGGGGCACCACAGTATGAATTTCAAATTGGATTTTCCAGGCCTTTGCCTCTGCTAATGTGTTTGATATTATTTTCGGATTAAGCGAGACAGCGATGTGTGAGATTACAACGTGGCCACTGTAGAAAGAAAGAGATCCTTTTGGGAGAGGTCAAGCCATAAAGCTTGTCTCATCTCTGGGAGGAAATGAGGCATTAGATTGAGTTCCCGTTTTAGTCACCCAAGTCTAATGGGTCATCTATCCTGCGAATCTGAGTCGTTCTATGAAAGAGGGATCGCAGAATCGTTTCCTCTTTTTCTGAGGTGAAAAGTGAAAACAAAAACATGACATTGAAGTCAACTTTATTTTATCCATAGTTTTCATAGAAATGGACAAACTTTATGATCTGCTCCTTGAATTGAGAACTAACTATGACCCTACCTTGTCTTCTGGATCATCTGGTGTGTCCATTTACTGTGTAATTCATTACTGAGAAGCCAAACACCTCCATAAGGGCTGAATTGGGTTTGAGTATGAAAATATGCCTTCTAAGACAAAACCGTTTGATTTGAAGTGCCATGCAAAGAAATTCTTTTTTTTTTTCCATTGAAAGACTTTTTGATGGACCATTTGTTCCAAACTGAAACTAGACTGGCACTCAGTAGAGCACATACCTCCACCAAGGCCTGACAATAGCCTTTTGTATTCACTCATAGATACCAGCCACCTGAATATGCTTGATGTTTTTGTTTTTGTAATCTAGATCCATGCATTATTCCCTGAGAAACTGATGAAAATGTTGAAAAAGTGCCCTTTCTGGCGATGTACAGAAAAAATTTCCTGGATCCGTCCCATTATCTGGATTTACACCAAATGTTAATGGGGTCAGTTGTGGGCCCAGACACGTCCTCCAACCAAGTTTTGTGGAAATCTGTTCAATAGTTTTTGTGTAATCCTGCTGACAAACCAACCAACCAACAAATGGACTGGGGCGAAAACGAAACCCAAATGTAATGACCACCATTGGTAGATTGTCATGACATTTTGTTGGCATTCATGATCTCCAGGGAAAGAATTTTATCAACTTTGTTTTTCTTCTGAATCTTTCCTTTAAATGTCTTGAAACTTCTGGATGGATTGTGACAAAATCTTGTACAGATATCCATGATGCCCAGAGGACGAATCCTATGGATGACCTTGACTTTTTAAGTAGCGCTGTCGACAGGTCAAACTCTCATGTGAGTGACCTGTGAGATATCACACATCAACAAGATGGATTGGCACAAAATTGGTTGGCTTGATATCTATGTTTCTGATTCATATTTACTCTATTACTTTAACTATAAGAGGGATTGAAATTTGGTGAGCATTCTTGTCCTATAAATGAGTATGAATTGTAATACCCTTGGCAATTCCTCAGATTATTTTCTAGCGCTATCATCAGGTCAAAATTTTAATTTGTCAAGTACTTCAGTTTCTGATGCAACACCTGCCAAACTCTGAGCCCATGTAGTAATATCCTTTATACAATAATGTGCTTCATAAAGTGGTGAACTTCGCCCCATTCTTGCTCGTGAAGGATGGAGCCTTTCGAGGATGCCCCTTTTATACCCAGTCATGATGCTATCATCGTCCTTTTTTTGCCCCTGTCTCAACTTTTTTGAAACGTGTTGCTTAACGTGTTGTTCTTCTACTTAAGTAAGAAGAACAAAAAGGGTAAGAAAGTACAGGCTCTAAAACGTACTCAAGGTAGGAAAGTGAAAGAATCCCTCTGAAGGACATCAGCAAAGCTAACTGAACCTGAGCCTTTGTCACTACACTCGCCGTCTGTTTCCATGTTGTTATGTCTGACGTGCATGATATTCACTGACAGGTTGAAATCTGTGTGGGAAGGTGGCGTGCAATGACAAAATAAAAATAATCGATAATTCCCCTCAAATACACTGAAACTAAAGTAGCGAGCCTGTTTTGAAAATGTAAGGAGAAAAGAAAAACGTTATAAATACTGAAGTACAGATACCTGAAAAATATAAGTACAGTAATGAAGTATTCTTACTCTGTAACTTCTTACTCTGTAACTTCCGTACTCTGAAAATGACCATACCTATATTTACAAAAATTAAGTTTATGAAGTGAAACATTAAATATATTGTCTTTGCATCGTTTCCATCGAAGTTTTGGTATATTAACACATTCCGTCTCAGTGTCACAACTATTTTGGAACTGGGCTTGTAATGACGTTACCATCAGCTTTTGTGTCAAGTCCAAATTAGCATTTTTCTGCATGCTTACACACAAGTTGCAACAATGTTAGCATTCTCACTGTGAGCAGGTTAGTAGTAGTGCTAAAGTTAGCATTTAGCTCCAACACTACTGTGCCCCGGTAAGTGCAGCCTCAAAGAACTACTAGCATGGCTGTAGACTCTGTCTTCCCCTCCAGCTTCACCTAATTACCCCGCAACTTGAACAACCACCACACCCCCTGCACCCATACCTCAGCCTCTCTCTCCCTCTGCAACTCCCCCATCTTGGCTTTCTAACAAGGCCATGGGGCATATCAGTGGGGCCTTCAGGGGCTCATTAGCTCATCCATTGGTTTTAAACAAGCCTCAGTGGCAACCTTAGAGCGAATCCACAGCAAGCCTTGGAGCAGGCGCAGACCACAGAGTCAACCAGCTCCTGGGGAAGAATGACACAGCTGCCTCAGCGAGCACGAGGAGAAAAAAAACAAACCAAAAAAAAAGGCAACACAGACATCCAGAAAGCACTTTTTGGAACTTATAATGCTTGTGACAGCGCAATGACAGACAGAAAACTGCTTACTGTCATGAGTGGCGGGTCCAATGTGAGAATACAGTGTGTGAGAATGAAAGTTGTCAAATGCATCAGCATTATTTCTGTTGTTTAGGTTGCAGAATGCGCATCAGCTTTTGATTTTCCAAATGTGATGTAAAATCTCATTTCCAGCTTTGAAGGGAAGTGTGGTGGTCGCTGGGCAGACAGACACGGAGAGCGTTGAAAGCTCCAGTCTGACAAGCCGGAGACGTTTTGAGCTGACAGCTGACAGAGGAGATGGAAGCCCTGCTGTAAGTGGGGTGATAGGATGCTGTTCCTGCCGCTGCTGCAGCTTTATATCTCCTCCAGCCCGAGGGAAGATGAATCGGCTGCTGCTTCTGAGTCTGGAGACGGAGGAGCTTTTGCCTCACTGTCGGGGGGCAAAATGCTTATCAGCGGTTATATTCTGCATGTATTATGGAAAAATAAGCAGTTAAGTTTCCTGCTTATACGCTCCTGGGGGAGATACATAGTGTGTGGGCTTGCATTATAGAAAAAGTTGATTCAAAATGAACGTAATGCTTTTTACAGGTAGATCTTGGCATAAAAACAAAGAAAGATAAAAAAGAAATGATATGACTTTCTTAGAGGTAGCCAGTGGCTGATATGGTAATGCAATAAACCACACCTGGTAGAGTTCAGACTTTTGTTCCAAAAATGAGATCTTCTAACTATTTAGGCAAGATAGATCATTCAGCTGTGTCCCATGAATGAGATGACAGCTATATGGACTGCTGCTTCAGGGAGGATCTAAATGAGGGATGAATAGAATTGGGAACAGGAAGAGACGGAGAGGGGGATGTTAACGACAGGGCAATCTGTCAGCACTCACAGCGAAGACAAATGGTCCAATCTACTCAGACTCATGTCTCCTTCTTCATGCCTCATGGGTGTATCCACCATAGATGTGTGGGTATTGCTTTTCTGGACCTTCGAGAAAAACAGAATACATTATTTTACAATAATTTGCGGATTTAACCTGACAGCCATGTGCATGGAAAGTGACAGTCCTGCTTTGTAAGACCGTGTTTTTATGAGAAATTTTCTACCAGAAAACCTTTTGGAAAGTCAGATTAAAGGTACATGAATTAATATAAAGCTGTTTAATTAATTCTTTCAAAGCAAGCTGTGCTCAATCAATGGATCTTGCACATTACTTTAATGCGGGTGGCCAGACTTCGTGTCCCCTGTGAGTTTTGTGTTAATAGATTTTTACTTTTAGACTTTTAGAATTTATTACAGGGAATTTAATCATTCAGTCATGTTCAGTTTTCAGTCACAGTTAAGCTACTTTTTTTTTTCAGTTCAATTCAAAAAACTTTATTTGTCCCCGGGGGGCAATTAAAGGCACGTGGCGTAGTTGTCAGCACGTTAAGTACACAGACACAAAACAAGTCAGATAGAATAAAATAGACTAAACTAAAACAGATATTTACAGTACATTTTACAGTATATTTACAGTACTTAGTTAAGTGTAGGCAATACAATAACATGGTTAGGTTAAGGTAGTAAAACTACTTTGGTAGGTTAAGGCTAAAACTAATGTTTAGTATGTTTTCACGTTCTTCATCCTAGTTTAGCATGTAAGCTAACATTTGCTGAACACAGTGTGCATCAAAGGCTATGCATTAGCAGATTTTCGGTTATTGGTTGTACAAATTACTATTTTCGTCTGATGATGGTTCTAGCTGTAAAAATCAAGAACACCAAAGTTTTTAGGGGAACATGAACGTCTGCACGAAGTTTAATGGCAATCTACTCAACAGACCTGTACTGCAACCTTTGAGCCATGCTGCTAGCGTCGCTTAAAACACTCACAATACACAATTTTCTAACCCTAAATGTAAGAAACTGTGGACAAAATTGGAGCGTCCATCTTTCCTGCATTTCTAGAACACAAGAAACACTGCAGCAAGGGAGAGAAAAGCTGCGAGGGCACAAAATTGCTGAGCACATTTCTCTCCCCTCCTGCTCCTCCTTCTCCTTCTCCAGGAGTTTAGCTGATTGTAGCTCGAGGATAAAGAGGCCCTCTGTTTGTGTAGCCGACCTGACCCCTGGAACACATCCTTCACATGAAAAACCCAAGAAAAGTGGAAACTGGGAACAAAAGCGAATAACAGGCAGAGACATATTCCCACTGGCCAACCAGGAAGGTTTCCACGGTTTCTGTGTGCATGCACGCCAGTTTGTGTGTTCCCCATTGCCTCTTGCCAAAGAGAGGCCTTTTGTCTGTTCCAATATATTTTCATGAATCTATCTTTAGATGGGATTCATGGTGATGAGTCCAGTTTTTCTGAATGGTTCCAGGACTGTGCACATTGTGAGTCTCTGGAGGCATTAATGTTTTGAGGTGCGAGAGTCCCATTTCCTGGAGCCGCTTCCAAATTACTGCTCCCTCCGCAAGTCTCGCTGGCAGCTTGTTCTATTAGACTGAGGCCTTTATTCAGAGGAGGGTTTGTCGCTGAGTCAGAACAAAGACCCTCGGTATCCCACAGAGGCGACAGGTGGAGGGGAGGACGTTTTGACAAGTTGGGAGCGTCATCTCATCTACTTTCTTGTCAAAGTGAACTTTCTCTTACCTTTTTTAATATCCTCCTACAGCTCACAGAGAAAAAAAATGACTGTAATCTTTTATCTTTACATGCATTTTCTTGTCTTCTTTCGATATTACTCACCTTAATTGTTCTGGGGTGGTGGGAGCCGTCTCGGTGATGGATATTTCAGAAGTTTAGCAAATCAAGCCAAAACTAATTAGGCAGCTAGAAACTATTGAGTAAGTGGGGAAACTTGTTTTTTTTTGGGTGCTTCGTGATCTGGATGAGCTAACCCTTTCGGGAGGGCTTTATTAATGGTTGAATACAGAAACTTTCAGCCATCACAGAATTTTTTATTGCGCTATTTATAGATCAGCACTTCTAGATCAATTTTCCTTCAAGTAATGCATCACTTTGTGCAAGGTGAACGTTTTTGCGTTGTCTTCGATTGATTTATGGAGACGAAGCTGTGATTTTTAGGTGTTAAAACCTAAAAGTTGGACCTGCTCCTCTGCAGCCTCTCATCTATGACAGTGTCGATCCTCACGATGCCCCCGGCTGCGGATCTGGCAACGCATTGTGTCGACTTTAATAGCTCCTATAACAAAGTTAAGAAATGATTCACTTCAATTTGCTGAAGGCTACATGTGTTGTACTGTGCTGCACTGTATGTGGAGAATGAATCATGGTCACGATATCCAGCCTTTAATGTAATTTTTGCAGGGGAGAGAGGGAGGGAGAGACGACCAGTATTTTTTCCTGCTCTAATTGCAGCGCATGTTATTATCTGCAGGAGTTAGCGGGGACGTTTTCACCAGTGATGTCTTTGTAATTACCATACGCTAATTTTAACTGTCACTCTTAGCGGTACCATACTGTGGCTTCTGCACATTTTTGTACAATGATCATTTTATCACACGGTGACAGAAAGTATCGTCCTCAGAACGTGGGAGAAACGTGTTTGCCCGCCCAGAAAGACTTTTATATTTAATGAGTGTATTAAAAGTTATGTTTCCCTCAAGTTACGAACACGCAATATCAGAATCAGCTTTATTGGCCAAGTATGTGTGCACGTGCAAGGAAGCAAGCAAGCAATTTGACTCAAGTTGCTCACAATGTACTTTCAACGTACAGGTCAACACAAGGACAGCAAAGCTGAACAAAGACAGGTAAAACTAATCATAGAAAGTGTGAAGTTTATTGAAGCATTTTGTTCAAGTCAGTACATTCAAATGTTCTGCTGCTGCACCCCTGCTCGGTCTGATGACCAGAAGTTTATGGTGGCTGAGCAAACCTCAGATGTTGTCGTGTAACAGACAGAATTGAGTTAGTTAGCCAATTTATGCGTTTTTTTCTCCGCTTGTGCTAAAAATGAACAGCCATCCCATAATTGCTACTTTGGGCCACAGCAGCGGCTGTTCAGCAAAACCTCACCGGGGCCCTTTATAACTGATCTGCACACATTTCAAAGAAGAAAAGTAAGTTTTACACGATTCATGTCTTCAGCATTCAGCTAATTTTGAGTTTAATTCCACGGAGCACTTCAAAAGAGCAGGGCTGAAATCAGGCTGAAATCAGGCGTAATGTGTAGCTTTTGTCTGCGAGCCATACATCTCTCTGTTGTTTTCATACCACTAAATGATGCCTCTCAGGGCTGTCAGCATCTCAAGCAGGGGGTGTTTTTACAGTAGCCCTTTCCCTCTGATCTTCCTCTGTCTCTGCTTGTTATCCAATAGCTCCTTTATCCCTCCAACAGCTCCATCATCGCAGCACAGAGTCGTGCAGAAGAGAGCAGCGGGCCACGCAGACTTCGCTTAACGTGTCACGAGGTTGCGGTGCTTATAGGGCGCAGTATGTACACCTCATCAACGCTGGTGATGAAAATGCAGCTCCTTCTAAGGGAGGGTGACTAACTGGCCAGTAGGGATGGTGATGTGATTACAGTGTGTGTGCATGCACAAGCCGATCTGTTGTCATTAACATTTTACACTCCTCGTTGTAACATCAGTGTAGCGCAGCGTTATTGCCTTTGGCCTTGGCCTGCCTGCAACCCTGCCAGCCTTATTCAGGCTCACTGCTGATGGGGGGGTGGGATGTTTGAAAACTCTGTTAATGGGCACAACGAGGAGGAAGCGTTTCATTTTTCCACAGCAGCTGTCTGCTTGACTTTGCGCACATACACACAAACACACCCACACACCGGAGTCTTTGCCACGCTAATTAAAGTTGGAGTTTACCTGATGTCTATGAAAATAAATTAGCTCTCAATCTGCAGGACTCGGTTAAAAAAAAAATGTTTATAGAGCATTTTCAAAGCAAACCAACTACACGGTTGCAGTGTGGAAGCACCATCATTAATTATTATTCAGACACACACACACACACACACACATACAACACAGCTATAAATATATATTCACTCAGGTTTTACAGTACACTGAGACTTAAGAGTGGTTTTGCTGTTGTCACATAAAGATGTTCACTCAAAAATGAAAATGTAGTCATCATCTACTCACCCCCATGCCGAAGTCAGGTCAGGTGACATTTCTGGAGCTTCACAGCAAAACAGTGTTGCAGCATCCCCCTTAACAACTTGTGTATCCATTTCACACTGGGTGCACACTAATTCTTCTAGCGAAATTTAAGCATTAAAAAGTTTGTAAATAATGTCTATTCTAGTCAATTTGGGATCTCGGGCTTCTGGAGATTTGGATTACACTGGACAAGCTGTCAAGGGTCATTTTATATTTTTGACATTTTAAAACAAGTCCCAGTTGTTTAGAAGAATGCTGCAACGCTGTTTTGCTGTGAAGCTCAGAAATGTTTTGTGGACTACGAAGCTTCACCCGACTTTCCATTGGCATGGTGATGAGGGGATAATTACGGAAGCCCTAAAGGGCCATGCATTCATAGTTTATTTCCCAAGATAACGAGATAATTTTCTCGAGATCTCGAGATAACGAAACTTTGTTTTCCTGAGATAATTAATTAATTAGAGATAATGACTGTGATATGATAGGCCTGAGATTATGGAGACGCCCGGGACCTCGTAGCTGGTCAGCTATGTGGTTAAAGACGACATCAGGCTCACTTAGATTGCGCCGCTGATATAGCTGAAGCCTTGCTAACCGTCTTTTTAGATTACGCACACTAATGTGTATATTATCTGTAATAGCAAGGCATAATGCTATTTCAGCCTGTGTCAGGCTTTGATTGAAAAGATATGTGACGCGGTGATCGATATGCTCCTGCTCCTCTGACATTGCTACACTGAATGATGTTTCCTGCAATGATTTAATATACTACACTATCGTTTTGTTTTCTCAAGATCTCAAATTAATTATATCGTATATCGTTATATCTCGGGAAAAAAAGTTTTGTTATCTCGAGATCTTGACAAAATTATCCCGTTATCTCGGGCAAATGGCAGTTGTTATTTCGAGATAATAACTCGAGATCTCAAGAAAACAAATGAAATTAACTCGTTATCGCGGAAAAACGGAGGGAATAAAATGTATGAATGCATGGCCCTTTAGGGCTTCCGCAGTGAATAACTAATTTTTGAGTGAATGGTATCTTTTAATTATCTTAATATTTAAGATAATTAAGAAAATGTTTTGTCATGATCTGAACTTCAGATTATAAAATCATAACATAAAAGAACTGTAAAAAAAGTTGTCTCAAGATCACAATAAATGACTTAATGATTTATGTAATAGGTCACAAATTGCTGTGATGATGTCACTAATTAACAGTGATGGAAGAAGTATTCATATGCTTTACCTAAAGTTACAATATGTAACTATTTTTATTCAAAACATTCAAAAATTAACACCAACACAATGTGAAGAAATAACAGTTTTGATCTTATGTCAAAGACACTTATATGTCACCTGTGTCTCAATTCAGGGGCGACTACCTGAGCTACAGCAGCTAGAGTTGGCTGCAGTTAGTAGTAACTGTGGGGACATGATGCTGCCCCCTACACTTTTACAAGTAGAAGAGCCTTGAGGAACCTTTTGGTCCTTGAGGAACCCCCCAGAAAGGGTCTTAAAGGAACCACAAACATATTTTTTGGAGTTACTTTTGACAGGTAGATAATTCTTACATTGGCACCTTAAAAAAAGGAGCAAATCCATAAATACTATATTACAAATATAAGTCCTGCCCTCAAAAATAATATATTCAAAAATGTACTTGTGTACCAAAAGTGGGGCAACCCTGTGGCCCAGCATTTAGGACACAATAATGTATGTCCTCTCTCTATTCCCATGTTTCCTGTGTGCTTTTTCTCTACAGCCATTAATTCAATAAAGGGAAAGTGCAAACAGAAGTATTAAATATGTAGCAAAAAGAGTGTTAAATAATTACATATACTATTATTATTCTTGATACTGATGCATTAACATTAAAGCAGCATTGATGTTGTAGTTAGTCAAGGAGGAGCTGATTTTACCTGCTTTGTACAGTACTGGGTACAAAGCAGGAGTTAACTGGAGTTAAACTATAAATCTGCACAAAATAGAAATTCTCAAATGAATTACAAGTTCCTAAAAACATCCTTCTCAAGTGTTGTCTTTACTATCTTGTTATATCAAAATAACAAATAAATGTTGTTTTCAAAGAAAGCCTTTTTGAGCAGCAATCTTAGTTAAAGCCAAAGTGCAACTAAAGTGTAAAATGTATAAACAGACTATCTGTGAAACTTATTTTTATTTCATTTTATTGTTACTAAATACAACATACATACAACATGGGCAGAAGTGTCAACAATAATTAGATATCTCATTACATCTTGAGCTCTAAAAGACTAAATCAATTATGTGAAAATGAAAAATGCAATGAAAGATGATTATGAGAGGACAAAGTTTTTGTAAAATGCACTGTGAAATCAAAATAACTGGGGTTAGACATTCATTTCTATCACTGCATGCAAATACAAAGGCCAGAAAAAAACGGGTCTTGAGACACGTAGCCAAGAGATCTTTATCAGATGACTGCAGGTCTAGCAGGTCACACTGTGGGGACAAACTGCAAGACACCTGGAATAGACCTGTCTGGAGTAGAGTAGAAATTAACTTTCACTCAGAGCTCACCTCATTTCTTTCATCTACATATTCTCAATTAAACCAGAGACGATTTGTTGAGTAACAATGCCCCACAGACAGTCATTTCATAACTCTCTCTACCTTGGCTGTAATCCAGGTATTTTTCATTTACAAGCATTCATTAGAAATAAATGAATCCTTGACAAACTGAGTCTCTGAGGGGAGACAAAAAATAGACATGGAAAAAAGACAAAGGCAGGGAGAAAGTATCAGGAGAAATGGCACATTTTATCTTAATTAATGCATCCAATCTGGAAAGTAGAAAAACAGTGACTTCACCGCATACCTTTGTGGTTACTGAATCGACACCTATTTTGGCAGTCCACTCATGGACTCCTAAACCACAGGGCCAGTTGTCGGATCAAATTTTCTGTCCATGTTTATCCCCACATTGTTAAAGGGATTTGTGAAAGAGCGTGATAGATTAATCCCTCTTGAGCTGCAACTTCTTTATACTCCGGTGCATCGCAAGAATTTGGTTTTATCAGGAGTAAGTGGATTTTCAACCCAAAATGCCAAATAGTGACAAAGGACCAACAGAGAAGAGGTCTTAGCCTGGTGTAAAATATGGAATATGTGAGCCTGTATGTAGCGTGGGCACCTTACAAAAGCTAATTGAGTTTTTATCCTCCTCATCTTGGATTGGCTCGTGTACAGAGGGGTAACCTGAGAGATCCTAATTGCCCAAAGCGTTGGCTTGTGGACGGTAATAGAGGTAACGTCAAGTACTGTCTGATATCTACATATGAAGCTCATGTTACACAGCACTTCAAGAATATTGCATTTCATCTGTCGGGGAGGCTGTCTGAGCCCGTACTGTATCTGCAGCCTATTTCATTATTCTCCAGCGCTGCTGCCAGACTGCTTTGCTGGCATGGACTCGTCTCATTTCATACAGAGAATAGAAAATGACAAGATGGAGCGCAAAGGGGCGGAACGACGTACTTGACAACTGGGGGCCGAGATTGTAACTGGAGAAATGTGAATGTAAGTATTTTCACATTCAATGAGGCTCCCAGGAGACTCCTTGAGATATTGGATATTGTACACACATATGGAAAGTTAAGAAGGTATAGAGACAACACCGAAAAAGGTTATCAGCCAATCCAAAAATGTAACTGAACACACCAAAATATAATAACAAATACAACAAGACAATACAAGACATTTATTCATTGATCTATTTCTTATATCGAACATTTCCCTGATCACATTTCTCATTTAGTTTATATGATAATGAGATGGGTGTGCCCATGACCAGGGCAATGACTTGTTAACCTTTAAGTTGACCTTTTCAGTAAGCAACCTGCTAAGGCTAACTCTTTATAAAAGTACATATAGCAACAGTGGTGGAAAGAGGACTGAAAATCTGTACTTAAGTACGAGTACAGTTACTGAGATATTAATTAATTATAAGTCAACTGAGTATTAGTTACTTTTAACCTTTGATGTGTAATGGATCATCAAACCTAAATAATAAGAAATAAAAATACCCATAAAAGTACAAGTACCCAAAAAAATGACAATTAATTACAGTATTTTGAGCAGCTGTAATTAGTTACTTCCATCCCTGCATACCAATGTGGTTTATCATCCATACACTGCACGGCATACTGCTGAAGCGTTGCTGTATAAACTCTTATTACTGTAGCTAACATATTTTAACCTGCTAGCTAACATGTTAGCTTGCAGGTTAAAATATGTGTTAGAGCACTGGGTAAGAACACTGGGAATGTTGCTTGGGGTAAAAAAGGTAAATGCATAAAAGGTTAAATGTTCGGAAAGTTCAAAGAATAGATAAAACCAGGGAGCTGGAAAATAAAAGTAGCTAAATGAGCCTATTTTACAGACTAAATGGAAGGTGAAAACAAGCTTTTTTTCTCTTCTAACAGACTGATAAGAGGTTAAAGGGTGAAGCATGAGGATTTGGCTATTTAACTAGAGTGTAAGTTTCCTACTACATTTTATCAGGTCCCATGACAAGGTGGGGTTAGCATACTGTAATCCAAAATAAACATCATATAAAATCAGCTGTAACATAGTAATGAAGAGAAGAAGACAAATATTTCTAGACTCAACATAAAAACCAGGGAGCTGCACGTTTTCCGACCTGACTACCTCGGGTAAAGAGTTGTGAAAAATCATTTTCGGCAACGTAACAAATTCCTTTTTTCCTTCTGTGAGTGCTACAGCTGGAGGCGTTGATCCAGTGTCCACTGTAAAACCTCTCGCACTAACAGGTTAATGGCGGGAACACGGCTTTCATATTCTGTGTGGTCCTTGTTACACCATTTCCTCAAGGCCTGCTGAGCATTCTAATGTGGCGGGTAAAAACTACATGTTTATAAAGCGGGGTTTTGCACCACATGACCTTGTAAATGCATTGCAGGATGCTGTGATCGAGCTCCTCCCGGCCGTCTCCGCTCGCGCTGCCTTGCTGCTGCGCTGCCGAGGTCATTACTCACTGTGACACCCTCCGCGGTTTTACATCATATTACGAAGCGTTTAATGTTGTTCCCTGCTGACCGCACGGCCTCGCAATACAACCACCGAGAGGAGAGCCAGACTGTACTAAATGCATCATCACGGTTGTTAAAGTGCTTCCCTCAGCAGATCCCTCACGGCGCTTTACAACTTTTACATTTTGGCTTTCTAACTTTGTTTGACATTCTGCCTGATTAGTTATTGATCATCTCTGAAGTACTTTGAGAATGCAAACTATGCAAAATCTTTTTATATTTTACCTCCTGAGATGTAAAGCAGCGAACAGTACCGAGTTACAGTACACCCACTCTGTTTGAAAGTTCAAACAAAGAAGAGACGGCAAACCTAGATGATTTTCCTTACACACCTGAAGCTACGGTATTTTCTCCTCTCTAAGTCTGTTTCATTTTGCTCTCTGAGGTACAGTACTACACACTTCAGATTATATAAGAACCACTCTAGCTTTACCAGATGGCAAAAATCTGTCACTAAGCTGTCACGCTTTATTTGGACATGAGGAGGAAAGATTTAACACTTGCTCTCAGTGGTGGCTTCTTGGAAAGTGGAGAAGAAACGTACAGAAACACACACGCACACACACGCACACACACACACGCACACACACACACACACACACACACACAGACACAGACACAGACACACATACACACCTCAAGCTGTGTTTAGGTTGGAGCGTGTCCACATTGAAAGCTTAACATGTTGAGTGGAAGTGCCTGTTGCTGAGAGGATTTACCAAAAGAAAAACTACTACGGTGTCCCAGTCATTACATGCCTTTCTTTTGTACTTAACTTCACTTTTATTTTTAGCACATTAGCCCCTGGAGTCTACCTTAAAGGGAGACATGAAGAAGAGAGCAGCATGAATACAAACCATGACAGGAGCAGTTTGGGGGACATGCTTATTTGCCATCTTGACAGTTAGGTTAGATGATTAATACCACTCTCCTGCGTCTCATTTGGTCACCTGTCGCTATAACTTACAGGGAAACATGAGATGATATGTTAGAGAGTGAGGAAGGAGGATGGCTTGACTAAACGTAACTAAACATATAAAACTTAAAGCAGCAATGTGTTAGAATTTTAGTAATTCTGACCTTATAACGTATATTTATCATGTTAAGGAGATAGCGATGGAAGTTAGCATGCTAACTAGCTAGCCCCAGCCTGTCTCGGTCCAAATCTCCCGTGCTCCAAGCCCATCGCGCTGACTGCTAACTGCAATACTAAGTGAGCTAACTAGCTAACAGCTACTACAGTTGGAAGCAGCTAGCAGTTACTCTGGCTCCCTCATTGTTTTGAGTATGAATTCAACAGGTGGGCAGTTCTTACATATTGCACCTTTAATACTGTACATTATCTTGTCTGTCAGATTTTTATCCACAATGGTGTTTGTTTCACAAAGAGGACAAGGTTTCAAGGTATACTGCAGTATGAAAACTGACAGTTATTGTACTGTGTAAATTTGCTTATAATCTACATTATTGAAATCTGCCATTATTAGCATTATTACTCCCGCCAGGGAGGTTGTGTTTTCACCCATGTCCAGGTGTTGGTTGGTTTGTGAGCAGAATAACACAAAAACTACTGAACGGATTTCTACTAAACTTAGATGGAGGATGGGTCTCAGCTCAGAATGGAGCCCATTACCCTCTGGTGCAGATCTGAAAAAAAGGGACAGATCCAGGAATTTTTTCTCAATGTCTATAACATTGCAAGATTTTCGTTAGTTTCTCTGGGAATAATGCATGGATCTTGATAAAACATTGTTTTTAAAAAATCTGGTGTATTTAGATGGCTGGGATCTATGAGTGAGTTCAATTTGATGCAGTTCAGAAAAACTAGATCTAGTGAATTTAAATGTTTTCAAAGAGGGTAGCCTTTTTAGGCTGCTATACAGTAACAAATAGGATATCGGATTAGGCCTGATTGAATTAAAGGGGACTGTTGGACCTTGGAGGAGGTATGTATTCCTCTCAGCGCCATTCTACTTGAAATATTTACATTTTCACGTTTCATGTCTGTCAGGACATTATATTTTGTCAAATGATAATAAAGCATTTGTTCAACCAAAAAAGCTGTTTCTGTTCCATGTCTTTCATTTCTCTAAGGGTCATTGTAACAGATACGGGTAATAGCAACTGCGTAAAACCATATACTGTGATATTCTGTCAGATGGTCATCGTACTGTGGAAAAAAAAGAGTCACAAAGTCACAAACATGACGTGAGATAATCAAGAAAACAGTCCCTCCAAATCCATTTAGGAACCATTCTGAAGGTTTGCATCATGTGACGTGATCCTCAGCAGCAAATTAAGTTATCCAAGCTGTCATGGGATTATACAGTAGATGTACGTAGGTGGCCTTTCTTAGCCATGTTAGCTTCATAGCAGAACAAGTCTAAAGATTTAAAGCCACAAGCAATGACTAAATGGAACTTGTGGTGAGACTGTTTTCTTGACTGCTATTTCCAATGTCAAAACTGACCTTTGAACCCTTAAGCCAAATGATAATAAGACTTTAAAAAGTAAGGGACAGTTTGTTAAAAGCATTAAAAGATAAATAATTAAATATCAAACTTATATTCAATGTCAAATCTATTTTAATCTTTACACAAGTGCACATGAAATAAACTGGATGTTACATTTTTCATTTAAGACATCAGAGAAAGACTGATCAAAATAGCTTCCACTATGTTTAATTACATTTGTAAATACATTATCTCAAACAGTCAAAAAGAAGCTAAAAAAAAACCCAGCAATTGTAGCAAATGAGATAACATACATAGGCTAAACACTACCCATATTCCCACATAGTCACATATTTACATTCCTTTACATAGCTACTGTATGGATTATAATACACCTGTTACTTGCTTACATAGTGCTTATGCAGCTCATTTAAAGGCTGTAGGCATCCTGGCTTCACACATCGAATATAAAAGTGATTAAAGGGAAAGTAATCTGTGTTCAGATACAGTAAATAGCTGTTCACTCAGAGCTGAGTGGATTTGATTATAAGCCAGTAAAGACACAAAGATGGCGTGACTGGGCAGTTAGAGTAACATGTCGCCATGAGCTCGGGGTTATCTGGTACAGATCAGGTTTCCGGACTAACGCATCCAGATAGCAACACTTAATCTAATCATTTTAATGTAACTTCCTTTCTCTTTTATCTCATTGCTGTCTCTGCACATAAAGTGCATTGTTGTCATTAACTGGTCTAATTTCAAGGTCCAAGAAGTAGTTCATTAACACTCTTCCTTAGGCATCACTATATAAGGATGATCAACACCAGACAGCCATTCTGAGAGAGTGCTGCTCTTTTATTTTAGTGTTACTGTATATGTGGACACAAACAACTGAGGCTAAAGACGATGCTGGGAGCTTTTTCACGTTGCTATTTGTAACCCAAGAAGAGTGGCTTTAACAGCTCAGTGCCAGCAATCTCCTCAGCACGCCTGTCAGGCTATCAGCTCATTTAAGAAACAAATTAGTGTAAAAACACTTGAACGTCTTGCTCTCTGTTTAAGAGCAGACACAAGAGAGCACTCGACGGTGGAGCCCGGCATCAGATGTACATGTCCACACATTAATCAGTCTCTAGTGGTTTTCAAATGCAACGGAAAGGTTACTCTTGTCCCTCTATGTCACAGACTAGATTACAAGACACGTGCTGTGTTTCAAGTTTGTGTCCAAAGAAAAATGCATTAAAGGGAAAACACCAACTCCTTCTGAGACTGGCCCATTAATCAGCTGTGCTATCGAGTGTGAGAAATCAACACAGAAATCATCCACGTGAGCCTGATAGATTGTTAGCTGCACTGCTCAGATGTAACACTTACTAAGCTGAGTCAAGGCTTACTTAAAGCAACGTTATGTAGAAAATAGCATTTTGTGCGATTCCGTTTCCTAGCACAACACCACTGTCGCAAATACAAATCCCAGGTCTGTAACAATTAGTCAGACGTAATGTAGGTGCTAACTACAATCAAAACTCATTACATCATAACAATGTTACGTGTTGAAAAGTACACATGTATGTAACGCTGTGATCCTAAACTCTCACTGAAGTTACATTGTGCAGAAACAAGTGAGAGGGGGCGGAGTGGCTGAGACATTCACCCTATTACAAGACACTGTCTCTCAAAATGATTTTAAAGCTGTTATTTTAAAGTAGACCTATGATGCTTTTTTGGTCAAAGGTCAAAGTCTGCACCAACAGAAGCTCCCCTCTCCTACAGAAAACACTACTCCTGAAATTCCCATCAGTAGTCTTGCCTTTATTTCTGTGACATTGCAACATCACACTAAGTCACTACGTCACACATTTGTGTATTTTTTGAGTGGTGCTGGCTCAGGCGTGTGTGAGCTGACCAATCAGAGCAGACTGGGTATTCAGGAGGGGGGCCTTAAAGAGACAGGAGCTAAAACAGAGCACTGGACAGTATCAGGCAACTGGTGTGTTTTCTGAGCACTACAGCATATAAACCTATTTAAGTAGTAAAATTAAATTAAATTATGAACCCTAAAAATGAGCAGAATATGTCTCCTGTAAGGTTTAAAAAACAACATAATGTTGCTTTAAGACATGAAAGGTTTATTTATCAAACAGTCTGACCTCTAGATTCATAGCCAGGTTTATTTCTGGTGCGTGGTGAGTAATACACAGATATTGGCTGACTTTGTGATTTAGCTGCAATATGTTCTCATTTTCTCACTCTAAAAGATGCCAGCTGCCTACTCACAACATAGAGCATGCACCTGAGCACGTGATCTAACACAGCAACACAGGAAGGTGTGTTAATGATCATCAGGACATATATTTTCCGTCAGAAGGAAACCTTCTTGTAAAATCTGGTAACAAAAAAAAAGAAACATTTCAAATTATTAAATCTATTCTCTTTAGTCTTCCAAGAGTAAAGGTCGCCCAGGAAAGGTCAGTATATTATTAACATTTTACATCCTTAACCATCATGCAGTGACTTAACATCCAGTAAAAACAAACTAGTAACCTTACCTGGCCCTCAGTGCAGGCTATTCTACACATAAAGGTCATTCTCAGCACGTATTTTGACATTTTACGTGCATCATGTTCGGTCTTTGTACAAATTGAGCGAGTGAAGCCACCAGATATCTAAGCCTACATCCGCCTCCTGATCTCTACCCATCTCTGCATCTGTCCCTCAAGCACATGTTGGCAGATGCCGGCGCGGCCACATCTCTCTGGGAGAGGCCGCAGCGCTGTCAGCTCAGATTCGTCTTCGTTTAGGAGGCCGCTTGTTCATTAAGCCCAACATGGCTCAACAGGAGGCAAACACACTCATGTACGGCATCATAAATCCACATTAGAGAAGCTGAGGCATCTCATGTGGAGGGAGGTTGCGGGGATGTTTGGTTGAGGGGGGTTGATGACAAGTAGTCCATGCCCAGCATACAACAAGCTAAACAGGAGCAACAGTGGCATATCAAAGAGACTGAGGGGATATCCGTTGCTTTGTTGAAAACAAATCTTCATCATAATTTCATTTTACAAAGCGGGTCACATGTGACTGCCATTTACATGGCTGGATCTTTTTTTTTTTTCCACAGGAAAGGTCAGTGGCTGGGGCAACTTGCCAGGTGTTTGTGAAGCAGCAGACCAGTGCGGCGCGGTGAATGTAATTACGGCTCTCTGGCAATCTGATAACCTGCCAGTCTGTCTCTCAACACTAGGAAAGTGCACTGGCATATTAAATGTGACTCAACAAACAAGGTTGTGAGCGGGAAACAGTGTCTGAGTGGGGAGTATTATGGGGTGGGGTGAGCGGTTGAGACAGGGTTTGACGGTTTTGAAGGCAGTGCTGCTTTTCAACTGAAGGTGTGACAAATTTAATCTGAGGCATTACAAATATTCTATTCTGCTTTGACGGGTTAGACGATTAAATCTCACCATTTAAAGATCAGATTTTTCAGCTCTACCTAAATATGACACTCACTCGACAATATCTACAGTTAAAGAATTATTAAATCGCTTCGAGTGGTGTCTTTTGCAATGTGACTCCAAACTAGGAGACTACAGCTTCTTCCAATTGTTTTTGATGTCTGTTGATATAAGGTGCTTTTGTGTCATACATGTAGCTGTGCTTGTGTCTTAAATATATGGGCCATTCCATGCCAACTCACCCAAAATCCACCTATAGCTGCATTCCCAATTATAATTTTTGAAGTTTGGCGCTCTGAGCTAAATTTCAGCCTTTTTTGATTCTTGTATGTTTATTCTAAACCTCAACAACTGCTCATTTTTCACTGGATGAGGTTGAGATTTATCTTGAACATCCAAGAGACCCTCAGGAAACTTGGCGACATTCATTCATATAAATGGTTGTTGCTGATGGTTACAGTAATCAAATTAATAACAGGAAGTCATTTTTTACCAGAATGAGGAATATGTCATTTTCGAAAATTCATATCTCCACTAGTTTTCACTTTCTTGCAACCAAATGGTGGTTCTGTGTAGTATTAATGTAGTTCTATCATAACTACATGTTATTTGTTCCTGCCTAAAAAACTGTGTGCCACAGATCCACAGTGGTTTTATTTCATTGGCAGATATTTATACTGTGTTGACTTCAAGGGTTTCTATCTGTCAAACACGTTTTTCATTGGGTTCTAGACATTTGCAAGGCACAGCTTGAAATGGTTTGGTTTGTTGCATATAGTAGGTGATGTCATCCTGTTCTGTGTGTCTGGACAAAACATTAAATTTAGTTCCTTTGCTCAATATACACACATATTTCACAATTTTAAACTCCCTGATTAATTTCTATCATTATCATCAACTCAGCCAAACTCAGACAAAATCAACCCCTCCATAGGCGGTCCTGTGACAATTGGCTTCTTCCTCTAGGATTTTCCAAGTGAGCAGGGCTCCATGATCTCTCTATCACATCAAACTTCTTGATGAGGGAAATACATTATGATTGCACTTTTCAGATACCTGCTTATTTTGCAAACCATTTTGCAGTAATCCATCAAACCTGTTTCAGATGGGATAATCCCAGACTCGCTGTATTGTTTCAATGCAGCTTGATTATGTCAGGAATTTGTTGAGAGTTTGAATTGAATTGGGAAATATGTGTGTATTGAGCTAAAGAATTAAGATTCATATTTTGCCCAGACACAGAACAGGATGACATCACCTATATGCAGCCAAACTAGGGATGCACGATATATATATCGAAAGAAATGCACGATATATATCGGACAGATAAATGATTGGTCCAGTAATAGAAAAGTTACATTATCGGTTATCAGCAGACAAAGAAATTATAGCCGATAGATCTAGCCAATAACACAAAGCCAAATTGCTTTTGTTGGCTTAACAAGTGCAGCATGTACACACAGGTGGTGGTGTGCACCTTAACAGGTGTTTTGTGAGCAGCCAATAAACACAGAGATGAACAACAACAAACACAGCGCTCATAACGCCAAACTGCTGCACCTGTGTAGAGCCACTTATCATTTTGGCTGAAAAAAATCTGTTTCAAGCTGTAATTTGCAAATTTCCAGAGCTCAGTGACAGATTAAGAATAAATGCTGGCAATGAACTTTTCTGCAAGCCATGGATATGATGAAACTTTATGTGTCTTTAGGTTGAATTTAAAATTTTCTGTCATGACAACGTTGCGCTTATACTGTGGTTAGGTTTAGGCACAACAGATCATGTTTTGGCTTTAAATACCTTATTCTGGTCATCAACAACACGGCTGGAGATGACATCTCCAGCCGAGGTCTCCTTAAAAGTATACAGTAGTTTCACACTTACTGTTCAAACGCAGACTCAAACTGTGGTCCCTGGTTTGGCAGCCTCCCCCATCATCTCCAGCTACATATATGACATTCAGCTCGGACATGTAGTGCACCTGATTATGACACGTTTTGTAGACACATCAATATGATCCCTTGCCTATGACACGTACAAAAATGCTCGTATCGGCGCTTTGCAGAAACATTAATTGCCAACTTTTCATCCTGGGACTTTGCCGTCTCTTTCATACCCCTTCACAGGGCTCGTGGGTTATGGACTGGCAGGGATAGATGAGACTTTTTGTTCTTTGACTTTATCTTGAAGACACGCTTCTCCCTAGGTGGGCTACACCCATTGTCTGCAAGGCTAAAGAAAGGGAACAAAAGTCTCCCATGCGCAGTTAAAGCCACAGATTACATGAAAGATTGCAACATAAGTGGCTGCAGCTGTCTTGCTCTGCGAGCTGGACAGTGATTTGTTTTGGGCTGGAGCTAAAATGAGGCTTCAGAAATGCAAGTTTTTGAAATCAGGTGGGGATCTTGCAGAGTTACTGGGTGATTTTGTATTTTTTAGCGTTTCCTTGCTGAGCTGCAGGTGAGGGACCAGTAACACAAGGACTTTTTTTTTTTTACTAAAAGACTGGAATTTACCAAGATACCCACCTGTTTTTCTAACTCTAGCCTCATATTACCTGCAGTGGAAATTGAGATTGCAATTATGCATTGAAAGAAGACTGGATTTTCTGACTCTTCAGACAAAAGCGGAGCAGTAGAATAAAAACTATCTCTGTCTGTAATCACACAATAGTCGGGCCTCCTGTCTGGAAATGAGCTTTAGACGACATCCTTCACAGACAACAGAGAGTCGAGGGAACTGCCCGCGACACGCTGCTGCCGCTCTGATCTCAGCTGACACCGCGAGTCAATGACCGGCTATTTAGACGTCGAAGCTGTTTGGAGACTGGTGTTAACAAGCACAAAGGGGCCACTGAGCGAGCCAGAAAAGGTGTTGCCGTGCTAATAGAACAAAGAGTGCTGCCCACTCTCATCTCTTTTATTCTTCTTCCTTTTCAACCATTCACTCCCTCGCTTGCTATCGTTCTTTTTTTCCCTCCTCGCTGTAATTACACCTGCTCTGCCAAGCGTAGCTCGAGGCGTGGCTGGGCAAAATCACTTGTTAATATGAATCTGCAGAGAGCGTGAGGAGGAGGACTACTCACCGACAGTCTCTGTGGAAACATTAGGTTGTAAGCAGCCTGCACCTGTATGTCCCTCCTGGGACGAAGGGGTAAGGAAGCCTCACTTTGGGGAATTGAGGTGTGTGTTAAGTGAGACCATCCATTTTCAAAATGAACCTGCAACAATTACAAATCCAAAGTGAGGAAACAAGTGCTTGTAACTAACAGCCGTTGGGCTTGGGAGTGTTTAACCAGTTGAAATCAAACTTGAAAATCACCGAGCGCCAGAAATAAAAGGCGTCATCATCAGAATAGAAGCCTGAAAAACACACCTAGAAGCCTATGAGAATAATAGACCTGTATTTAAAACGTACATCATATCTACCGCCAACTACACACTCCTTTTCTCCAATACTGCTATTGCTGTTTTTGAACAGACGTCTCCTTGACAAAGAGATTTCCAGGCGGGAAGTGTGAAACTCAAAGGTGTGACGACACGTCTCCAGCCCTCTGAGACAGTGGGGCGGCTGCTGTGTTTGTCAGGAGACACACAGAGCATTAACACCAGCCAGAGCACCAGACCAGACAGATAGCGTTACACGGCGCTTCTCTTCCTCATGTCAAACCAAAAAAAAATGTAATCACACACATCCAGAGACGATCAGAATCACGGCAAAGAAATGCTTCTGGTTCTGAAAAGACATGCCATGACAACACGCTGTGTTCCTGCGAGATACAGCGAGGGGAAATCTGTGCACCAGTCGTGCTGTTCTACTACAAATGACATGTAGCTGCAGGCTATGCAAGGCTAAGTTGTTAGAGATTGTTGTGTGTGTTTGTGCGCAAGAGTGAGGAGCGGGAGGGAGAGGGAAATCATTATCTATCTAGATGCTCTTCAAGAGGCCAAGGAGGTTCACAGTCGTTCCTGTGTGCCGACATAACAAACATCTTCATTAATTTAGACTACCATACATGCATAGTACACTCTTCAAAGGAATGCCACATATTAATTATTAATCCATACGATACTGGATGGCGTGAAAAATAGCAATCGACGGGGTAGAAACACTAATGGAAAACACTTTTTCCAAAGATGCCACTTCCCCTAAAACAGGGTTACATGAGAGGCAAAGCCGCTTGAGCTCATTTCCATAATACCTCTGTGCCCCACGAGAATCTCGGGTTCACTTTGCCTTCATTAGCATGTGCCACAAAACAGAGAAAACCACTTTTTTTTTTTTTTTTGTCTTTTGCAGCTGGGGTATATTGAAAGGCTTTCAGTGTGTGCTGGAGTCTATTGGGGTGTGTGTGTGTGTGTTTGGGGGGGGCTGTTGGATGTGAAACCTGCCCACTGGCTGCAGCTCACACACATTATTTTAGGGAATTCACTGCGGAGCCAAGGATTTTTATCAGATTCGCAGCAGGAAGTAAATTGGACGGGAGATAACAGTTGGCTATTCTCATCACCTATAGACCCGCAGATAGGAGAAGCTCATTTAAATTCATCTGTTTCATCTATTCAATTCCTCAATATGGCTCCATTTCCTACCAGCTCACTTGTAAGTGAAAAAATAGCACTTCCACTGTTACTGCAGAGTTTCACACGTTGTTGAACTTGTTGACAACTGGAGTAAAAGTTAGTGTAGTGTCATATGTTTTGTGCCGGCTGTGGCGCTGCCTCAGTAAAAGAGCGTCTCCGCCTTGTCTAAGCCTTTGGATCACATTCCTGTCTTAAGATCAAAAAGGTCCTCAGTCGAGACACGTACCAGCAATCCAGAGGCATTTTATTTAGCTGAATATCTTCACAGAGAAAGAAAAGAGCAATCACATCCACCTACTAAATCCAAAAACTATGCAATGTGCACTATAATCATTCAAAAAAAGGCATACCGTATATCACAAATTCACATATTAAAAAGAACAAACTCATAAACAAGCAGTACAGCATTTCTCTGCAGCAGAGGCATAATGAGACGGATGCAATGACCAGCAGTATGTATTCTTTCACCTAAAAGTCAATGTACTCCATCCGTTTATCCTTTAGAGAAAGAAAAAATAGAACATATCACTCTTTGCAACTCTCCAGAAAAACCCTCACCATGATTCATTGTCCATGCAATGTTACACGGAAGAAATCGACATCACAGCTGCCAGGTATAGGACATGCAGCAGTGGTTGAATGGAGGTTGTGAGAGGGGTTAATTAGGAGCCATGACAGATGTCCAATCTGAATAGTATCATGGGGGGGAAGGTGGCAAGGGGAGGAAGACTTTCATGCAAATCTTAACAGTATAAGTCATTTAATATCTCACTGCGGGGTCTCAGACAGTGTCCCGTCCTCTCTCACACATCTGAATTGATGCTCAGGTTGGCCAAACGGGGGTCAGAGTTTATCTCGTACCTGTAGTGGTACCCCTCCATGTGGTCCCTACAAGCATCCCGGATGTTGTACATCCACCGCTTGATGCCTTTTCTGTTCAGATAGAGCACCAGAAGGAAAATGACGCCGATCAGTGCCAGAACCAGCCCCAGGAACACATAAGAAGTCTCCAGCACGCCCTCCATGCCGCCTGAACACTTCAGCTGTGACTGCTCGACCTGTATGAGCGGCTGGCGTCTCAGGCCCTCGGGCTCCGCGCAGGTCAGGTTCTGCACGTCAACGACCTGAGTGTTGTTTTTCAGCCACGGCAGCATGTCCTCGATGAAGCAGGTGCAGCGCCAGGGGTTCCCCGCCAGCCAGATCCGGAGGGCAGGCTTGAGGCTGAACTCTGCCAGGGTGGTGGGGGGCAGATACTTCAGGCTGTTGTCCCTCAGGTCAAGGTCACGCAGCGGTGGCACCTTCAGCGTCCCGTTCTCAAAGGAGATGATGGAGCTGTTCTGCAGGCTGAGGTTGAGCAGGCTGGGGAGGCCGGTGAGTATGTCGTCTGGAAGAATCACAAGGTCATTGTTGGACAGGTCGAGGTCTGTGAGCTGGAGCAGGTTTCCTTTCTGTAGGAAGCTCAAGACCTTATCCATGGAGGAAGGACTGTGAAAAGCCCAGCTGAGGTTCAGGAACTGTAGTGAGTTATTATGGGGGAAAGCTTCCTTACTGAAAGTCTGGATTTTGTTGCTGCTCAAGTCCAACCGCACAAGGTTTGGCAAGTTGTCAAATACCTTTGCATCCACAGACTCCAGCTCATTCCCGCTGAGATAGAGATCTGTTAACTGTTCCAGGCGGGTTGGGAAAGAATCCACACTAATACGGGAAATGTCGTTTCCTGTGACAAACAAGACTTTGGTATTGGCCGGTAAGGAATGCGGAATCTCGCCCAAACCCTGGTTTTGGCATTTCACAATAGGTGGTTCGCACGAGCATTTGTCCGGACAGCCGTGACAGGCCAGTACAACCGCGAGGAGGAAAAGCAAATGCATCATCCGAGACGTGTCTCTTCTCCCTCGGATCTCTCCGCGGTTACATCCGCACGACGTGCTCAACAGGCGCATCTTGGGGTTGTGCAAATCAGTCGGCGCAGACCGTGCGTAAAGATGACTTTACAACAATCCACACGTCTGTCCGTCACCGCCTCGTTCTTCCACCGAGAACAAGGGAAAGTTTTTCAACTATGTTTCCCGCCTTTATCCTTTCGAAAACTGCTCCCACATCCAACTCAGGCTCCATATAACTTCCCCAAAATCCTCATCCTCATTTAGGAAGTACGTCTACATTTCCTCGAGGATAATGGTGATGTGAACGACGCCCGCAAACTTCTACGCTCTCTTCTTCGTTTGTTTTCACAAAGCTACACGGTATTTTTTGTACAGCTCCGGCAACACAAGTCCGTTACAGAATGTTTTAAAATCGGCAAATGACTTACTGGAGCAACTGGTTCCGAGGCAGACAACGCTCCCTGTCTCCCAGGCGTGCCATGAATTACATGCGTACTTCCAGCCCAAACGCTGCCAGTCTGGAGGGAGAGACTAAACACAGCAGCAGCACGATGGAGACCACTGGAAGGAGGGAGCATACCATTGTTCAGCGAAAGGGGGGTGAGCGGAAAACTCATAAAAGTTCATTTTAGATTTTAATTCACATTTTTCCACGTATGGTGATGCTAAACGGGCTTTTAACTTGGATGTCAAATATTTGATACTGAAAATCGCAACTAGTTCCATAAAAAAATCACCTGGCCCGGTGCCTTGGGGTCCAGGGACCTGTAGGGGTCCCCGAGGGAGCTCCAGAGGCGTCCCAAACAATGTGAGGAGCAACCCAGCTTCAAGCTCAAAGAGGTGGCAGTCTATGTAATACAATGTGGCCAAAAAGAGCCTTTATATGCCTTCTGAGCTGACATTTACACAACAGTGATGATAATTTAGCAATACCATAAATCATTGCCAAGTTTGTTTGACAAGCTGCAGTCTTACATTCCTAAAGGAATTGATACAAGCCAAAACAAAGCTGGTAGAGGAAACACATTCATCATTTGATCCACTGATAATGTCACGTTATTGAATCCATTATAAGAGTCTTGATACCAAATCAATGAAGGCAGGAAAGAAAAACTGTGTATGATGACATAATACAGAACCATATAGACTATAAACTCAAAACAAGAGCAAAAGAGAGGTGACTTGTAACCATTTGAATGAAGGTCCCTTGTACAGATTAGAGGTAAAGGTTTGAACATGTTACTTAAAAATTCAAACATGATACAGTTGAACCTAATTTTGCAGCCGAACCAGCGCTCTCAGAAGTTTAGAGACATGAAAGCCACTTTGAGACTTTGTTTGTAGTTGTTTTGCAACTTTTTGTCGTCATTTTGTGCTTCTTTGTGGTTGTTTTGCAGATCATTATAATCTTTGGTGTGTTTTTGTGGTTGTTTTGTTTCTCTTTGTTGTTATTTAGTGTCTCTTTGAAGTCATTTGATTCTTTTTGTCGTCGTCTTTCAGTTCTTTGTTGTCTCTTGCATGTCTTTGTCATTGTTTTGTTTTGGTTTGTGGTAGTTTTGTTTCTCTTTGTTGTTGTTAAGTGTCTCTCTGTAGTAATTTGTGTCTCTTTGAAGTGATTTTGTGTGTATTTTTTTTTTGCGGTCGTTTTCTGCGCTTGCTGCCTGACCCCTGTGGCCTCTCTGCCTGTGCCCAGAGTGCTAATTCAGTAATCCATCCATGGTTGAAAAGGTGTGTTTAAATGTCACGTTACCCACAAACATGGGTCCAGTGACTTCAGAAGTTTCTTGGAGCAGGTTAAAGGGGTCCACAGTAAACAGGAAGCATTTAGCCAACTTATCTACAAGTAATAACACTAATATAAAGATATAAAAATAAATACTCTGGACACAATCTTCCACTGTCGTCTCTGCACTTAACACTTTTTTGGCAGCTGTAAACTAATCCGTCATCTAACAAATATAATAAAACAAGACGTGTAACATTTGACAGTTTGCTCAATAACATGGCATTATTTCAGAAAACAATGAATTGGTCAGATTCATTTGATCTCTTTACAAGATCTCCTTTTGAGAATGATTTTGGTGGTAACCTTGTCGTGAAAACATTGTGTGCTGGATTATGCAGGATTAAACTGCAGAGAGGCAAAACTGTGGATGTGTTCATGCATGAATGGGTTAGCAGGGGCGCGCTCATCAATTTGTCATATTTGGAAGCCCCGGTGTAGATCCCCATGTAACCTTAGCTTTACCCTCCTTTGACCCCTTCCTATTCTTAGCTTGGGTCAGAGTGACAATCATCTGAGTAATTCTATGAAACGTGGATTGAGGCTGAAAGTGATATCCTACTCCACCAAAGGTAAAACTATGAGACTATATTGCAACTGGAGGGTCTACAAACTTTTTACATCCATCTGTCATGTCCACACTACTGTAGGTGTGGCATGCTCAAATGATAAAGTTCAGGTGGTGCATCAGATTATTTGCATTCTCTATTAAATTACTAAACCTTATACGTGCAAAAAAACATTTTACCCTTGAACATTTTCTCTGCTTCTCATGCTCTTAATCGGATACACGCAAATATAGGCCAATTGTCTCATATAATAAATGTTTGTCCATTAAAGAGTGAATAGCATGAACACTTTTTTAAACTGTCCTGCTATTTTGAAGAATAACGTGATACTGTCAAGTCCCACATGAGGTGCAAAATGTAACACCTTGTTGTATCATTTCAGATTAATTCACAGAGTATTTGGCATTTTTATATAACTATGTATACATTTTAAACGTACAAGTTAATTTATCACGTTGTTTGATTTTATTATTTTATTTAATATGTGTGTAAAATAAAATAAATAAATCAAATTTCCAATGACATCATAGATACAGCAACAGCATACTCTGAGCACAGCTAACACCCACAAAAATGAACCAATAGAAGATAGTGATGCTGACGCCTCGACCAATCAGAAGTCTCGACACTGGCGACGCTTTTTTACTTATAACCTGCAGGGTTTCAGGCGTCCAGTCCTGTCAAACATTGCACCAGGGAAAATAAACCGCTAGCTTCTGTTATTTGTAGTTATGACACATTGGATGTACGTCGTTGATGCAACTTTCTCCATGTCCTCTTTTCTCTTTATCTAGCGGAAGGTAAGAAACGATACGACGTTAATTTCTCTGCAGCAAAGCGCCAATGTTAGCTGTCGATGATGTGTCAGTCGAGCTAGCTGCCAAGTTAGAATTAGCTAACGCCAGCTAACAAGTACTGTTCAAATCTAGCTATTATAGTTGCTTTCCTGCACGCTCAGTGTTGGCTGCAGGATTTGGAAATTATAGCACATGATGATGTTGCTTGACGCGTAACGTTAATGTTATCCTGCTTAGCCACTATGAGCTAATACCTACTTGATATAGCAGTTAGCTCGTGCTAATGCACAGCTTGCTAGCAAGTAAGTCACATATTTGGGGAAATATGGTCTGTTAATCTTCTTCTATTAAAGAATTAAGTTTATAATGTTTTCAACAGCCCGGTTTTCTTACTCAAAACACAATGGGTTGAATGGTGTGCACCAAACACAGACAACTAATAAGTTCATGTCATTCGGCTAAGTTAGCCTGTTACATAACCCTGCTATTTAACATTAGTCAACATTTAAAGTCTTTCTTATTAACGTTAGTGCACTTCCTCACAAAAACATTACCCTTATGCAAACAACCATTATATGCCAAGTTTAAAGCCTCCAGTTTTGTTTGCACAGCACTGTCAAATAGCTGTCTAGCAAACCTGCCAACTCAGCTGACCTCTCTGACTCTTAGGTCTGTAATTGGGCCAAACTTGCTCTGACCTCTGCGCTTGCAGTTTTGGGGTCTTATCTTACTATTGCATCCTGCACACAAAGCTGTACTTGTATTTTGCGTTTAGCAACTAAACAAAGTGTGAATGTTGGCTATTGTTTTTAAGTGATAACTCTCACTTTTCTCCCTCAGGTGCACTCTACAATTATGGAGTTTTGAAAAGCAAAGTGAGCATTTTGGGGGGAAAGGGGGCCTTTCCCCTCAAGTTTGATGGTTGGACTGCTGGACGAGAAGGTCGGAGGGTTGTTGGAACTGCTGCCTTTTGTAAATTATTCAAGAGTATATAGAGGAGAAACTATTTTTGCTAACATTACTATGTACATTTTTGTATGAAACGCACATGAGGTTTTGTATTTATTGAATTCTTGATGTCATTGTATGCTACCAGCACCTTAGTTTGTGTTCAATTCTGGGTTGAAATGGTGGACTGAAACAAGTCAGAGAGCCTCTGGAGTCGCTAGGGTGCAGTGGAACCTCAACACAAGCACAATTCTAGCACTCCAAACCATTTCAACCCTTTTTTTCTTCCTAGAGAGCAGCTCTGTTACAGGACAAGTTTAGGGACTGAGTTTTTGTTTTTTTTATTTAGTTTGCAATTGTGGGTGGTGGCCTGTTAAAGGACTTTGTAATACTACAGGGAGAAGGGTTCACTTTAAAATTTTGGTGAAGGTCAGGATGAGTCTGGCATCGCCGGGCTGCACCCCCAAATGCCGCTCACCTGAGCATGCAGACCAGGTGGTAGCAGCGCTGACACGTGGCTCTGAGGGGCAGCTGCGGGCGTTTTTGAATTCACACTGCTACAATGCGGCTACCTTGCGGGATGAGTTTGGTCGCAACGCCCTGCACATGGCAGCCTCCCTTGGAAAGAAGGCCATCCTGGAGTGGCTGCTGGGGAGTAAGAGTGCTGACCTGATGGTGAAGGATAAGGAATCGGGCTGGACCGCTCTGCATCGTAGCGCTTTTTACGGACAGATCCACTGTCTCATATCGCTGGTCAAGGTATGAATTTAACGCAGATCACCAAAAATATGTCGTCGAATTATTCAAGG
The DNA here is from genome assembly GCF_965226575.1 of Pagrus pagrus. Lineage (NCBI taxonomy): Eukaryota > Metazoa > Chordata > Actinopteri > Spariformes > Sparidae > Pagrus > Pagrus pagrus. The sequence continues at coordinate 26,035,756 of NC_140191.1, read as the reverse complement.
TGTAAAAAAGTAGTGCCATAAAAGAAGAAAATGAAGATAATTCCTTGGTAATTTTGAAGAATTTGACCTTATCTTGTATATTTATTTTTTCTTGACATTGTTTCAGCATGCCGGACTCCTTTCCACCCAGGACAGGGAGGGTCTCTCTGTCCTGGACATTACAATGAAGGACCGACCATCACATGTTGTGTTCAAACACACAGGTAAGAAAGGCTGATGACTTCTGTGCTTTACGTGAGCAGGGATTTCTAGCTCAACTTCAACTACCAAGCTGCATTGAGCTTGTAATATAAAGAACAACTTTATTTTGAGACCAGCATGTTTCGGCTTGTGTCCTTCATCAATACAAACATTATTTTGTGTTAATTGTTGCACATCAATAATGCTTTTGTCACAAGGCTTATTATTAGCATCATACACTGTCTGTTTGATGGTGCTTTTCACACTTGTACATGCAGGGGATTTAAATGTCCACGTCCTATATCGCATGTCTTTCTTGCGATCATGATTTGTGCTTTTCACATTACGTAAAAAATGAATTTCTGGAAGACTTCTGTTGCACCCACTGTGGTTGAACATCACAGCCCTCTGTTTTGTCTGGTTTATTCTGTTTGTAGCTCATAACTTGGCCTCTAGTCTCTTTTTATGCAGTATTTTTATGTTATCTTGTGTTTTTCTTTTCTTAATAGAGATGCAAAGTCACGCCACTGCCAGTGGACCACCATGGGACATTATTGCAGAAAAAAATATGTACAGCAGTTAATGGCGAGAGACAAATACTTTTTTAATCTTATTTGAATTGCTCCATGAATTGCACATGATATTTCTTAATTTAGAAGACTTTTTTTACAACTAGAAAATCATAAAACTAGTCACGTATTGGACTGTGCAAAATTCGTAATTATCAAGACTACACAGCTGTAGACCCAACAGCTGTGTATTTGACGTTGTCTCTTTAAATACTCACCGAAACCAATAAGCTAACCCTTGTCGAGCTGGTCCTGTATATTAGTTGGCTCTCACAGCTGACTAACTCTCCTTTTGCATAACTGCAGCTGTCAGTATGGCCAGAATTTTACCTACTTTTTAATACATTTTCTGTGCCGAGGTTGGTGATAGGTGTATATTGTTCGAGACCATGTAGTTCACCGCGCTGATTTACACAAAACTAACCGGTATTTTGCTATCTTTACTACAAACTTGATGTACAAAATTATCTTTTAGCATGACAAACGCCATATGTGTAATTCATGGCACAGTTCAGATAGAGATAAAAAATGTATTTGTCTTTCACCTTTGACTCTTTCTGAAATAAGGTCCCACGGGGTACAACAGAAGGTTTCGGACTTCGCCTCTCTATGACTTTATTTTTTAGGTGAAACACCTTGAATTGCCTCATGGTTGAAATTTGTTATAAAGGGTCTTCTTTTGGTGGAAGATCAGTGGTTAAATCAAGCTTCAGGTGAATGCATCGTGTTGCTGTGCTTATAATTGTGTTTTCTTCCTCATTACAGACCCAACAGAAGTGTACACTTGGGGAAACAACACTAATTTCAGTCTTGGGCATGGTAATCAGGAGAGCCGACAACACCCCGAGCTGGTGGATGTGTTTGCCAGGACTGGAGTTTACATCAAGCAGGTAGGCTAACAACACTCTGCTGTTGTCTCAGCTCTTCAGGGAGTAAGTGTGTTTCTACATGCAATACAGGGCATCCCTACTCTGAAAACCCTGCTTGCATGTGTCACACCAGTAATGGTCTCTGTGCCAACATGTGTTACATAAAGAAAAAAAGCCAATGCACATGGGTACCCAAGATAAGACACACCACCTGGGTAAACCAGCAAAACACTCCCTCCCTAACGTCTTGTATTACACAACCTTCTCTTCAGGGTAAATCAGCATTCGTAAAAACAGTTTTTTCCTTAAAGCATGGTTCATACTGACTCATACTTTCTGAAGGTGAAAGCACTGATGGAGAAATATTGGTTATGCTTCAGAGTTTTGATAAATGAATGAGTTTGATGCTTGTATACCCTCTTTATATTAAACGATTCTATTAGGCATATTTTGGGACCATTCGCATTATTCATTGTTAACTGGATTTGGGGGGTGATGGTATCAGGGGAAAAAAGAAAGCATCAGTAACTTGGAGTCAAACAGAGGGCATAGTTTGTGTGCGAGGCGAGGACTGATTAGCTTTGTCTTCTCCTGTATAATCTTAATTTGTGACTTTGTAGTACTTGTCTGTGCATGGTTAAACCATGCTACCCGCCTGGCTACAGTTTCATGTATTTATCAAGTGGGTGCTCTTAGTGTGATTAATATAGCTCCTGGCACCAGTGCAACCACCCCCAGTGAAGTGTGTACACACCAGGTGCTAGTTATAGTAGATTAAGTAATGCAGAACGGCCGTGTTAATCATGCTGTCATTTTCATCTCTTCTTCAGACTACTGTTTGTATGTGGTTTGCATGTTTAAGAAATTCTCAATCGGGGCTTTGTGTCAGCATATTATTGGTGTTTACAGAAGAAACCCTCTGTTTGAGGTGTTTTTGTGCCCAGCAGGCTTGTCATGCAGAGTAATTTCATAAAGCCTCGTGGGGGACAGATGGATCTGATTTCATGACCACACAATGACCCACTAGGCATTGCCTATAGTCTTTGTCTTGCTGGCCCAATCCAGCAGGTGCCAGAGGTTAAATATTAATTCCACAATGACATGTTTTTAATTAAATGAACTACACTGGTGTGTATGCATGTGTGTGAATGTCCACATCAATGTGATACTTTGGGAAACATCTCTGCGCTCTATTGAAAGCTTGAGGGGGAGCGATGTATTAGTAATGATGTTTGCTTTTCCACTTGTGCCTTGGCCTTTTATTGGCATAGTGTTTTACTATCACTACAAGAGGGCTTGGCTGGGAGACATGGAAAGAGATGCATCGCAGCCTCTGCTATGAGGTCAAAATTATAATGACAAGAGCTTTAATCAGCACAAACTTCAGACACACTTTTTTCCCTTTAGAATAGTATATAATAGTATTATAACTAACTAAAAGCAAAAGCAGAAAAATCACCATCATGTTAATGTTTAATGGCCTTTTCTCCCTGCAGGTGGTCCTGTGTAAGTTCCACTCTGTGTTCCTGTCTCAGAAAGGCCAGGTGTTCACCTGTGGACATGGACAAGGAGGACGACTCGGCCATGGAGATGAACAAACTTATCTGGTGAGACTTGTTATAGGCCAATATTTTGGTGAATCAGGATGAGCAAAATATTTTCTTAGAATCGTTGTGAGCAACAACTCTTAACAAAACAACCATTCACGATCAGTGTTTTAAGAGGGGTTCAACTTACGATCCTGATCAATCAATTAGTTGTAGGCTCATAAAATAATGTCTTTTAGTGTTTCCAAAAGCCCTAAGGTGATGTTGTCACATTTCTTGTTTTGTCCGCAGCGAGTAGATTTTCAGTTTACTTTCACAGAGCAGTAAAGAAATCAGAAAAAAAAATCCATTTAAGAAGCTAGAATCAGAGAATTTTGACTTTTTATTTCATAATAAATTGCTAAAAACCATGAATCAATAAGCAAAATAGTTGGCATTTAATTTATTACTTGACTACTAACTGATTAATCTTTGCTGCTCTACTTGTAAGCTGATTTAATAACCAGCTTGTCATAAAGTAGCATATTAACCACACATTAAGTTTGTTTTTGTATTTGTCTTGAATGTTTTTAGATGAGAAGACGATGAAAGAGAAATAGTATTTTGTGAGCTGAGGTCTCTTCTTCAGTTTTAAAGTTCACTGTGTAGGAGGATACACCGGAGATAATGATTCTGTCTGAATAAAGGAACTAGACCTGCGCAATATTGGAAAAGAACTGACATTGCGATATGAAAAAATACAGGAACTTTCACCAGATAACTTGAATAGCTTTATCTGGAAAGAAAACTATCACTCTAGAATAATGAGGGCAATTTCAGCATTTTATAAAACAACCAAAACGGGCCCTGCTTTGGTTGATAAATGCGATGTGACTATTACGCATGTGCACATTGCTGTGTTGATGCTGAAACAGTATACTGTGCTGCCTAAAATTAACTGTTACTGTTAAGTGAGATTAATTATTATTAGTTGTGTTTACTCACCCATCATGTTTAAAGGCCTGATAGTAATATTAATCAATTGCAGGCAGTCATGTTGTACACTACTGATAAAAATGGAGGTTCCTCCCTGACCCGGGAGACTTACTTCTTTAGATTCAGTGATTCAATGCCATTTCTCAAGTGTCTTCACTATTAAAACTTTATAAGGGACACCTGTAACATCTCATGCAGTCCATTACAAAGAAAATGAGGTTGTTGTTCACAGTGGTGTTGAAATAGACTACATTATCTTGAGAGGCGTTTTCACTGTTTTGACCATCCCATTTACAAACATCATCTGTAAAAATATTAGAAACACACTCGAGGAAAAAGTAGTCTAGTGTAACACCATAACAAACTATTGCCTGAGTAATGAACATTTAGTTGACTTAGCACCATTCTAATTATATTGACAATTTTAAGCTTTGTAAAGATAAAATATGGATACACAGTGAGAACTTGTTAGTAGGATCATTCCATTGTCTGTTTTAGTATATCATGGGATTTGTTTACAATTTCTGTAAAGAAAGGAAAAAAAAAAAAAACTGTGACCAGACCTGTCCTTTTACATTAGCTGCAGCAAAAGAAGTGCACATAGCAGAAAACAACAGGACTCCTGCTGTGACGGTGCCATTTGAGTCGCTCAAGACTGAGTGACTGCCTGAAAATGGTTATAAATAAGGCAGTATAATGCACAGGATATTACCCTACCCATAAAAATTCAAACACGGCATGATGTCAGTCTTCAAAACCTTTTTATGAATCCATTGAAGGCTGAACCGTGACCTCAGTTTGTTTTTTTTTTCTAATGTGTTCATCTTCTCTTTACAGGTGCCTCGGATGGTGGAGGGTCTCATGTCCCACCACTGCTCCCAGGTGGCGGCAGCTAAAGACCACACGGTGGTGCTGACAGAAGAAGGCTACGTTTACACTTTCGGCCTCAACACCTTTCACCAGCTCGGTCTGGCTCCTCCTCCCGCCGCAGCACATGTCCCTAAACAGGTAGGAGGTAGCAGGGAGGTTAATGGAAAGGGACTGATGACATTTTACAGTGCATGTAACGAGTGTTGTTTGTGTGCGAAAGGAAATTTGCTCGTTCAGAGTGAAATGACACTGTACAGACTTCTTCAATCAGCTTCCCGTTTTTATAAATATCAAATCGTATAAATAGTCTTTATTTGTGATTGATTAGTATTTTCTACAACCTGTACACTGAGAATTATCTTTAATGTTAAGTTTAAACTCTCTTAAATCCTGTTTACTTTAGTTTCAGTCTCTGTCTTACATGCTGTGTATGTAGGTGTTCTCCAAGACGCTGAGAGGCAGGATGGTGATCGGAGTTGCCGCTGGAAGGTTCCACACAGTGCTTTGGACCAGGGAGGCTGTCTACACAATGGGACTCAATGGAGGCCAGCTGGGTAAGTCTTATCATTGCAAAGCCAGTGTCACAAGAGAGCCTTAATGTAAATGAACATTTGTGGTAGATTTGTATGTAAAGAGGTAAAACATTTTGCCAATATAGTCGGCAGGTTTGAATACTGATTTTGGAGCAATGGTAGAGCGGTTCAAATGTTTATTTACTCCTGTAGGAGAGGGGTATGGTGGTTGGGGGACACACGAGATGACACAAAAGACACGATTTTGGTCGAAATTTGTGGATATGAAGAAATGTAATTTGTGTATTGACATGAGCAGCTGATCTCATCACTGTCCTTCACACTCGCCATACTTACATGAGCAGAGTTTGAAGGTCTGGAGGGAATGATACTGTACGATGTCGACCTTGCTGATGTTCCCGACTCCCCTGATAATGGAATAGACTTGTTGACACTTGATTCTGTCTGTTGTAGGACACACTAAATTTAATGCAACTTAAGTTTTTGCTCTGACAGTGTCCATGTATATGTATAATTTCCTATCTGACGTCAGACTTGTGTTATAATAAACTTACATTTTCAAACAAGTCCAAGCTTAGCTGAATGAGTTTTTTTTCCTCTATTGATCAAAGTGAAGATTGATACTATAATTTTTTATTTTAAGCAAATGGCTGGTACTTCTTGATACGCTGATGTACAGTATACTGTGTGTTTCTCTCCAGGTTATTTGCTGGATCCAAATGGAGAGAAGTGTGTGACAGCCCCTCGGCAGGTATCCGCCCTGCACCACAAGGATGTTACCATAGCTATGGTAGCAGCTAGTGATGGAGCAACAGTAGTCGTGACGGAGAAGGGGGACGTCTACTTGTTGGCTGACTACCAGTGCAAGAAAATAGCTTCAAGGTGAATGTGATGGTAAAACTCAATACACTGCAAAAACTGTAAAGACTCTACTTCCTTTTCTTCAGAGAATAAAGAGGATGGCGATTCAGTGCCAGTAAAAGACTTTTAACAGTTAACTATTACACTGTCTGTGATGGTAAAGCGTCCCTTGGCACAAGCAGCAGGGACATTTCTTGTTAATGTCCAATACTGATTCCTAACCAACAAAAGACTGCATCTGGTGATGTCAGATAAATGAAGATATAATCTCTGTTAGGAATTAAAGGTTGTACTATTATTTTCTTCCATGCTTATAAATTCGACTGCCATGTGCAGCCTTTTAAAGCACAACTGTCCGCTCTGCATCACCTTTGGTATTCTAATCAGTCCTACTTTGAATGGCAGTAGATAGTGAAAGAGAAACAGTTGTGTTATCTTGTTCTTTATTAGCATAATGTAGTGCTGTGAATATGTTTTTGTTGGAAAGGGTAGTGGGGCCAAGTGTCTGTTAAATAGCAATAACACAACAATGGATTTACCTGAATGCTGAAGAAATCAGCGGTGATAATTGAATGAGCATCCTACACCAAGCAATGTAGATCTTGATCCACTGATGGAAAATGAATAAATTTGTATGTTACACTTGTGTTTTAAATGTGACACTTCATATTCTTTGGTTTTGATTGGCCTCTTTCAGGCAGCTGAACATCAAGAAGGTTCTGGTCAGCGGTGGTAGTCTGGACCACCGTGTGGTTCCACAGATCCTGAATGAGGGAGGAGGAGAAAAGGTGGCTATCCTGGCATTAGATGAAGCTGGGAGGGTAAGTGCAATTTAAAAAATGCTTTTTATTCTCTTAATAAGGCACCTGCTGAGGAAAAGCATTACTCGATAGTCAGTTATGTGACCGTAAAACTTCTCTCACTCCTGCGTCAGTGAGAGAATGTACAACATTGTTATTTTTAACATAGCTGTACTTCCTCTCCTGTTATCTAACCTATGGTGCAAGTAGACAGTTATACAATCCCAAATCTGGCCAGCCTGTATGGGGTCCTATAGATGAAAATGGTGACTAAGACTTATGGTGTTGAAACTTTCCGTCAATTTTCTCACTCCTCTGTTTCCCTCTATCCGTCAGGTGTTTTGCTGGCGTTCCTGCGGCAGCTCGGTGAGACAGTGCCGGTGGGCGTATGGGCGTCAGGTTTTCATGTCGGACATAGCTCTCAGCAAGAACGACATGATGTTTGTGACTCAGGAGGGGGAGGGCTTCAGTGGCGTGTGGGCTGGAGAATATAAGAAGTACGGGGAAAAGAAAGGTGAGCAATTTAGGTACACTTCATATTGAATCATAAAGTCGGCTAATGTTATGCAATTGTTAATAGTTTCTAGTTTCTAAAAATCTGCTTCTTGTAATCTTACAGAGGTCAGTGTGGAGGTTTGTGGCCCTTCAGATGCGGGGACAGTGTACGAGCGAATCCGCCTGGAGAAACTCCCGTATGTCCACAGAGCTGTCAGCGTCACCATGGACTCTAAAGGACGAAACTTTGGAGTGCTTCAGTCCGACCCCAAAACAAGGTGGGAAATCTCCCTTGAACTGTAGAAAATGCTGCACACAATTGTGCACTTGTGTTCGGAAGTCTAAAAAGCCTAAAAATATGCTTTGGGACCAGTTCCACGTGTGACGTGCAAGCTGTTTTGAATCCAGTGTTGACACCTGCATTCATAAAACTTTAAGTAAAAAAAATACATCCTGTGTAAACAATGGTAAAGCTACAACAAGTGACATTTGAGTGATAAGTGATAGTGATAGGAACAGGCGTCGGGTATGAAATCCCATCAGTGGATAGAGGAGGCTAACTAATCACAAATGGAGGATCCTCTGTGATGTTTGTTTCGTCTTAATCGTCCTCCTTGTTCGACTCTATTATTAAGTCGTTATTAATAATAATGTTTCGTTACCCATGGAGATATTTTGTGCAAAGTCATAATGCCATTAAAGCAGGCCTTTTATTAGGTTGGCTAGGAATGCTAGCTTTGGTTTCCTTGTGACTATCTATTCTCTGATGTTTGACCAATATGCAGTTTATTTAGTAGATAAAACAGTGCTATCTAACGTTTCACGCTTGTAACGCTGCCATCTAGAGGTCGAAACCTGCCTCTCAAGACATGAGAAGCAAAAAACTGATTGACTTAGAAAGCATCATCTCCCCAGGGCTTCAGTAATGTTATGTTGGCACTTTTAGCTGGATGGAATAACGCAAATTGAGGGCTATTTATTTTATCTGGCTGTGTCTATTTGTGTTTATTTTCAGATCTCTTCCCTTCTGATAAAACACACTGCTTTATTGCAGTCATTCTCACAGCATGAGCCCCTCTTTTTTTTATTATACTACTCATCTTTTAACGACATATGGCAACTTTTCTGCATTTGCTGTCTTATTTGGCCTTTTAAAGATGTATTGCCAATTATACCTCAGGTGTCACAGATGATGATGATGATCTTTGTGTTCTTGATGCATGTGTTCTAAATGGTAATTTGTGATTATTGTAAAATGATGTCCATTTTGTCTTTAACCCAGCTTGTATGAGATTCCCATCATTTCTCCATCCTCCTTCACCCAACACTTCCGACGCCTCCTGGACGAGGCAGACGAAATGGACAGCATCCACGATGTGACCCTGCAGGCCGGTGATCGCACCTTCCCGGCCCACAAGTACATACTGTCCATGAGGTCCGAGTTCTTCCGGAAGCAGTTCATGTCTGAGCATTGCGGGGATGATGAGGAGCTTGATGCAGAAGTGAGGAAGAGCGAAGATGCCGTGGGCTGTGATTTAATCATTTTGGAGAAGATCCCAGCAGACATGTTGGAATACGCCCTGCACTTCATCTACACAGACTCCTGTGAGCTGCTGGAGCACGGCGCCCGGCCGAGAGTGTCGGGGGCACTGACGGGACAAAACCAGGTGAGTAAAACTATTGTTTAAGTCTATACAAAAAATTGCATTAGACTTGAAGTGTTGCAGTTATTTATTGAAGATTGTGTTCTATTGTCTCGTCCTGTCCTGGCCAGGACTCGGAGCAGGAGAGGCTTATCAGCAGCCTGCAGGACTTGGGCCTGAGAGGTCGTTCAGCCCTGGAGGTGTACCGCTCCCTTCCCCCTGCAGCCAAAGGAGATGGTGACAAGGCCAAGAGCAAGTGCGCCAAGCCTGGCAAGAAGGGGAAAGGAGGCAAAGGTGACAAGGCTGGGGCCAACGATGGAGGGGCCAACCCCGTGAAAACCTTACAGGGTATTGCGAAAAAGCTGGGCCTGGGAAGCCTGTCTGCACGGTGAGACACAGAGTGAGCTCCAAACCCTGAGGCGAGATCAGTTTTGTTGTCACGTCTTATTAATCATCCTTTCTGTGTTTCATCACAGACTGGACGGAGTCAAATATGAAAATGGAAAGATCAATGTTGTAAACAAGAAAACTGGCAACAAACCCAAATTCAACCAGAAAAAATGGTGCGTATAGTGTGATGAGATTGCAAATGACACATTTTTAAATGTTAGGTTTTCTGATATCTGTGATATTTTGTGTCTGTGCAGCTCCTATCTTTGTGATGTTACTCTGAAATCTGAAGACGGGAAAGAGTTTCCATGTCACAAATGTGTCCTCTGTGCACGACTCGGTAAGTTCAACAAAGTTATTTTGCATTGATATGCCCTTTTTAAATTTAATGGCTGTTTTTGAAAATACAGAAAATATGTTGATGAAATGTTCTGAATTTTGTGTCCATCTTTTCTGCAGAATACTTTAATAGTATGCTTGGAAACCCCTGGATTGAGGTATACCAGCTTTTTATCTTACACCACCTTATTCATTATCTGATGCGTAACCTGTCTAGATGCTCGCTATAATTGCACTTTTTGGACATCACCATGCTGGTACTGATAATAATATTATCTTGTGCCCCCCGCAGGCCACATCCTGCACTGCACTGGAGATGCCCACTAGTTCTGAGATCCTGCAGGTCATCCTCGAGTATATTTACACAGATGAGTCTCCCACTATTAAAGGTAACTTCTCAAGTTTTATGTTGACCTCACAACACATTTATTTTTTGCTGATTTTGCAGTAAACCGTAAAAAGGCACATATTACTAGCACTTATCAATTTCTGTTTATGTTCGACAGAGTCTCTGAACGTGGAGTTTGTCTGCAATGTATTGGTTGTGGCCGACCAACTGCTGATCACACGCCTGAAGGAGATGTGCGAGGTCGTCATCACTGAGAACTGTATGTTGTGTTTTTACCTTTATCCTTTCCTGTTTCTTTTCCTTTCAAACTCATTCAATTCTAATTTCATATGACGAGAATGCAGAATTATTTCAAGTAAAAGTTCACTCAAAACCGAAAATGTTTTCATTATCTACTCGCCTCTATAGGTGATAGAAGTTTCGTAGTTCACAAAACATTTCTGGAGCTTGGTAAAAACAACTGGGGAGAAAACATGAAAGAGCTCCATGCAGCTTAACCATTATAATCCAAGTCTCAGGAGGCCCTGAGATCCCACATTTATTTGAAAAGATGTTATTTTGTCTTTTGTTATTCTCTCCCTTTTTTGGCCAAAGCTCAACTGCAGTGATTTTTACTTTTTAAAAGGAGCCCTCAGCTATTTCAGTTGTTCAGGAGAATACAAAAACACAACTCTGTTGTGCTGTGAAGCTCCAGACACTTGAGGGCTGTCATTTTCTTCTAAATATGTCTGTGAGTTGACTTAAATGAATCAAAATTGGAAAAAAAATAATGATGTATGAAAGCACAACATATTGAACAGACACATAATGATTGCCTGGGAGAGGTTGCTCACAGGCTGCTGTTTTTCATGTTTGTCAGTTTCTTGAGATTTTTCATCCAGTGTTCTCATAAATATCTTATTTTACTTTTTACAGTTTTACAAATACAAATTATGGAAACTATTATTAGATGCAATTTATTCTTTTTGTTTCAGAGAACTGTCATTAAATCTGCTTGCTTTGGTCTTCACAGTGACTCTGAAGATTGCTGCAGAGCTGCTGGAGTTTGCCGCCATGTACAACGCAGAGCAGCTGAAACTCTCCTGTCTCCAGTTTATTGTGCTCAACATGGCTGCCCTGCTGGAGTCAAAGTAAGAATCAGAATAACGAATCCAATGTGCACTTTGATGGATCTTTAACAAACTGATTCAGAGTATTTCAGCATCATTTTTTGTCTTTATTTATAGCTACAAAGGTCCGCAGACCTATAGAACACTGTGAACACAGTGCCGTAATAAATTTAAAATGTTCACTATAACTAAATACATCAGCCTGTCCGAGTATCTTGAGTATGTAGTCAGTAAAGTTGTGGACTGTTATATACAGCAGGAGAAATGCTTTCTCCGGCAGGAGAGAACTAAAATATGTTTCTCATCTGTATGCGTTTGTCTGCCTGCCCCTTTCTTTTCTGTGTTGCCCTCAGAGCGCTGGATATTCTTAGCGATGAAGTGCTAGTGGAGCTCTCTGCAGCCTACAGGAGGATGGTGAGTCACCCCACCTCACCCGGCCCTTAGAAACATCCTAATATGCATCCTCCTTTCCATTACTTAAATGTTTTAATTTCAGTCCTCCAGTTTACAGAGTGAAGGCTCTCGGGACTCTTACTCTTCAGACAATACATTGTGTTCCCCGAAGGAGGGGTAGCTGGGCTCGGTGAGAGACAGCTGTCGAACTAAGAGATGACTTTGATGATGGATGTACTGTGTAAAAGTGCAGGCTTGGCCTCACATCCATCATCACAGATCATCTGCCCTTAAGGTGTGAGTAGAGGGGTCTTCAGTCAGGCCACACAAGGTTGTTATATCCCTTACTATAAAAGTTGAACCTTGTTCCTCAAACATTTCATTTTTTTTAAGACCTCAAGGATACAAACGATACATTTTGTTGAGAAATGCTGAATGAAAACAACTTTTTTTATGTCTGTCAAGATTATCCAACAGGGCTTCTTTTAATTTTAGATTTTGAGAATGCTGTGCATCAACACCACAGTCAAAATTTGAGCAATTTTAGACACATACACACTAACACAAAAATATATACTGAAAGCAGTTTATTTTCCAATATGAACAGCACACAGACTCAAATCCTGCTCAGAATGAGTGCATGGTCTGTTTTTGTAGATCACAGCGGGCTCATCTCAGGCTGAGATGTGAAATTCAGGGCCAAGAAGTCCACAGTGCGGTCAGTGCAGCGTGAGCTCACAGAATGCCTGAAGGCAAATTACATAAGCAAATATCTGAAATATAAAGGTAATAATTATGTAACTCGAGAACCGACTATGCTAATGATGCCTCTCGTTTTTATAAGGCTACAGTCAAAGGGTTATGCTGAGTGTGGCTCCAGTGCATCATCGAGCCATGATGTTAGGCCCGCCCAAAAACACACAAAAACAACGTTACAACGTTTTTCAGTACTTTATAGTAAAAAGTCTTTTACATGTTTCCAACAATCAGTTTCCAACATTTATAATGTGTTTTCAAACAAATCTCTGAATTTCCTTTTTATGAATTTTAAGATAAGCAGGATTATTTTGTTATTCAGTGGTTGTTCATACTCCACCACAGGGAATTAATTGGGGACCAACATCATTACCTCACCTCATAGAGTGAAATTCTGCTGGTTAGATTTCACTCGCATAAGTAAATGTACACAGAAAAAGATTTAATAAAAGTTATTTTTTTTTTTTTTTTTACCTTGTTAACTTAAGCCCCGCCCCATGTTCAGGTGCAACTTCCTGCTTGAGAACAGAAAGGAACCTGGATGTGTCGCTCTATAAATGCTCAAATATTTCAGTGGATTATTTTCTTTTTCTTTTTGCACAGTTTGCACTGATTTCATAATTTCTTTTTAAGTCTTGGTTCTCATATGCTGATGTAAATGTTTTCAAGTTCTGGTGACAGATGGAGGCTAGAGATGCTTCAGTCAACAAATGAGGTTCTTGCAGTGACTGTTTTTTCAATTACTTTGTTTTTAATTTCAGATCCCAGCCATGCAAAAGAGGGTGATCACTCCGTATCTTAGCGCCCCAGACCTTAGTGTGTATGAGGATGAGGATTTGGACTCGGCGTTCAGCCCCAAACCAGAAGCAGAACTGGATCACTCCTGCAGGTACACAAACAGAAATGTCCTGTATCTCCACATTGTATCTTGTGATTGTGTTTTGGTTTCACTGCAGTGCAGAGTTTTGTATTTTCATTTTATCTGTAGAAAAGCTTGCTATCTGCAAGTACTTTAAACTTCTCAAATCTAGTGCCCCAGATAGATGCGTGCTAATGATGTAACTGCATTATCCCTCCAGGGAAATCCTGTTAAAGAAGGCCAAGATGAAGGCTAAAAAGAAACCAAGGCGACGCTCTGACAGCTCAGGGGGCTACACTCTCTCTGATATCATTCAAAGCCCCCCTGCTGCAGGTAGACTTCAAACACACACACACAGGTTATATGGTTTTGAAAAACACCAGCGTCAGGTTGTTGTTGTTGAGTAATATGCAATGATCACACTGTCTTTCCTCTCAGTGGTCTCACTGCCCCTGGTGAAGTCAGGCAAGGCGAACTCTACAGAGTCCCTGCAGGAGCTGCTCACATCTGATTCAGAGGGCAGCTACATGGGGGTGGGCAGTCCCAGAGACATACAGTCACCCATCTTTCATGACAGAGCTGAGGTGAATGTCTGATCATTACAACAATCGCATGCAGTTATTTTGTTGCAAATTTGATAAAACAGATATTTTACATACTGGCAGCTGTCGGTGCATCATAAAAAACTTCTGCAAACTATTATTTCACTTGTGTTTACTTTCTTAGTCACCATTGTGTGATTCTTTGGGATTTACATGGCTTGGTGGCTATAATATTACACATCTCAAGAAAGAATGTTGTTTATTATTTGCAGGATGAAAAGGCTTTGAGTCAGAGGCTAAAGACCCCACCCAGCACCCCGACCTCCCTGAGGGACTGCCTCCCAACTCCCCCCAACTCTGCTCCACAAACCATCCCCAAGGTTCTTCCCTGGTAATAAAGACTTAATGATTCTTTATTTTAAAACATCTTCATTCTTGCTGGTTGTTTCTCCGTCTTTTGAAAATAGTGTAGGTGGAACACTCAGCAGGAGGAAATAAGAGGTTTTAGATCTTTTGAAAAGCTGGTCTGACATTTAATACAGGTTAGCCTGACTTTAACAACAGACCTTATGTCCTCCCACTTCATTTTGATGTGGGGGTTGAGAGAAAAGAGGAAATGTTTTCATCTCTATTTAATAAATTAGAATTGGAAATAGATCTGTATGTGTGACTGTGTTATTACAATCTGCAGTCCTGCCCGTCCTCCCCCAGTCTTGGATCTGAGAACCATCATGGACATGGAGGCCAACTCTGTGCAGACCCCCAGAGCGACTCCTAAAAGCCCTGGAAGGTATGTGATGTCCTGTATTTCTTCTATATGAGAAGATCTTTTACTAACAGATTATTTACACTGACTACTTTGCGATGGTGATCAATGAATGACTGACTGTTGTAAAATGACATTTCTACTATTGCCTTATTCATAAACTGTGATGCTTTATTTTGTCCAAGTCTGAAGGAAAGCCGTTTAGCCACACAAGACAACTTTTAGTCTTCACTGTTGTTCACTTCAGCTAACAGCACATATTTTTCCTGCTGCCTGCAGTGTCAACACCAGCATTAAGCACTCCCCTGTTCCTGCTAAACTGTCCCAGAAGCAGAGGAAGATGTTGGCCATGGCCAACAAGGAGTCCAGTGTGGAGTCCAGTGCATCCAAACCAACCCCCACAGGCACCCCATCCAAAAGCAGTGGGAAGGCCTGGTGAGTGAGCCCAAATATGAAGACCACTACTCACAGCTGTTGAGAAAAACTTTTTGGTAACTCTCAATGGGCATGACAGTTAAGGTTAAAGTAGCTAAAATCAGTGTTTTTATATTTGGAGCAGAAGAAACAATACATGGAACAGCGTTGCATTATGAGGATACAAAAAAACTAACTGTATTCCTTAAAAGTTTTGGGGGAAAAAAGACTTAATAAAATTACTTATACATTTTGTAAAAAAATTGGGATTATTATCAGGATTGCAATTTTAAACAGGGCTGCCAACTCTCAGCATTGACCATGAGACTCACCCAATTAACACTTTTCACATGCCAAAAAACTAATTCATAACTGAAAACGACTCAAAAAGAGGACACTGACGAGAGTCGGCGGCTTTTCTGGCAGCAGTCTCTCCCTGTCCTCTGGACCACAGTGCAGGCAGGAGTGACAGTCAGTTACTATGGTGACGGGGATGCTCTCTGCTGCCCTGAATCTCTCTCACGATTCCCCTGATTTAGATTATGAAATCTGGAGCTTGGCAGGTATGCTGATCAACGAAACATGCTCATCATTGACAAGGATTATTGATTTAATGATTATAATGACCCTAACCCCTGCAGTGAGTAATGCCACAGAACACCTGCTGATAAAATGCACCAAGATCACTGCTGTCAAATCTCACTCTAAAGTAAATTGAAAAGTTGGAGGTCCTGATTATAATACATTTTAACATACAGAACAATATATTACCATGCACAATGAGTAACAGTCTCACATCACCACTCTGGTCTCAAGTGAAACTACAGCTCATCTTACAGCTGCAAATTCATTATCATGCTTTCATGACCCCGCTTTCACTGGGTGGGAATTATTTTCACACCACAGTGCAAGGTTGTTGTTTTTTTTACTCTTATTGAAGTAGTCCAAAAGTAACACAATCAAGTTACATTACTTTATTATCATGATAATCAAACTGGATGTGATGTGAGGTTTTTTTTGTACATGTAATTGGTTACAACTGGCATAAAAAACATCCTTCTGAATTGACATTGTGCACAGTGTAATCTGATCAGCATCTCCAAAAGTGATCAGATCTCAGCCAGGATTGCTCAGTCTGTACATAATGTTTATATAAGTGACAAACTTCTGTATGTACCAAGTAGTCATTGCGTTGTGAGATAAATCAGGACATCTAATCGAGTTATAAAACACGATCCCTTCTGCAGGAAACAAAAACTTCTTGAAAGGCATACAGTGAAAAAAACAGCTAGGAGGAGTAGCAACAAAAGTGCAATCATCTTTAATTAATATGTTATACATATTACTGTGTTATTTGTTTCATCTGCAGGGCAACAGCAGTCCAGTCCCCGCCCTCCTTGTGCTCTTTTCGGGCGCTGCTGGAGGAGGAGGAGAACCGCTTGAGCGGAGTGGCACAAACAGGAGTCCAGAGGGGCCAAAGCACCCAGGGGTCCCCCGTCACCGCTACTCCTGCGATCAGGAGGGTCACGTTCAAGTGTGCTGAAAGCAGCGAGCCGGAGAGACCCACTGGGTGAGTATCCAGTCACTTGTTTGACTTACTTCTGTTCTGTACTGCTGTCTTCCACTAGGTGGCACTGTTGAGGTGTCTTCATACAACTCCTGTCAGGTTGATATCAGCAGCCCACACACGCTATAGACGAAAGAAAAGATACCATATTAACTTCTCAGTTCTAACTAACCTCATTTCATTATCTTATCTAAGCCTTAATTAAAAAAAAAACGAAATTATATCCACCCTTATACTTTCTCTTTTCTCATCAGATTGAGAAAATACAAAAATACATTTTACTTTTTTTAATTGTGTGGGACAGCTTGATCTGACGCAAACATACACTGGCTCTGAATAAAAAGGGAAACCTGAAAAGGGAAGTTACAAGGAGCAAAACATTATGAAATATGGAGTTTTGTGTCTGATCGGTCAGCCTGTCGAATGTAAGTGCTGACTGACCAGATCTCCTCAAGTGAGACTGATAGAGATTGTCGTGATGCTCTGGTCTGAGTGAGGTGAACAGCTCGAAATGACCCAGTACAGCTGGGTTGACCTGCCGCAGACACTGAGTCAGCCTGACCTTTACAACATCCGCAGACAGCTGGACAAACACAGAACACACACAGGGCAGCATGAGCTCCAGCCCGTAAATCCGCATTTCTATTTGAGTTGCGTTCAACAACTGTCCATGAAGCATATTATTTTTGTATTTATATCGGATAGAGGCCCTTTTGAGAAGTGGACTTAATCTTTTTTGGAAGTGCATCTTTTTTATCTGATATCATAGTTCCTCTGCTGTAGGTCTCCCTGCGCTTCATGCTGCAATCTTCAGAGCAGACTTGTAGATATTAAACAGCTGTGTGAGTCACTCTAGTGAAACCGGTGATGTTAATCAGTATTGATAAGGGCAGGCCTCATGTCACAACGGATCATACAGAACAGGGAGCAGGTTTCAGGTTCCTCTTGGTATTTGGATGAGCAGAGAGACGGACGAGTTCAAGCCTCAGGAAGCGGCAGCAGTCTCGCATATTCTCATGTGTGCTTTCTGGGACACTGTTTCCATATCCCTAGTCTGAATTAATACAGAAGCATTCATGCTTTTATTAAATGTCTGGAAATGTGGAAATGTTCATAGAAGACATAAGGAGGGAAAAAAAACAGTCAGAGGTGTCTCTTGGCTGGATTAAAACAGATTCAATTTTCCATATGACTCAAATTCATCATAGTGAGTGATTGGTAATGCTTTTGGCAGTATTTATAACAAAAATATGACTAGTGTGTCTCCAGACCTCATGTAGCAACTATGAAGTGAGAAATAACTTCACACGCACACAAATCAGACTGCAGGGAGTTCATGTCATCCGTGTGACATGTCATATTTCACATGTCATGTTGAATAGATGTTCAGGATCCCATTGGAAAAGGGAGAAGCAAGACAAGTTGTGTACTTTGACATATTTCCTCTCTGAATATTTATATTCTTCGACTGTCAATCGGTAGTCTGTTTTTGTCGGGATGTACTTTTATTATGCTTAAAGGGACATTTATTTATATAGCTCAAGTCATATTCAAGGCAGCTTCAGATTGCTGTACAAACATTTAAGCTTGAAAAGGAAATCTTTTCTTTTTTTTTATTCGGATATAAAAATGAAAATATAGATTTAAAAGAAAAATGTTGGAAGGCTCCAGAAAATGCCAGATCCTCTTGATTTGTTTCACACATGTTGCACATGGAACAAATATTGCAGAAGCTTCTTTCTTTTGTTCATCAGCTCTCTGAGATATTTTGCAGAGGATCTAACAGGTCTGTCTGTTTCATATTACATATAGTGTACAAGCAGCTCAACATCATATTTTGGGGCAAGCCATTTTTTATGTACAAAGTCTTTGGGGGATAAACCAGGTCCTAGACTATTACAGTAACCCAACTTACTGATAATTAAGGCTTATAATAGTGTTCTAGTTGTGATTTTAAATGCCTGTAATCGATATTTTTAAAATAAGAATGGCTGTAATGATGTAAAATGTGAAAACAGACTATCTTATTGAGTCCACACAGATTTATCACCAGTGCTGCAGCTCCCCTCAGCTCTACAAATCTTTTAAACTTCCTGCAGATCTCATTTTCCAGCCTGCAACTGTCTTGAACTGTTTTGGTTCACTCTAACGACTCATAGTGCTGTTTCATTTCTCTGCAAACAGCAGGCAGCTTGATGTGTAAATAGGCAACTGCTGGCTGACATATTTGCCATATCAACTTGTTGTAGGTCACTGTTGTGTTCACAGCTTGTCCTGTTTGTCCAAATGGCTGAATAACATCAGTCATTGTAGCATTCTTCTACTGAAATGGATGATGCCCTGGTTGTTTTTAAGGTTTTAATTGACAGAGATAAAAACAGCACCTGTGATAAAAGTTACTTCAGTTTTGTCCCAGTTGAGTTGGAGTTGTTGTGGGACATTCAGTGATTAATCTGGTCAGTGCTCTGAATCAGTTTTTTAACCAGGATGGAAGTGTAAGCATAATTATAACAGGAAATATTGTTTTTGTAAATATTATGACTTATGAATGACTGGAAGCATATCAGTGTTTCCCACACTTTACGTGGGTGGCCTATTTTGGACTCATCTACCGACATACACCTGCTCTGCAGAGAAACCAAGAGCGAGGTTCTCTTGTATTAAACCCCTTCTCTCACTGATTGTGATGCAACCTCTCCTACTTAATGTAGGTCTGTACGCCATTTTGTACAAGCTTGTAAGTTGTATGTGCACCCAGTTGTTGCAATGTCATTCGGTACCACACTGGTTTCAGTAGGCTATGCTACATGGTTAACGACAAGCTTCCTCCATACATGGCTCATCAGCTGCTGTGAAAACAGCGTTGTGGGTGAAAATCCAAAATGTCAGGTGTGGGGTTTCTTTGGCGCATTCATTCTGTGGGGAAACAATGCATATAGAAATTGAATAAAATGGGACCAAGGTTCAGACCCTGTGGAGCCCCGTCCGAGGTCTTGTATTCTTTAGACCTGAACTCTTCAATAGGGACCAAGGAGTTGCTGTTCTCCAGACTTGAGCCATTTTATGACTGGTCCTCTTCATATCACACAATCTTCTGATTGACTGTCCTGACTGTGTCAAATGCATCACTAGGGTCGAGAAGAACAACGATAAAAATCTTGTCTGCATCTGTGTTAATGTAAAGTTAATGTAAGTATTCTCAGTACTGTATAATAAAGACTTTAACTTCAGGGCTGTTTTGTAATCGTATAAGAGGTTTGTGAAAGCCAGGTGGACAGGCGGCGGGTCACACAGGAGCTTGTCAGTAGTAGTTGACTCAACCTTTGTCCACGCACTTCGACTCTTGTTGCCTTCCCAGCACAGGCGCTGATACCTCTCCTCTTTCTTTCTCTCTGTGCATCACCCATCTCTCCCCCTCAGGCCCTGGGTGCTGGGTGCAGTGGGCAGCCCTCCCCTCTCCTCCTCCTTGGTGACCTTTGCCTCCATCGTTGAAGAGGAGAAGCAGCAGGAAGCTGCACTGATCCGCAGCCGAGAGAAGCCGCTGGCGCTCATCCAGGTAACACATCTTGTCTGTGCGCGTTAGTGCTCACACACTCACCAACACATACAAGCTACAGCCAGGACTGAATGTATAGCTTGTGTTTGCAGCATACATGTGGAAAATATCAGGGATGGTATGGCCACAGCATGCATAACTCTCTCACTATCTGGAAGACGTTTTTCTAATGAATATCACATTCCGGTTAGAAATGAAATGCCTCAGTTTTGTCCTCTGACAGCCCTCTGTGCTCTTCCTCCTGCTGTTGCCAGGCTTCTGTCAGCGCCTTCACAAAACACTTTTTTTTCCTCTTGCGGCTTTCTGGTTACCATTATGTAAAACACTTATATCATCTTTAAGCTCTCAGTGTCAGCGTTTTCTCTTTTACCCTCAAATGAAGCATGGTTTAGTCGCCCACATAACCCTTCCTCAATCTCCTTTTCTTGTCTCTTACTGTCTTTGTAGATTGAAGAGCGGGCAATCCAAGACCTCCTCATCCATTATGAGGCACGTGACAACCCCGATGAGCTGATAGCGGTAGAGAGGTCTTCCAGAGGTCCTATGGCAGCCCCGACATGGAACAAACACTGATGTTAAACAGCACAGCTAGTACATACCATCAAAGTGAGAACATCCCTCCGCAGTCGTCACTCCGCATTGTTGGCAGCGTCCCCGAAACATCATCAGATCCATCAGCCCGTGATGAGATGCACCTCTGACTCACCCTGCCCTGTGTGGGATGGGTCTGATGCAGATCTAAACTTGTCTCTGCAGTGTTACTTTAAGTTTTATTTTTATTGCTGCTCAACATTTCTGTTGTATGTGTGAAAGAGAGCGAGTGCTTTTCATAACTGAATGTGGTCCTGGATTACTTTGATCTCTCTTTACATCCTGGTAGGATTTATGTCTACTCGGCAAACCAATAATTAAAAAAGTTAGCAACGTTCCCAAATAATTGTTACTTATGTGAAGTTAAAGTTGCCAAAGACATGTAAAGAAATGAAAAAGTTCAAGCCACAAAATGGGTCCAAAGTACATCACCTCGAGGGCTTGTGCATGTGTTAAATCAGTGGAAGCTCTCAATGTGATTAAGAAAGTAAGAGTGCCAATTATCAACTGTGGCAGAGCATCAGCAAAGTAAAGTAAGTGCTTTACCAAGGCAGTATGTTTAGTTTCTTTTTGTGCTGTTCTTTTATTGCTCTGTAAGATACTTACAGCTTTGGCTGATTGCTTCAGCTGATTTGCAGTGACTTGGTAACCTTGCTGGAATCAGAAAATGTGTATTCTGAATATGAATAAAATGTGTTTCCTATTTAAAATGGGTTTTTTGATGCAGTTATAGCGAATGGTGAATACTCAGTAGGGCTGATTGTGTTCAACTGGCTCTCCGGCACTTGGAAGTTATCGCTAGTGTGTTCCAGAGGAGTTGGTGTGCCTTTATCAATAATTGCGACTTACAGACTTGATACAGCAGCTAAAATATCTTTTTTTTTTTTTTTTGTCTTCAGCATTTTCATTCTTCAATGCTAAGTTGTTTTTATTTTCCAGCTTTTTTGCTGGAGCCAATGTAAGTTATGTAGGTATGCCAGATCTGGACCATGTTCTCTCATCTTCAGATGCCATTTGTGTTTGTGAGACGTAAGGATATGAAGAGAAAGTGGCATGTAATAAATGATCTCAGCTGTGCAATGACCCTGCCTCCTGTCTCTATTTCAGTTTATATTGCAGTGGAACGCATGAAAGGAGAGACAAATTAAATTTTCTCAATTAATCCCTCGCCTTTTTTTTTTTAATAGCAGAGACTTGGTGCTCTACTGAGAAATGTGGCTCTCACTGCATCTTAATAAAGATAACATTTAATCTCCCCGTCTCCTGACACTTAAGCTGCCCTGCATGAGCAAACGACCATTATCAAGTCTCAGCCTGATATTAACTGTGATGACCCTGATCTGAACAGCGAGTGTGGCGATTTAGGGATTTTATTGGCTGTAATTACAGGTAGAGCATCACATCAGAAGTCAGGGAGAGACAGCTCGTTTGGGGAAATATTAATTACAGATTAGGATCTATTAGTGGGTGCAGAGCTGACACGTGAATCAAAGCCTGCCGCTTTTTACATCACTCCACAATGTACCGGGGCTGACAACATGGGCCTGCAGACCCATGTGGAATTTTCAAAAGGACTGCTCAGCCCGAGCTCGTGCTCTGAATAAAAATGTAGTGTTTTTGCAGGTGGGGTGCCGCAGTACATGTTTTAAAATTAGACCTTGAGGCATGAAAAAGCAGCCTACATAATACAGCTGAGCATGTGCACTCTTCTTGAAGAGTGTGTTTTGAGCCTTATACTGGTCTTAATCTTATTTACATGGATGGAGAGAAACCTTGTTCAACACACGCCTGTGAACAGTTTCTATTAGAGCATGCCGGGAATGGTATACGTGTTTCTCCAAACAAGGACAAGGGCTTTTCCAGCTTCTGAAACCAGCATGTGATGTTTACATACACAAGAGACGCTCCAGAAACGTGATTAATAGTCTACTAGTGCACATATAAACACACCGCTGTGTGTTATATTAACCTATGTGGTGGCTGTAGAGCAGTCTGTCCTCACAACTCTGTCAGATGAACTCGTATACCCCTTCATCAGCATTCCAAGTGTGTTTACAAGCATTTTAAAAATGGAAATAATTTGACCAATAATGACACAAAAGTGGATTTTTGTAATATTCAGAATGTATAGAATTAAAGTGCAATGTGTGAGTTTGTTTGGTCAGGTTTACATTGGAATTACCACTTGGACCTAGAGGTTTGAATTATGTGATGCCATTCATTACTTGAAGCTAACTGTTTCAACCATTTATTTAGTACTCTCAGGCATCTCCGTCAACTATTTATGATTGATTTTGTAAGTTGTTTTTTTTAAGGTTTTCTATTTTATTTATTTGACATGGCCGTAAACCTTAACATTACCATTGGTGCTGCAACATACAACCATGTTCAAGCACCAGATGCACTGAACTAGTGGTACTGAACTATTAGTTCCAAAGTTAAGCTCCTTTAACAGAGAAGACTGGTGACTGACTGTCCAAATGAGGTTTTGTGCATTACAGTGCAATAGTTACTGTTTATTAACACCTGTGTGCTGACTCAGCTGGAGAACAGGTGTCTTATGACAAATTCATTAAACAGGGAGCATCAGCATGCAGGCATTTAAAAAGCTTTAGGTTGGAATAGTGTATGGAGCTTTCGTAGCTGGACATAGTGTGGATCTTCAAGATGTGACAATGATGCCAAGTCCCATTATCTTGTACTTAAACTACTGTATTCTATTAGGTATTTTAACTGTTTTAAGTTATCTGCTCACTTTTTCATACAGAAAGGCCTCATCGGGGCGATTTCTTTGATCAAATCACAATACATATTTTTTCCATTGGTTAAACTACTCCACATTCTTTCCATTTAGTCCCTGGCACCTGCAGAACTACCTCCGGGGTTCAAGCACCCCTGTCTAGAGCACATAGTTTTGCAGAGAAGGGCGTGACAGAGCAGTGGAGCATTCTTTGAAGAAGGTGCTCTCTTCCTGTGGAGAGATGGTGGAGGATAGGCCGTGGCCATCGAGCCTTCCTGCCAGGCAGATGGAAAAGTCATAGAGCCATCCTCCAGACGGTGAGGATAACTTCAGGATTCATTTGTTTATGGAGAGAAAGGGACGTTCTAGACACTCCATGGAATACCTCCTACATTCCCATCCTCCTCTGACTGGAGAGCGCCAAGGCATATGAGCGCAGGTCAAACCCCCATTTAACCAGTCTGATCTCATTACTCATCCGGCTGCTTGTCAATGTCATTGGTTAAGGTATAATGATTGTAAATGGCTCTTAAGTAGTTCTCAACTTCCTTCATGCTAAGTATACCAGTCCAGTATGAGTGGGATCAGAAGCATGGAAATATACACTATAAGGGTGAAGGAAGTCTGTGTGAGCGGTAGCATTAAACAGAATTTAGCTTTTATAGCAGAAATAATTCATATTTCGTGGAATCGGTACAGACACTGATACAGAGCCCCTGCATCAACCCTATAAATATGAGTCCTGTACATCAGTATCAAGCTGTGTTGGGTAAATACCTGAAATACACAAGAATGATCATGAACTCCCTAAAGCATTTTCCAAAGCGGAGCGTTTGTATGGACTGGACCTGAAAGTGTTCACTGAGTGGATTGGTTAATCCTAGAGAATATGAAGTCTAAAGTCGATAAGAGGAGAGTTGTACATTCTTATATCTTAAAAGGCCTTTTGCTCTGTGGATCAGGGTGTTCTAGTTGCAGGACTTCCGATGGTCATCTTCCCTAATGCTATTAAATGGATGCAGTCCTATCTGATAGGTAGAGCACAGAGTGTCAAGATAAATGGCCAGCTGTCATCAGCCTGTAGATATCGGAGCACCAACTGACTGCGGACAGAGCTACCGTGACGTCACCAATAGGTTTCTGAAGAGGCTCAAAGTGGGTGGTACCGGCTCCTGCTGCCATCTTGGCAGGACCTGAGTCCACCTAACTCCCAGCTAATAAAAATTGGGCATTGAGGTGCAGTGTGGGTGGAGCTGGAGCGAGCCTAGTTAGTGAACCGGCACACATAACTGGAGGCGACCGAGCTAGCCAAGGCTAACGAGCTATCTGTGTTCACGCATATAGACAAGATAGCGAGCAACAACTGGCACCCAGGGCGAACATGTTTTCAGGCTGTCAACATGGTTTTTTTTCCCGGCATTATAACACATTGGGTCTTCCCTGTTACTTTTTGAAAAGTTGTTCTAGCATCAATTAAAAGTTTTCATATGGAGAGAAATAACACCTACAGTGTCCAAATATCACTGGACATTAGTGGATTAGTGTTACCTACATTGTCATTTAAGTTTAATATCAGCCTGAACAGTTGTATAGATTGTTGATACCAAACTGAGCTGAGAAACCATATGAAGCGCAGGAAATATGTGGCAAGTATATTGGAAGATGAATTTGCATTAGCTTCTAAAATATTACTTTATTTCAGATGCATTTTATTTTTAGCTAAAGGCAGTGAAGACTCTGCACATTAGGTCATTTAGGAGCCTGTCGGATGCAGAGCCGGTCCTCTATAATACCCTTAAGAGTTACTTAAGAGTTATTCATACTCTTCTTTGCTGGAATGTCGACCAGTCGGACGGGGCAAAGGTCTGACTAGCTCTTTAAATCCTATTTAGCGGACATGGAGCCAGTTAGCCCCGGATTATCTGACCTCTCCACGGCCGTCACTCTGCTGACAGCTTTACAAAGATCATCGGGATCTCAGGAAGTGTTTCACTCCGAGAGTGTGGCCAGAACGTGCCGGGCTTCCTGCTGTCTTTGCTGTCATTCAGCTCACGTCCTGCTGGCCTCCTCTCGCTGTCAGTCGGACAGCCTCAGGGCCACGTGTCTCCTGGCAAAGAGGACGGTCTTGTGACGTCTTCAGGGCTTTTGTCACAAAGCATGTGCCAGACCAGTGAATGTGATGACAGTGGTTTGAGACTGTGAGTGATTGCCAGTTGATTTTTGCTAAGTTTTCTGGTGCTTTCATCATCATTATCATAACTCATAACTTTTCTCTTGCATGTGTTGTTTTTACTGTTGTTTTATGCCAGACACACTTGCACACAGGGTTGTTTTGTTTCATCCTTGTCCATCTCTTTCCTCTGAAGTAATAGTTAAACATTTGGGGAAATATGATTATTTGCTTTCTCACTAGATGAGAGCAATTCAGCCAGCTAGCTTAGTATAAAGGCTGTAAACAGGGGGAAAAACTAGCCTGGCTCTGTCCTGAGGTAATAAAAAAATCAACAAATTCAAAGCATTCAAACATTCAACAACATTCAAAGCTCACACAATCACATATCTTGTTTTTGGATTTAAATGGATTTGTGCTTTTGGGAGTCTTTGTTCGCTCGTAACCTCACAGTGACGACTAAGCAGCCGGCCAAGAAGTAGTCCCGCCCATCAGCCCCCATTACCACAAATTATCATTTTTGTCACCTTTGGACGGACTCAGGCCAGCTGCTTCCCTGTTCTCTGCTTTTATCGCTAAGTTAAGCTAAGCAGCTGCAGGCTGCAGCTTCATATTTGCTGTCGACTTTTTTTTTCCTCCAGCAAATAAAGACAGGTGATATGTTTTTCAAAGACTCTTGGAAGAAATCCTCCTGTCTTTAGCTTTATCCCCCCCGTCTCGAATGACTGCTAAGACACGTTGTTAGCGTAAATGGACACACCCGTCGAGGATGCAGACTGCAATTAAGCGCGCGGTTACAATGACACAGATTAGAAAACCACGCTTAAAAGCCCTCCAGTTAAAGGTGTGGCTGTTTGATGTGGATGCTTTCCAGCATGCCTTCATGATGGTTTGGGCGTCCAGGTGGGGGAGAGGCTGTGGTATCATTATGGTGAATGCACTGAATGAAAGTTGGCCAAAGACAGCACGTACTGTACAGTACCAAGATCACAGCGCGTCTGTAGCATCTATTAGTGTCTCAAGTGCTTCAGCAGCAGCGTTCGGCTTCTTTACTAACCCCAGACCTGCAGGCTATGTGATCACAAAGACCCCATAATAAGGCAGAATAGGTGAGATGGGCCTCTCAATCTCCCTGTGAAACAAGACCCCCTCTGTAACCATCAGCATTTATCTGCCAGGATCATTTGAAACCAGACTCGCCACATACACCATCCCTTTGGGATCAAAAGGAGCTGAAATAAAGGGATTCTGTTTACTGAAGGGATTGCTGCTGCCTCCTCTCTCCACAACCCTGCATAACCCCACGCTGCTTTTCCTAAACGGCCGAGCGCTTCTCCAGGCTTATTGTCACTGGGGGTCAGAAGCAGTTTGACTGAAAAGGAATGGAAATCCCATTTCTGTCCTCGTGCCTCTGATCTTCAACCAAAACTAACTCTGCCGTCAGCAGTGGGAATATCTCTCCGACAGCCGGCACAAACTAATATGGCCCTCCTGGAAATCCAGTTATCTCTGTGAAAGGAGGAGTGAGGAGACACAGAGGGGATGACAAAGACTGGATCTTTGTTTTTTCGAGTTGTGTCATCGCTCACGCTTTCTCGAGCGTTATTCGCTCAGACATCGCTCGCCCATATGTGAGACCATCGTCACGCCGCATGGCTTTCTGAGGTCAAGTGTTTCAGATCGAATCTGACTCTCAGGTTGTTCCATCGCTTTTGCTTCTCTCTGTCACACCGGCAACAGGAAAAGGATTTCCACCTCTGTTGGAAATCTCCATTTAAAAAGTGAATGTACTGTATCACTGCATTGAAATCCTTTACTGTCATCGCAACAGACTCTGCACACGCGACAACGAAGGCTTTTACCACCCAGCGTGCATTGTGTTATCACTCATCACTGCTTATTGGCCCGTTTTCTCATTCTGGCACGACATAACAAGTGGCTGTGTTCCCTCCTCGTTTGCTGCTGCTCCTGCCGAGACAGAAATTCTGGTTGAAACTGGTCCACACAACTCACTCCTCAAAAATTGTCACGGTTCACTAAAAGGTAAATCACCAGTGGTATTTTTTCCAACTATTACAGACACACATAAATATGAATGGACCGCATGAGTTATGGTTCCAGAAATAGGCCCGTTTCGATGGCTGACATCAATGGAGAGTGGCAGGGATGATGTTTATTTCTAGGCTAAACACAGAAAACACACGTTTATTGTGCTTACATGTTTTGTTCAGCAAGAAAATCCTCAGAAATGCTCCTGACCGCACCCCACGTCATGACCAACACACCAGGGGGCAACTAGCAGTGACCAGCACTTTTCGGTGGGCGTAAGTTGGGCCTCGAGATGACAGAACCAGGAGTGTTAAAGTGCTAACTCACTCACAGTTTCAGGACTCATTCCTGCGGGACTCTATAGTATCAGGCTGGGGTAAATGACAGCTGTACTACATTTGTAACAATGTTGCAGAAATTCAGTGTTTCCTCCACAATGATGTTGTGAAGCAACACTAGAGAACTTTGTCAACAAGAACAAGAACATTTTGGATCGTGGAGACCGAAGTGTTCAACAGAAAGTAAAGAATCAGATCATTATATAAAAAATCATTAATCACAAATATCAAAACATATAAAAGAACAAATAAAACATTACAATCATTGAATGAATAATTCAAACTCAATTAATTATTGTTAAATTTAATCAGTTATTACATTTTATTTCAATGCGCCACTTTTCAAAAGTCGCTCTTCATGACAGTGGATTTGTCACTTGCTGCTCAGCCCTCAGCCAAGCAGGCCAACCAACTGTCTGCTAGCATACAGCTCATAACGCATTACACAGTAGTTTAAGCATTCAGACACTGAAGCAGCATGTCCAGGGATAGAGTTTAGACAGGACAGTTTGTAAGACTGAAATGCTGATAACATTATTCTGCAGCTTTTAGTTGATTATGTGCGGAGCGGCCATTTTAGATTTTGAGGTTGGGGTCTGGGAGCCGATATAATTAAACATCCTTGTTGGGGAGAAGCATCCGACTTTCTGAGATGGAAATCCGACTACAAGGAGTATTCCAGTTTAGATTGCTGACTGGGTACTTCCAAAATTCTGATATACTAAACAGTCATTTCAATCCAGCCTAGCTGTTCAGCTAATTAGCTGGGTCTGTAGGTAGCGTGTGTAGCCTTATTAAGCTGAATAAAATGAAGGTTACTTATTGTATTGTATATTTATGTATAATTGTGTTTACTGTCTTGAGCTGGTTCATGAAGAATTACTTCAACTTCAAAACTGCCATAAAATGAATAGTAATTACAAAGGCCTTCATATTAGTCTATTTATTCATATTGTTATCTCCATGTGTCTGAACACTTTGGGACTCCACACTGACGACATCAGACCTCTGAAAAGTGATTGTACAGCTACGAGTTGTATGCAAACATATAAAAATGATCTTGAGAGACTGATCAGTGTCAAACATTGTAATAACCACCAACACTGACCCCTAAAAATCCCCTAAGTTCAGAGTTGAATTGAGAGAAAGCAGCCATTGTGTGGAGAAAAACCCAAAGTAAAACATCACTGCGGTTGATATGAGACACCAGATCATGTTGTGTAATCAAAGCTACAAGACGAGGTCTGTTGTTCCATCCCAACAGACGGTCCTGACCCAAAGGAGAAAGCCTCAAAGGCGGCGGAGATGTTGCACTTCATGGCAGATAAATCTCACTTATGCAGACAGATAAATGGCACTGGAACACAAAACAGGTCCACCTTTTTCTCTTTTTATTGGGCTGAACTGTCCTGAAAATGTTTCATAGACCCCAGAGACCAGCGCCGTGACGAGTGCTGTGAAGATTTGCTTTATGAGGAGCAGAAGAAGAAGTCTCTCCCACATACATTAGAGTCTCAAGTGAGGAAATACTGCTCCGTGTTGGTTTATTATTGTTTTCCCTTTCTATATTCAAAGTTGCTGCCGTTTTGACTGGATGAATACAGACCTGTCAGGTGGCAGGGGGAAGACATCACCTTCACCAGGAGCAGAAGGTGTGTATTGTTTTCAAATTCTCACTACCATTTAATTCTCTGACAACCTACTGTAATGTCACGTCTTTCACAATCCGCCAACCAATGAATCACCCATTTCACGGTGAGTAATGAGGTGACAAGTGGTATTTACACAAAACAACTCATCAGCAGAGCTTTATTTTGGATGTATACCATATGCATCTACCTGCTGTTGGCCTGTGACAGCTGCTTTGATTTAACTCTGCACCGTGGACCGCTGGAGGGACCGGGTCCAGTCCACGGCAACCGTCTCTCCACACCTGGGAAACACATTGACGGGGGCTGCTCTCGGTCCATTGTAACTGACTAATAGTTCCATGTATATTTCCAGATGTGGGATTCAGTTTCAGGGAGCTGCGATCAACCTGTCTGACACGCGCCAAAGCAAAGTATGAAAACAAAAGTTAATTTTAAGAAATGCACCGAAGGTAAATTCTTTCAGAATTTACAACACTATGCACCGAAACTACTCCTTTCTGTCTGAGCTCTTAATTTGTTCTGTCTGAAAGAGCTGCAGCGTGTGATTTAACTTGAACATTAGAGGCCGTGTGTGTCCGGTGACACTGTGCAGAGGCAGAGCTCCTGTGTGGGCCTCAGAGTTAATGCAATGCAATGGAGTAAAAGGGATAATCAGGGTTTAGGTACAGATCTGGGTGGCTGCAGTGACGCAGGGCTTTACGCTGCCTAATGGAGCATCCGTGACAGCTGCCACGCCCTGACCCCTCCGCCTCCATCCTGCCGCCTGACTGACCCCAACACATGCTGCCTGAACCGGGGACTGCCTGACGCTCGGGGAGGACTTCTGATTTCTTGATAGAAAAGCTGAATTGTAAGGACACAACCGTCTCATACGGTAGATGAAAACACCACAACAGGTGGGTTTTTTTTCCCAAGCTCAGAGTGGACATACAGCGTCAGAAGCTGAGGGTAGCCTATGAGCGAGAGCCGGCAGAGATTGACCCGAAGGTGTTAGTGGTCTGGGGGTAACAGGCTTACCGGATTTCAGAGACAATATTTCCTGTCTGATTTAAACAGCAAAAGTACAACATCCTGGATGGCTATTTTGGCGCACGTTTAATGTTTATCACAGTGTTTTCTTGTGACATTTTTTTAAAGAAAATAGTCCCTGAACTGGCCCACAGAGGGCGACATGGCAACATCAAGCGAGCTTCGTATGCAGATCAGCACCAGTTGAATCAGACAGACTGGAACAAAACTTTTATATTCCATGTGATTTGTGTCTTTTTCCTCTCCTTTCAAAATGTAACATTTGGTTATAGGAGGACCTGACCTTCAGCAGGTTGTAATTCATAAATGAATTCATGCGCATTGATTATCATTTTGAGCAGTTTTATACAGAATATATTTTTTTAAACGAGCACATCAAGGTCTTCAAATTAAAAGCATTATGAATATATCATGAACGCAGTCTGCGGAGTCTTACAGCGTTGAGCATGTTGAGCAGGCTTTTTTCACCGAGCAGCGGACTGTCAGAGGGGGGCGGGGTGAAGCACAGCTGACATCTTCAGACTCCGGACCTGACTGGTGCACAAGGACGCGGCGTGTCAAGTGGGCAGGTAACGGTTAACTTCTGCACAAGTGGGGAAAATATGTTGAACTAAACAAAGTCAGGGAGAGCGAGCTGGATTTCCTGAGCACATTCAAACTGTATTAACGGGATTATTTGTTGGCAGAGCCGAGGAGAAAATTAAAAGATATGTAAGAGCTGTGCGTAAAAATCCACAAGATTCCTCTGAGGGGTTGACCGTCGATGGTGCCAAAGAAGTGCGACTTGAGGAGCAGCTTATTCATGCAAATTTCATAAAATCATAGGCGTGCCTTTGGGCGATGGAGTCACAGCCGGAAAAGCAAACCCCCTCTTGGATCATCAGCGACCTTCAAAGACTGATGCGCAGCGCTCGGACGCACTGACGGCCGCACCGGGGCAAATGTTTTAAAAGGACAGAGAAAGAGAAAGAGAGGAGAAAGTTAGGACTCATTTTCTACACGCTTCTGTTGACGGGCTGCACTTCTTCCTCCACACAACCACCAGCTCAACTGCTGCGCCACTGGACCTCCAACCACAGGCTTATTGCGCAAACTGTGACTGTAATTCACTTTCTGCCTTGTGGTCTTTTATATATTTTTTTAATTTTATTATATGTTTACAGACCACTTTTTACACAGAATCCCGCTCTGGATGAACTTTTAGTCTCCAAACTAGACCGAACGCGTAAAGACGCGACAGCTCATCTGTTCCTATTATTTATTTTGTAGCTTTATTTCCATTTTTGAGGACTTTTTTCACGCTTCACCATGTCAGAGGACGACAGTGGCTCCAGCGCCAGCTGCGTGTCAGACACAGAAGGCAGCAACGTGAGCGTCCTCAGCTGGGAGCAAGTGCAGCGGCTGGACGCCATCCTGACGGAGACCATCCCGATCCACGGCCGGGGGAACTTCCCCACCCTGGAGATGCAGCCGCGGCAGATCGTCAAGGTGGTGCGGAGTCGGATGGAGGAGAAACAGATCCACGTCCGGGACGTGCGGTTAAACGGCTCCGCAGCCAGTCACATTCTGCACGAGGACAGCGGACTGGGCTTTAAGGACCTTGACCTCATATTCTGCGCAGATATGAAAGGTGAAAGTGATTTCCAGACTGTGAAGGACATAGTTTTGGACTGTCTCCTGGACTTTTTACCCGACTGTGTGAATAAAGAGAAAATAACGCCGTTAACGTTAAAGGTAATTTGTTTTTACTTGTTTTCTCCTGCTTCTGTTATTTAATTCTAGATAATATTTAATTGTATTTGTGCCAGTTCGGCTTATGGGCCATTATGTGAAGCTTAATATACAATTAGATTAGTTTAGTGAGAGTGAAATGTTGGTTTTTTGTAGCTAAGAGGATTGAGTTAAACCAATTTGGAGAGGATATTGAGCTCAGCCACCTAGATCCCACATCCAAGTACATCTATGGTCTTTAATATGAGGGTCAGTGCAATTAATAACACAAGATTTATAACACAGATAGATGTGGTTGTTTTTGTGCATATGTTTATTAACAGTTAACCTTGTTGCACAATGCAAAATCAGGCCTGAATGTGCATGTAAATATCTCTTGATTGTACTTTTAAGGCTGCCTACTTAATGTTTTCTCCTCTTCTCCTCCTCACACACACACACACACACACACACACACACACAGGAAGCCTATGTGCAGAAGATGGTGAAGGTGTGTAATGACTCAGACCGCTGGAGCCTCATCTCCCTCTCCAACAACAGGGGGAAGAACGTGGAGCTGAAGTTCGTGGACTCTCTCCGGAGGCAGTTCGAGTTCAGCGTGGACTCCTTTCAGATCAAACTGGACTCCCTGCTGCTCTTCTACGAGTGCTCAGAGAACCCGATGGCCGAGACCTTCCACCCCACCATCATGGGCGAGAGCGTGTACGGGGACTTCGGCGAGGCCCTGGACCACCTACGCCACAAGATCATCTGCACCCGGAACCCAGAGGAGATCCGAGGCGGGGGCCTGCTGAAGTACTGTCACCTGCTGGTGAGGGGTTTCCGGGCCGCCTCCGAGTCAGAGATGAAGTCCCTGCAGCGCTACATGTGCTCACGCTTCTTCATTGACTTCCCTGACATCGGTGAGCAGCAGCGCAAGCTGGAGTCCTACCTTCAAAACCACTTTGTGGGCCTGGAGGACCGCAAGTACGACTACCTGATGACCCTGCACGGAGTGGTCAACGAGAGTACGGTGTGCCTGATGGGACACGAGAGGCGGCAGACCTTAGGGCTCATAGCCATGCTGGCGGTGCGAGTCCTGGCCGAGCAGAACGTCATCCCCAACGTGGCTAATGTTACATGTTACTACCAACCTGCTCCTTATGTGGCAGATGGTAACTTCAGTAACTACTACATAGCCCAGGTACAGCCGGTGTTTGCCTGCCAGCAGCCTGCATACTCCACCTGGCTGCCCTGTAACTGAGTCAGGCCCGAGGAGAGGAGGAGGGAGAGAGTCTGCTTTGTTTAAACAGGAGTGAGCGGCGCATTGGCCGCCTCAAGCCTGCCCAGTGTTTGACAGCTGACGGAAAAAGGAGGCTTCTTTTTAAAAGCTTGTGTTTTTGTTCATACGCCGAGAGTATGAACGGTTGGCTTTCACTTCAAGTATGTGTGTCGATGTGAAATATCTCACATGTTGTTAAAATGCCAACGTCTTCTGATCCTGCCCAGGCCAGCCAGGTTTGGAAAAAAGACTAATTTGGGTAGCTTGGAAATAAAGGCTAAATGCAAATGTGTCACGGCCTTGAATGCAAGCAGCAGAACTGTCATCCAGACCGACTGAATCTGTAGAGAACTGATTAGCCAGCACGTTTCAGCTGCAGACCAAACAGCTGCATCGGTTGAAGTTGACAGCTACTCCACACACACACTCACACACACACACTCACACACACGCACACTCTAGGTGAAATCAGAGGTGTGTGCCTACGCTCTGTTCTTACATCAGCTGAACTGAGGTGAGGTGAAACTAGTTTGGATAACAAACTGGCATCTCCGCCGTGCATTTGGATATAATTATGGTTGTTTACAGACCAAAGATTTGTTTTTTTTGATTGTTTCTAACATTAAAACCCAATTTTGATGGGGTTAAAAAAAAAAAAAAATAAACAACATATGAAGCTATGTCTATTTGTATATGTGAACATAATGTGTGTTTTAAAGTGCCTATTGCCTCTCAGCGGGCAGAGACAAGAACGAGCAGGATGTACGTTTTTTTGTGAATCAGCCCCACTCTGTTTATACACACGACAACAGCACCCCAGAGGCTTGTGAATGTATACACGAAAACCATGCACAGTCTGTGTTTGTTTGGACGAAAAAGAGCCCTTGTGTGGATTTTGCAGCCAAGTAGCGGTCGAATGTGTGATTGACGATTTGCTGCAAGATTCACATTTTTGGTATTTGGAGCCAACACATTTGATCTTTTGTTCCAAATGAATACTGGTATTGATTATTTGTGAGGAGAAAGGAGGACAAGCATCTTTAGATCATCAGCAACAGAGAAAAAAAAAACGGTCACACACACAAAATTTACTGTATATTTTGTACAGTGGTGCTTCATTTCTCTCATCTGAGAGGAAAAAAAAAACATAAAACAAGAAGTAGATAAGAGGCAGAGAGGGGAGAGGGTGCATTCAGAGAGAGAGAGAGGCCCGACACAGAGCCGGTGTGTGCTTCCTCCTACAGTGGAAGGGTATTTACCGAGACACCTCAGATGATGAGACACTATTTGCTGTAGCACCCTGGCAGGGAATTCCTCAGCTGCTGCTGAAGAGCTTGAACTTAGCTGGGGTTGGGGCTGCAGACGCTCTGTTCAGGGCTCAGACGATGTTGTGCCAAACATTTTGGTGGCTCCTCTGATAGCCCTGAAGTTTGATTGAGGCGATGTGTTGACGTAGGTAAAAAAAAGAAAAAGAAAAGAAAAGAAAAGAAAAAAAAAAGGTGCTGCGCTGATAGGGGAGGAGGGAAAAAAAGGGAGAGAAAGGAAAATCTAGTGCTTTTAAAAAAAAAAAAAAAAAAAGAAGGCATGAGGGAGAGTGAGTCGTCCTGGAGAGATGGGTGCAGCTGGTGATGGGGTTTATCTCTCCAGGGCTGCCATACTTTACTGTACAATCTGTCTCTGTTAAGGTCAGACTAAAACTTAAAGGACAGTGCTGCGGCTCTCCCCACTTTTTCAGGGGGACTAAAACATTCTGATATCAGCATTCGCGCTTCTGTTTTAATCACCTGATTGTTGCTCAAACGAGTGGAAGCTGAAGAAACCCTGCATGCATTCACACCAGCCTCAGGAGACTTTAAGTTTATTGTTTCGTTCGTGAGGTTGCTCGTTGATGCTTTATTAAAGGTTTTTACGCTTCA
Source organism: Pagrus pagrus (assembly GCF_965226575.1). Classification (NCBI taxonomy): domain Eukaryota; kingdom Metazoa; phylum Chordata; class Actinopteri; order Spariformes; family Sparidae; genus Pagrus; species Pagrus pagrus. The sequence continues at coordinate 25,999,897 of NC_140191.1, read as the reverse complement.
TTCCGCACCATTTTTTTTTTTTTTTAAGAACTGTGTAATATGTATGATAACATGCTTCAGCTTTGCCAACTCACTTACTCCTCGCTAACGACACCGCAGCCTTTCCTGATGGCAGATAGACAAAGGAAATGATTTTAAGCAGAATAAAATGGTAGGTTAGGCCCAGAAGACCAGCATCAACTTTTACTTCATCAGCTTTTTTCTTAACCTCGATCTCGCTCTTGCTTCTTCTTCTCAGTGACTGTCCATGTCGATGGTATCCTTTGGATTGTGCAGGCAATGTATTGTCCTTTTATACTCAGTGAAGTCCTAACAGCTGACTAGCTAGCTAGCTCCAGTCTGCCTGTCAGTTAGTGATCGTGCCTATCGGTTAGAGATTGTGGGTTACTGCATTGTCTCGTACGCGTCGTCTCAAATATCTGTTTCTGTCCATGCAGTCTTTTACAAAATCACACTTTGGAAAAGAAAGAAAAAGATCCTCGTCTTGTATGTATATTTTTTATGATTGTTATTTTTATAAATGTATCACACACTGCCAGTGCTGCAGTGCTTTTGAATCTGTGATCGGGCTTCAGAGGATATGTTCTCAATAGCTTTTTTGCTATATTATGTTATGTGTCCAATGGGTCAAAAGGTTGAAGATGTTTTCATCAATAAAAATATCTGAAAACCAGATTTGTGATTTCTTTCGTTTTTTTTTAATGTGAGTCTAAATCAAGTTTAGAGCCCTGTTTGAGTCCAGACGGTGTCCAACTGCCAGACATGAGAAATGGCTCATTCGTCGATTAACTTCAGATTTCTTTTTTTTCAGAGGAGAGTTAGAGCGTCTCTTTTCACTGACGTTAGCCATTCAGTGGCTTTCACATGGGTTCCCTGCTCGCTCGCTCACTCACAGAGGCAAATCCCTGCCATGGCCTGCCGGGCCCAACAGGCCCAGCCAGAAACCCGTCCAGAACTGGCCCGCTGCTGCCAGAAAGAGCTGTTGTTGAATGTGAGGGGATTTGCATCCACCCAAAAAAGAGACTTCGACGCTTTTGTAGAATGAATATCTTTGCCTGCTCATCAAATTCTCGCTGTTAACAGCCCCCCCATACACCGACAGCAATGCAATGACGATCAGCGCTAAGGCCCACAGAGACCAGAGTCCAACTGTCTCATGGTTGTCAGGCTGAAATAAAACTCCCCACAACAGAGCTGACTGTGACACCGGTCACATGACAGACTGTCCTAGATACAGAGGGATATGGAGAAGAAAACACACAATGAATAAGAGATGACTCACGATACCTACACTATAAATAGCAGACATGATAAGGATATTATCTCCTTCACTTAAGCGCATTTGCAGCTCATTAATCTGAGCCAGTGGAGGAATGACTGACAGGTCGAGGCTGAGCAGTCAGACACATACAAGCAGAAACAGTTCTATTGGTTAGGCTCAAACTCAGTGTCTAAACATAAAGGATAGGTTCACAGTTACTTTGAAACAATACGAGCGAGCCTGTATGTGCAGTGAAAGTTAGGACGTTTGGTTGACTTGATCTGAAGCCCCATATTATCCTCAGCTGAACTTTCAAATGTGTTTTTGCACAGAATAAGAGCTGTGGGTTTCGTCATGAGCACTGCGTCATGACAAATGTGAACCTATCCTGTCAACTCATCACATGATGACTGAACTTTTACCTTCAGCACCGCCCAGATGCAGGAATGACACCCATTTCTGGCATTTAAAGACACATTTGTTTCTTTATTATCTCACATCATGATGAGTACATTTTCTCATAAAAAATAAAAAAGCCTTCTGCGTCATCATTATTATCACATTATACAGTAACTTCCAGCCATTAGTGCCTGCATCACTGAGCAAACTAGAAAGCAATCAAGAAAGACTGAATCACTGTAAGTTGCTTTTGTTCAGTTCTTCAGGTTTACACTTTAAAGCTGCAGTAATCAATATTTTGATATCATGGTGGCTCAAATTACCACGTTTAATGTGAAGGATGTCGCTCGGCATGATGAACACACAAATAGTCATTGTGTGGCTCTACAGTTTTCCTCAGCTGAACAAGGTGTTTTTAGCCTCTTACAGCTCATTGTTTGGTTTTCGGATGCCCAACTTTACTATTGTAGCTCAGTCTCACTGGTCTCATCAACTGGCAGCTGAAAAGGCAACAGCAAGCTAGCGTTAGGCTAACTTGTCATTGTCAGTGTTTAGGTTGGTTGCTCGGAGGTAGCTGTTGTTTTACGTAGAAACGACTTGAAAACGCTTTCATGCAGACAGCAGAAGGGGAGAAGAATGCCGACTGAAACAGTCTACATCTGGGCAGTTGCTCTCGAGGCCCTCAACTTTTCTGTTTTGGTTCAGTCGTCAGAAGGTGGCTGTTCTCGGCAAAACAGCTGGTTGAGACCAAAAACAGAGCTAGAAGTAGAGTGAATATTGGACTGACATTCATCAGGTGGCTAAAAATACAATGCCCAAGTTGCAACTGTTTGCTAAAATACGTAATTTTAATTTTATCAAGTCATTTCTGTGATTATAACTTACACTGGTGTGGTGTGGTGGTGAGTTTAAAAGTCAGAATGAGCGCTTCTCTGGTACCCATGTGCAACCTCCATACAGTATTTAGTGGAACGATCATCAGTGCTAGACCTTGGCATTTGTGTATGGGAGCCAGGCGCTAGATGTCATCGATATATAGCCTAAAACTAACATAAAAGATGTTGCAACATCAGCCCATCACCTTCACCAGCAGCGAGCGGGAATACTTATCTGCGTACCATCATTGTCTCATACTTGCTGGTGCTTCTAGTCTGTCTTAATTTCAAGAATGATTTGACTTAATCCCTTGTGAAGAACCCTTCTCAGTTGTGGTTTGCTCTAAAGAAGTCAGATTGATGTAACAACGGCGCCAAAGGGCCTTAAATCTCAGGTCCTTAATTTGAGATGCAGCATCAAATGAAATAACCCTTTTAATTTAGGGGAGCTTTGATTTAAAGTTTAACGAGTGAGTTGTGAAAGACTCTCACCGCAGCCGCTCGCAGGCAGAGGGTGATAGCTTAAGTCAGTTTCAGAGTGAATTCATACAATAATGTACCAGAGGATGTCTCTAAACTAACCTGTTTACCTTTTGAATAAAGGTTAAGACACTTGTCAGTCATCCTCCAGTTCCCCGTCCCTCAGCTGCGCTCTAATGGCTTTTCCACCACAAGGATTGGAGAATGGCCGGCTTCATGGGATCTCTCTCCTTTTTTCCTCTCTATTGCTGTGAGGAATTTTTTCCAGATGAAAGTTTTTATGGAATAAGCGGGAACCATTTGGAGAGCGGCTTCGCCGAACTGACTGCCGCATCGGCTCGGTTTGGAGTCCAGTCCTGCTGGTGAGGAGCGGCGACCGTGGCCAAGCTAACTCATGTTTTGATTTACAATGTGGCTTTGTCTCCAAATCGCAGCAACTAGAACATTTCAACATTTGATTTTTAAGAGTGTGGGATAACAGTGAGCAGGCTGCATGAGAGCAGAGCCCCCCCTCCACCTCCCTCCAACATCAAGCTGGGCTTGTAAACAAATTCCAGAGGGGTGAGTTTGTACAAACAGTAAGGAAACATTCATCATGCATGTTAACAGCCATGAGGAAGATTAAGAGTCAGCTGCAGGTCACAGACAGCTGGACCTACAACACACTACTGTTCTTAGTCAAACAACATGGTTCTGAACCGGCCTGGGCCCCCCGCTCTCATCACACCTCAAAACAACAACCTGGCTCAAACACTTAACTCACTTTCATCAGCAGATCCATCACATTCCTCTCAGGCTCTTCAGGCTGATGTATTTGTCTGAATGACTGGCTGGGAGATATTTGGCCTGTATTAACAATAATATGTCGTGCTCTATACCAGGCTGTGTGAATATGTGTGGGTATCGGTAGACTGTGAGGTTCGCCCAGGAAATCAAACAGCTACAACCAATGTCTATGATGTCCTGATAAACCTAAATATATAATGTTTTTATGTTAACATGTGTAATGTAAAAGGTGCCATTATTAATGACTAACCCACAGATAATCAGAGCTTTTTAGCGTCTTTCTGGCCTAAAGCAGCCAGACCTGTGGCTGCACCCATTATATAGAGCGGAGTAGTTTGTAGTCCTAAAATCCAGAAATCGGTTAGCACTTTTGGACATCTGGCTCCCTTGTCTCAGAGTATACAGAATGAGATTTTTAAATTTGCTTTCAGTTAAAGGCCTGAAGGACGGTCAGTGGTTACCGCAGGCTAAAGATATTTACACGTTTTGTTCTACGACATAAAATACATCATTAAATGTCCCACAATTGAATTATAAAGCGCTATGTTTCTTAGAAATGGTGGTTGCCAACAAGTGGCTAAACGAGACTACACAAGTTGTCAGGGACATTAAACATGCATCTACTCACAAGTCTGTCCTTACAGGCTGACTTTAGTTGCAAACTACTGACATAAAAAGTGTCACAAAATCACAAAAGTGGTGAAACAATCTGTGCTGAACAAAATGTGTAAGTATCATAAACTTGTGTTTGCCACAGAGTTTATTATTGGCGATATTCCAAAATCCAATTCAAAAATCCCATTGGCTTTTTGATGAGGGAACCAGGGCGTTGCCAACTTTCGGGTTAGCAAATACAAAAATACGCCATTGCTTTAGCACTCTATTGGGGGAAAAAATGCTGTGGCTTTTTATTTCTCTATGTTGGGAGGCGAGCCCTGGCGTTAAAATAGCGAAATCTTTACAAAGGAAACGGTAACAGCTGCTAACTTGTTTACAGTTCTACAGTTAGCGACCGAGTTGCTGTGAGGCTAATTTGCCATTTTCACTGTTTAGGTTGTTAGCTCCTGGTTATTGTTTCATGTAAATGGTAAATGGTCTGCATTTATATAGCGCTTTTCCAGTCCTCTCGGACAGCTCAAAGTGCTTTACAACACATGCCACATTCACCCATTCACACACACATTCATACGCTGATGCCGGAGGCTGCCATGCAAGGCGCCAGCTGCTCATCAGGAGCAATTTGGGGTTCAGTATCTTGCTCAGGGATACTTCAGCATGTAACTAGGGGGAGCCGGGATTCGAACCAGTGACCTTCCGATTACTAGACGACCCGCTCTACCTCCTGAGCTACAGCCGCCCCAATGAGGTAGACATGAGGATTTTTTTGAAAACGCCGACATGCTGATTGCAAATTGGAAGAAGAATGCCGACTGAAATAGTGGGCAAATGGCAGACCTATACGAAAAGTCTGCATTCGCTGAGCCAGACCAGCATTTTTCAGCTTATTGTTTTGTCTTTGGACCATGGCTTTGCTGTTTTTGGTTGGTACACTGCCTGTCCAGCACCAAAGATAGCAAAGGTAGCAGCTAGCTGGTGAACACAGTAGAGCATTTAGCAGCTAAATAGCCCAATCGTTTTCTCAGGCGTCGGCAAAAAGAATGCTAAAAGGAGAATGAATATTGGATGTTGCCACATTTGTCAGATGGCTAGAAACATGAATCCAGATGAATGCTAATGTTCCTCTGTGTAGACTGGATATGCACATTTGATATTTGCCACACGTTAGTCATAGCATCTTTATAAGGTGATATGTCGATATTTTGTTCATTCAGAATTTATTTTAAGTGTAAAACTTGAGTTTTAAAATGATTTTATTCTTGACTCAATTGCCCCTACAGGGATGAATAAAGTTGTGTTGAATTGGAAACTTACAAACAGAGTGCACACTGAAGGCTCGCTGCAAACATCTTTTCGGACGCAGAGTTTCCATCGCTTTTAGAGAGTTGTGCTTTGTATCAATATGACTGACAATATAACTTATCGGAGCAACGGTAATATTCATTCCTTTTAAAATATTCAAAAGGTCATAAGAAGGCCGCAATAAAAAGAAGCTTGACTACAGCTCCAAGATGAATGTTAAGTTACTTAAAAGCAGGGAACAATAACTTGGATCAGATTATCTGCAAACATGTGCTCTGCTGTAATTTTTCATATTGGTTGTGGTGACAGGTCTTGACAACATGTTTTCCCAAAGATATAGGGCAAATAAGCTGGGAACGATTTTGTGACAAAAGATGTGGAGTTGAAAAAATGGTAACACGAGACAACTCTTGTTGTCTCAGCGTGACATTGGTTTAGTGACCTGTAGTCAGCTACGTATGGGAAACAACAAGGAAACCAGACACTGGAATCGACACAGAGGGAAAAAAAAGAGGTCAACAGCAGGTGTCAGTGGGACTGACAGGGAGCTGATGGCTACTGCTGCTGATGTTTGAAGATTTATCGACTCCTATAAAAGTACACCTCAGCGGACAGTATCAGCAGAGAGGAAATAGTGAGTTGAAACGGCTGACTGGAGCTGAGTGATTCATGGATCCTGGATGAGGTTGTAGGTGGGGTGGGAGGACCGGTGATAGAAAAGGAAAAGAACTGGAGTTTAGTAAAAGCACAAAGAGTGGTGGATCATAGAAGAGGTGTATGTATGTATGAAAAGAGAGACAGAAAGGTGAGAGAGTGCAGGGAGGGAAGGTGATCCTCTCTCACAGATTAGTGTCATTGAAGTGAGCAGGTTTATCTTATATAAGAACCTGCAGGACGGATGAGCGTCCTCTCGGCAACTGTGGCACAGAGAGATAGAGTCCACCTTAATAAACCATGTGGGCTAAAAATGATTTGTATACATTAGACAAATACATTTATTCATACCTCATGGCTGTGGATTCTCACACCTCAGCGGCAATTGTTTTTCTCAGAAAATGCTGTTCGTATGCAAATTGGATCTGACAGCGTCACGTCTGGGAAACTGAGGATCAGATATGAGAAAATAATTTCATGATAGGTTTCGCCTGATAAATATTTCAATTATTAAATTAAACTCCCCAATGCCACTTGTTTCAGCTCCATGCAACCAAACCATTCAATATGACATACATTTATTGCATCAAACAGTATCAAACATGAACACACTAAACATGTAAATATTGTAAATACACAGAGACTTATTGTTACCTTAAAGGTGCAATATGGTAGAAGTGGCCATCTGTTGAACTCATACTCCAAACAAATAGGTGGCAGTATGTCAACAGATTAGCCGCTAACTGCAGCTAACTGTGGCTGCAGGTTAGCTAGTTAGGTCAGGTAGCAGTTCAGCAAGTCGAACTCTACATAGTAACTGCTAAGCTAAAAGCATTGGTTGCATGAGCGCGACCACATGTCGAGAGTGTAAATATTGTCAGTTCGAATCACTTTCTGATCTCGGGCCCTTTAGAGATTTGAATTACACCAGACTTACGGATGACCAAATACACATGGAGCCATTTTATGCCATTTTTAAAAATTTTTTTTACCTTTTTAAATCAAGTCCCCATCTACTTCAGTTGTTTGGGAGAATGCAACAACACTGTTTTGCTGTGAAGCTCCAGAAATGTTTTGTGGACTTTGTGGAAAAATTTTCATTTTTGGGTGAATTTATGCTTACGAGAAGGAATACAAGTTAGCTATCTGTTGCTTTGTGACATCTGTTATAGCCTGACAAATCAAAAATCAACACAACATTATGATTGTAAGAATTTCTTGAGGAGAAATAGGCATCATAATTGAAGACGTACCTCCAAGTGTAATAATCTCTGTTGTTTTTAATCCTGCTGTATTCTCCACAGAAGAGGAACTGGTGATCCACCAACTATTGATTAACTGCGAAAATGATATTACATGGTGTGTCATTGCTGTATACACTTCTATACTTATTACAAAGCAAATACACAATCCTACCAAATCTGCAAAGTCATTTAAACGTCTCTCTTCTGTGTTGTTCTGGAAATATTTAATTTCAGATAAACACTTATGGAACAAATCGAGTCGTACAAGACATTCCTTCAACTGTTTTTAACGAAAAACATTAAAGTCTTGCGAAGAAAAATGTCTGGTTTGACAGCGATCTCTGTTTTCTATTGTAGCAGTGCTTGTTGTGTGTAGCTAATGTGTGTTCAGACCACATGTTGCCAGTATGTTTTGTGTGTTGTGGTGGTGCGTGTTGAGAGCAGGGAGTTGCCACTACACAGCTCTGTCATGTGATGCCTGCATGCGTGGGGCGGCCTGCGTTAACCACTGTGACTATAAATGACTCCCTGTCACACGGCCAGAGTAAACAACATTACACCCATATCAGCACAATACATAGTGGTTATGCATGGATGGGTGTGCATCTGTGCATGGGATGTTTGTGTGTTTGTGTGAAAGATAATAAGGGAGAGAGAGAAAGGGGGTGGGTGGAGTGCTGGAAACCAGAATCAGGTGTTAGTGTGACATTAAAAACACGAAGCCTTCTCAGATATCTGATGAATGTGCAACCCAGTATGACTGTAATTTCGCCCTCTGATTGTCTGAGTTTCATATCGCTACTTTGATGTCAGTCACAGAGTAAGTCATCGCTGTGCTAAAACAAAGCTGTTGTGGTGGGATGCTGCATTGTGATTTGTGGTTTGAGAGGATGTGCTGCTGGCAGGGAGCTGACTGACTGTCTTTGTCTGCAGGAATAAGACCTGCTGATGTTGCGAAGATTCTTGAATGGTGGATTCATTAAAAATAGTCTGAAATCCCCCACAGTGTGCACGGACAACTTCCTGTTAATAGTAGTGAAAACAATAGTGAGAATAAGACTCCATGCAGCTAGCAGCTCTGTCAGGCTGTGTTCAGTCTCAGCAGTGCTTTGAGCTCATTGCTAAACTCAGTATGCTGACACGGCCACTATGAAAATGCTAACATGCTGATGTAAGCAGGCAATATTTAGCAAGTCCACCTTTAGCTAGCAAGCTAACAATTGCTAATTAGTAGCTACTTAACACAATGCTATTAGTATACAGGTATTAGAAATGTGAAACAGAACTTTTTTTCAGTCCAGCATAACTTAGTATCTTGACAGGGTGGCACAGGGCCTTATGTCCTGCGTTACGCAGTGTTGTGTGCATTTACATTTACATCTAGGGCATTTAGCAGACGCTTTTGTCCAAAGCGACTTACAATAACTACATTTGTCACAAGAAAGAAGAAGGGAGTCCTGCTATGTCGAGCTGAAGTCTGAACAAGTGAGTCTTGAGTTTTTTGCGGAAGATGGCGAGTGACTCTGCTGTCCTGACATTGGTCGGGAGTTCGTTCCACCGCTGAGGCGCCACAGCAGAGAAGAGTTGTGACTTCGCTGAGCGGCCTTTGTTTGCTCTCAGCGATGACGACACCAGCTGGCCAGCTGATGTAGTGGAGCGAAGTGCTCGCGCTGGGGCGTGTGGTCTGATCAGTGTTTGGAGGTAGATGGGTGCAGTTCCGTTGACGGCCTTGAAGGCAGCACCACCGTCTTGAATCGGATCCGGGCTGCAACAGGAAGCCAGTGGAGGTCACGTGGGAGAATTTGGGTAGATTGAAAACGAGGCGCGCTGCAGTCTGCCTGATGCACCTTCTCGACAGCAGGTATTGTCTTGTCAGAGACAGATAAAAAGAGGATCACCAAAGTCATTAGGCTTTATCCTCTGGGGATATCTGAATATCTCTACAAAAGGTCATGATAATCTGTCCAGTAAGTGTTTAAATATTTCACTCTGTACCAAAGTGGACTGACAGATCTCATGCCTTCAGTATAACATGACACTAACGTGGCTATAAACTTAATTCAAAGCCTCCAGTATGACCTGAAATAACTCTTCAATACTGTTCATGATTCAGAAGAAGATGGCAGAGCTGACATATTTAATGTGTATCTCTCCAGTTATTTTATCCCATTTTATTGGCATTATCCTGTCGTGGTTCCTGTGGGCACTTTGCATCAGCCCAAGCAAAGCCTGTCTGACTGGCTGTCATATATCGGCTTCTTGTTGTGGCTCTTTGACCCTCCTTTGTAACTGTCTTTCCCCTAAAAACAGATGACATCCTTGGCCCTGACGCAAGCCACTGCTTTGAATATACCAGCTGCTTTATATGAATATCCATTCTTCAGACCACTAATAGCAGCCTTAAAACTGCTTATTTATATACACAAGTGCTAATTCACAAATTTTGATAAATACACCATATTCTCTGGAGCAAACCACACTGGGGATTTGGATGACATTTCAGGCACCAAAGCAGCATCGTCTATTACTTATTCGGATTACCACCATGATGTACTGTATATATATTTATGTGTGTGTGTTTGGGATCCAAGATGTGTTTTAGCCGGTCCCATATAACAAACATTTTCTGGATAAACTGCAGTATTCCTCTCAGAGACAAATGAAACCATTTTAGTTGGCTCATCAGTTGCTGAGGTAATAGGACCCAGATGGTGGAGCTGATATAAAAGCCAGGTAATTTCATACGGGGGCATTGTGAAAGGACCAGACACTTCTCGTTTGAATTGGTGGAGACGTTACCCTCGTGTAAAACTGAACCGAGATAAGGCTATCCTATGTCTCCCCAACGAGACGATCCTCGTAAACTTGTATAATTTCCTTAAAAAGAAATTTCATTACTTTCCAATTAAATCTGATTGGTAGAGGAGTCTTGCAGGCGAGGAAAAAATGCAGAGAGCCCCCTGGCTGGAGAGATTGATTTTCTTTTGAAACCCGCACAATGCAACTAGATGAGGTTGGCCGAGATCGAGCGCTGATTTGATTATTACTGTTAAATGCAATTCTTACACGCAGGCACACAGAAATACTAGAATGCACAAGACAGATGCTTTATATCTTATGATGGTATATCCAGGTGTTTGGCAGTAACATTAATACACAAATATAACTAAACCTATTATTTATGGAAAGAAAAAGTCATTTTTCTTTCTGTCATGCTGTCATATTTAGCAAAAACACACAAAAAAGGGAAGCTTCTGCCTTCTGTTAATATGGCTTTGGTAAGGCCCAGGTACTGAACGAAATCGATTTCTTTTTCAAGATTGAGACAAGATGACTGACACCTTCTCATATGGTTATGTATGTTCATATTCCTGTGTGTGTGTGCACTACATACAGCACTGGAGTCTGGATGTGTTTAGTCTGGCTTGGAGTAAAGCCTGAAAACAGCTAGCCTGGCTCTGGTAAGTTTAACAACCAACAACTCTTAACGATGACAGATTTACCAGGGTTTGTAGTACTCGCCTCTGCAAAGAGTTGAAAATATTTAACTAAACTCTGGGGCTCATTAGCATACAGAAAGAACAGGGTAACAAGAAGAGACTGGAGGGAAATAACTGGAGTCTCTGGTGATGAGTGCTGAGTTGAGTCAGAGGCTGACCTGAGCACAAGCACAGACACACATGCACTCGTTGGTGATGCACGCCGTTGCTTGCTAGCTTACGGCTTATGTAAGGGTACAGTAAAGCATTCTGGCTATTTGGGGCGAATAACAAACCTGCACGGGGGAAAAATTTGCTTTGCTTGCCAACACAAGTACAATTTGAGCTGTATTAAGCAGGTCCTTCGTCAGCAGGCTGCTACACTCACACTGTAGGAAGAAGCGCTGCTGCAAGTCCTTTATTCCAACAGCAGTCAGACTCTTCAACACAAACATAACATAAATGTAACACTGCTGTCACCATAACATAACATTGAAGCTACTCTGCACTACTTAAGTCAGGTGTGTATATTCATATTTATAACACATACTATACTGTATTTTACATTATGCAGCTCGTGTTTGTATCCTGTGCAATCCAGTTCTCTGTGCAATTTTATTATATTTTTAAACTTTTTCAGTATGTGTGTGTTGCAATGACTAACTCTCACTGTTTTACTACTTTATTTTTTATTATTCTATTGTTTTCTGTCTTGTTGTAAATTTATCTGTCAATGAATCACTGTTTTTCCGTCTGCTTACCACTCTTGAGCAGCTGTAACAAGTGAATTTTCCCCCCGGTGAGGAATCAATAAAGTCTTATCTTATTAAAGGTTGAGCGATTCTGGGAACGCTGACGCTTTGGATCAGTGATGCACGGCATCAGCAGCCTCTGTGAAATGTTGTTAAGCGCAATAAACACAGATAATAGTTGACCGCAATTTCTCTACCATTTGTCCGGGACATTGAAATCTTCCAGGACACATGGTCTGGCAACGTGAAACTCTGATATTTACACAGGATATCTTGTTTGATAAACCTGTATCCAAACTGAAATGTAAAAATTGTGGTTTTACAGGCAGCACAGCAGTTTATCTCTCCACTCACTACATAGACTACAGCATGTAGCATGTTCGGCCTACTGCCAAAGTGATCAGTTAGCAAAGATAATGTTAAAGAACATGCCACTATCAAGATGTGGAGAGACACTACGGATTGAGCCAAGCTGGCTAGTTTCCTCCTGCTCCTGTTAAACATGACTTGACTCGCTTTAGTAACACCTGTGCTTTCCCCTGACAAGTCAAAATGTCTGCTGTGAAAATGACCTGCTGATTTCCATCTTCCTATCAAAGCAAAGATACATCCAAATACAGTAAAGTGTGAAAAAACATGCCAAGAGTTCAGTGTTTTCGTCCTCTTGCCTCTGAAAAAGCTCCCCCCCCCGTTATACAGTACATATGTAACCCTCAAACTGCATAATACCCAGATCTGGCCCATATTCTGACAACCTGTTTAACTCGCACACATGTATTACACACTGAGCCCTTCAAGCGAGCTCCTCTAAGAGCCTCCTCTGTGCCGTGAGACCGTTGAACCTCAGTCCAGGCTCACAGTCATGTGTGAGACTGAGGCAGCATTGAGATCTGCAGGCTCAGAGGTAGTTGTGTGAAGCTGCCGGCTCGGTTCACAAGGGTCAGTCTGAGGATATGCGCTGTTTGCATTGCGAAGCCACGCTGCTGCCAAAGTGAGCCGTACAGACCTTTTTAGAGCCCTCACCAGAAAAAGAAAAGCATTTTTGGAAAGTCTGGGATTTTTTTTCCCTTTCCTCCCTCAGGATCTTAAGGTGGCACTGAACACATGGATGTTTATATGCAGTGGGGAACTCTGTTGTGTTTGTGTTATGTTGGCTCAGTGCAGTTAGTGTAAAGTATTTGACCCTGTGAGGTGTAAATTATTGCAGGTTTTACTGGTTCAGTTCAAACAGGAAACGTGGTTCAACTTACTCGTTAAGGTAGCCTCTTTATGTGTATGTGACCTGATGAGCGTCTGAATATGCACAAGTATGCACACAATACGTGTGCATACAGTGTGTGTATAAGCGTGTGTGTGTGTGATTCTTGACACGCTCCCAGCTTCCTCATCCACTCCTCAGAAAGGCACTTGTCTGGTCACAGAACAGTAATTCATTGTCTGACAGCTGTTTTCTTTTCTGTGAGCCTGCCCTGCTTGGATCCTGGGGTGTAATTCCACACACAGGGCCAGCTGGAGGTTTTCCTGCACACAAAAAAAAAGGCCGTGAGCCCAGTGCTGACACATCCGCCAGCAAATAGCACCACTAGAGCATCACACGTCTCCTCAAGTTAGTTTGTATCCACCTGTTCCATGTCCAAAATACATAAAACCAAACTCCAATGGACTTATAATTAAATTAACCTTATAATTTGATTATGCGTCAATGGATTTTGTTTGTTTACACAGCTTTTTTGGACATCTTCATAAACACCAGCTTTATTCTCTCAGAACAATTCATGGAGGAATACTGCAGCAAGCTGGATACAGTATTATATCCAGTACAGTCGCTTATGCTATCTACGCTCTTGACGCTGAGAGGTGAAGACTTTTTTCTTTCAAGATGAAAGATACTGTGAATCAGCATAAAATATAAGCTAACAGCAGTGTCAATCCATTAATAAGTTATTTCAGTCTGACACACTCATTGGCAAGCACATGTATGTCAGCCATTAAGTGTATATAAAGATGGACGCTCCCCAAAAGTGAAGCCAAAACGTCTTGATCACCCCCTATTGGTTGGCTGCGGTATAGATCATAACATAAATATCAATAAACACCATGAACCCTCGCACTCATCAAATAATTTCTTCCCAGAGATGATGTCTGTCATTTTAGGTCCCTTGCCCCAAATGACGTCACCAGCATGAGATGGCACGCATATCTGGGATATTTGTTCTTCAATTTTGTGATGTGGACACATTGTCCATCTTTATACAGTGTGTGTCAACGATGCTCACATGCTCACAACAGGTGAGGCATGTTACATTTACAATTTTCGCCATATTAGTTTCGTTTAACATACGCTAATTACAGCTCAGCAAGGTTGAGGTAGTGGAAATGTTATTAGTTTTGCAGGTGTGTGGTCATGACCAAGTTTGGGACAAATTAAAGTTTTTTTTACAGATGTAGCTAGATGCAAAGTTATACTGAAGTTATTAAAATGAACAGTTACTCCATAGTTGTAGGAATATTTTAGCTGTCAAACTGTTTTAATTTCCTTAACGGAAACAATGACGAAAAATGTCAAGTAAGACATGACGATGACAGACCAACAATAGATTTAATTCTATCTGTCAAAATATAACCAATACATCCCTGTAATTGATGGACGTGTGCAGAATCCCAAATGATGCTGTCCCAAACCGACAATGAGTACACGACACTTCCATGATGGCTTTGGGTCGGCATATAGAAAACAGTCAGTGTTTTACTTTTATAATTTGACAAAAAGTAAAACACAATGCAGTAACAGGTGACTGAGAGACGGCCTGTAGCTTTAAGTCTGACAATTACAAATTACCTGAAGAGAGAGCTGGAGGCGTTACACCGTGCTGTTGTTGCCTCAGTGAGTTAGCTAACATAACTGTCCTAATATTAACCTAAAGTCCTAATGTTGACCTAAAGTCCTAATATTAACCTAAAGTCCTAATGTTGACCTAAAGTCCTAATATTAACCTAAAGTCCTAATGTTGACCTAAAGTCCTAATATTAACCTAAAGTCCTAACGTTGACCTAAAGTCCTAATGTTGACCTAAAGTCCTAATGTTAACCTAAAGTCCTAATGTTGACCTAAAGTCCTAATGTTGACCTAAAGCCCTAATGTTGACCTAAAGCCCTAATGTTGACCTAAAGTCCTAATGTTGACCTAAAGTCCTAATATTAACCTAATGTCCTAATGTTGACCTAAAGTCCTAATGTTAACTAAGCATATATATTTACTGATGTTAAGTCAGTGTTACAGTCCGCTTCAGTCAAAAAAAGAGCGGAGAGCCGCTTCTGGGAATTTGCTAACAAGCCACGTTGGCTCTGCCTGACTGGAAGACAGGTTTTCTCATTAAAAAGTTTTCAGTTTGTGGCAACAAAATAATGAATGAATGAGCCTAGCTTCCAAGCTAATGTTGGCTGGGTTAACGTGTTAGCTCGACAATTAATTTATGTCCTAAAGTTATGTCCCATCATAACTTTTCTTGGACCAGCAAATATTTTGGTCAGACAAGACAAATGTTTTATCAAATACTATCCTGTTGTTCAAGTGAAAACATTTGGGGAAAATGTGTTTCGTTTTTAAAGCTTATAGCCTGCAAGTGGACAAGCCGCTTGTAATTATACTTGATCAGTTTTCACTTACTTGTCTTTACCAGCTTAAAAAGAAAGCTTAATGGCGGCTCTGAACATGGCATTGCAGTTGCGATCTAGTCAAAGTGTTGGTTCTAAGATGACGAAGCAACTTATTTGGAAGATATCTGTGCAAGACTATAAAGGCAGGTAGGAATTAGGAAAGTACAACCTTCACAACAGCCTGTTCAAACTGTCTGACATGTTTGAGAAAAAATCTGTAAACATTAAGCTGCTGTTGATTATGCAGAAGCAATGTGAAACTTTTCATTGATCAAATGTGTTTTGAGTTTCCGTCGACTAAAACCAGACTAAAACTATAAAGAATAAAAATGACTAAACTAATTATCATTTTTGTCTTAAGACTAAGACTGAATCTGCCAAAATTAACACTGCTATCAAAATAAACCAACAAAAAACAAGAACAGCCTCCAGGTGGTGCGAGAACAAGAGTCAGGGGCTCACCAAGGTCATAGGGATCATCCTCTGGGGATCATGAACGTCTGCACAAAATGTAGTATCCAGTATCTGTTGCGATATCTCAGTGTAGGTGAAATTGGTGGACACGGCTTGCCATCTTCACTGCCAAATCGCCTGTGTGGCCGAGATATAAACATGAATTTAGGTTAGCGGTGTTTAAGATGCAGGTCGTAAAAGTGTCTTAAATGTTACTTTTGAATGCAAAGTTGACACTGGTTTAGAAACCTTTGGCAACACACTGACATAAACTAAGGAAACACAGCCTGTAATCAACATGGCAGACTTTATATACGGCAATAAAGAGTTACTATGCTGCCAAATGCTCTTATGGCTCTGTCATGAACAATTTCCTATAAGCTCAAGTAAAGAAGAACAAGACAGGAACCTGCATTGAGGCTGGAGCATGCTCCTCCCAGCTGCATGGAAGGGAACTTGCATGGTGGCCGGTCAGAGCTGATGCTGTGCAGCACTTCGGGAGGTGTTTGTTTTACTCTGCAACCTAGGGTTACCCTTAAAACTCCTCTCTACCTGCAAAGACATTTACGTGTACCTTCAGACAACCATAATTCCCCCCTTACACCATGAAAGTCAATAAGAACGTGCAGCAGTGCACTCTAATAACACAACATGACTGTTATTAAAGCATTAAATGTAATATCCTCATGTTAATACTCAAAAGAACAAGACCATTAATTTGAACCTTATTAAAAACACCCCTTTTGACATTTCACACAACAAATGTCTTTTCAACATGTGGCTGGATTAAAGCGTTCACAGGACAAAACAGTCCGGGTCAAAACAAGCTGAGGGACGAGCTCCAGGCTGCTCCGCTCTGAGTGTTAGGTCTCTTGATGAGTCATGAGCAGAACCCGTTTTACAACCATTTTCCCTTTCATTTCCTGTCTGGATGACCCAAACCTCTCCAGAGGGTAGCCTGTAACACAGCTCCTGCTCGCAGAGGGGATGTTTAACTGGACCGCCTGGAGAGGTCATCAGGGGGGACTCCGGGTGTTTTTCCCCAGATGGTGCAACTACATCAGCCCATTCGCCGCGGTGTTGAAGCGATGAAAACCTCCTCCCATTACAGCACAGTGTTTATCACCGATTGTGCATAAAAAGCTCATAAAGCCAACTTAGGTGATTTTCATGGTCTCAATGCAGTTGAGGGATTACTTGTTCTCTATGGGTCGAGCAAATTCTCTGGCCTCTCAGCCTTGTGAAGCACTGATCCGATGCACTGGAGCAACACAAAGACGCATTAAAAGCTGCTGTTTATCTTAGCAACAGACACGCTCATTTGTTGGAGATGCAAGATTTTGAGCCAACAGTGCAAGTACGTTGTTTGCACGGGTGTTTTTGCTCTGTTAAACCTTTACTTTCAAGTTTTCAGATCAATTGAAAATGGTTCTTCCTTCACTTTTAATGTATTTGTCAATTCAGCAGTGCTTTAAGCATGTGAGGGGTATACAATGCAAATATTACAAAAACAACTTATAAAATGACTTACATTCAATACAAGTCAGAGACAAACAAGAACAATCTCTAACTACACCTGACACATTTTCACAGCCAGACTTTAACCTCTGATTCTTCTTGACACAATAGTATGTATGTGTGATATGTACTTGGGGTCGATTTGTCTTTTTAAATGTTTGTTACCCCCCACCGTCAGAATGAAATCATCTTTCAGTTTTCCCGTTTAACACAATGCTCTTTAGGTGCTAAACGACAGGCATGTTTTGGGGCGTAAAAGCAAATGTGTCATTCTGTACATTTGCAGCCACCACATTGAAGGAATTACACTTGAGAAGCCTACAAGTGGAGCAATGACGGAGACTTTTAAAGATAAGGGCTGCCAGGAGCTTCGTTTTAATGTTTTATTGGCGCAGAGTACCAATTTTCAACATACCTCTCTCCTCAAGTGCTCATTAAAGCTAAAATTACACCAGTTAAAGGCTTATAAACCACCATATCGCAGAAGCTTGATGGTGAAAGCGCAGCTCCTGAAAGCCATTCCTTTTCCCCTGGACAAGCCTCCATGCTCCGGCTATGGAGCAACACTCAGATCTAAAACTGTCGGGCCACAGCTATACTTACCCGGGATAAAGATGACAGTAATTATCAGGTTTTCCATCGTCATACCTGTGCTAGCGGAATCCCTAATACACTGCGCACACCTGCCCCGGCACAGGTAAGTACAACCCTCCTGCAGTGCAACTCAAATGACAGATGCTTCCAAGACCAAGATTCTTGGTACTGGGAGAACTTCCAGGAGTTGTAGAATTTAGGTGGAGTAAAATGTTAAGTGATGTAATAAATAATAGGCATTTGGGATTTTTGGAAAATATTCACTTTCTCATTAAGAGTTAGTTAAGAAGACTTGCGTGGTTGTACATAGTAGCAAAGTATGGAGCCAGAGCTAGGAGTCGTTTAGCCTAGCTTAACTTAAAAGGTGCCATAGGACTATGTAAGAACTGGCCACCTCACAAATTCATTCTCCAAACAAATAGAGGTCAACATATCACCAGAGTAACCACTAGCTGCTGCTAACTATAGCTGCTGTTAGGTAGTTAGCTCAGTTAGCCATGCAGCTAGTGGTCTGGACCTAGCTGGTTAGCACACTAACTTCAGTAGATACTTCTGCGACACAACACAGACTTCTTTAACATAACATCAACATAAATATTATTTCTTATCATTCTGTTTCAATTTCAGTTTATTTTTTATTATTTCAAACTAAAATTCTCATATTTTTCACCTTTAAAAACTGAACGCAGGAGGAACCAGCTAGCCGGGCCCTGTTGTTTTAACATTTCTGTCTGTCTGAGTACAGATGAGATACAACATTTTAATTAGAGAGCTCTATGGAGAGCATTCGAGCTAGCCTCTGCTCCATTAGCGCTAGCTTCTGTTACTCACTGCAGTCTCTCATTTGGCATGTCTTTCTTATATCTTCATGAAAAAATTAAGCGTTCCCAGGGTTATCTTTCACATTTCTGGCATTCACAAAGAAACTTAACATTGTAATTTAAAGTTTAACCACATTAATTAGTAAGCATACAAAACAAACAACAACTACATAACGTCATCGCAACTTTTTGTTTCGTTTGCTTTATTACAAATCTGCAAATTCCAGTCTTCATGCTAAAAGCTAACCTAGCCTCCTGGCTCCAATTTCATACTTGGACTTGAGAGTGGTTTCAGTCTTCTCATAATACATGGAAAGGTCAAACTATTCCTTCAAGCCTTGTTAAGAGGGAAAACATTTTTCTATAATCCCTTAAATCCCACACTCTTCAACACAATCAGAATGTTAATTTAATTTATTTTACTAAACAACAGCATAGCAAGAAACCAATGTGTCAATTATACCTCCAGATTTAACGAATTTAAAACTACTTTCAGATGATACACTCTGCCAAGTGCTGTAAGTGGTTAGTTTTGCCTCAGAACAGGCCTTCTCCCCTGTGCTTCATGAGGTCATTGTATCTGAGTTACAGTCCCACTCCAGGTCATGGGCCGGTCCAGTTCACGCTGAGGCCCTCATGTGACTGTTGCTGTTGTTCTGGGATCCAGCCGTGCTGGTCTTCGACTGCTCAAATGTTGACAACTCCAGACAAAAATCTGGAAAGCAAAACATGGGGAGTGGGAGGGAGGGAGGGAGAGATTACAGAGGACTCTACATGGAGGGAACAGAGAGAGAGAGAGCCATCAGTGTCTAAATCTTGTCCGGTGGTGGTTGCCATGCCAAGAGCTAAATAAGCGTTTTATCAGTTTCTGGGGTTCAGTTTTAGTCTGGTGTTGTGAGTTTCTGCCTCATAAATCAGTGCATGAGTCGCCTGTGAAGAGGATTATGGCACATGGAGCATCTCCTGGCTAACAGGCCCAGTCTTCTAAGTAGACACAGTATAAAAGCCGTGGCTCTGAGAATGGTTTCAATGTAAACTCTGATGTTAACCAAATGTGAGTCAAAAGGCAAAAAAGTGATGACAAAAGACAATATTTGGCCTCTGGAGATATTAGGCTGCAGGCTTTTCTTTGGAGCAGACTTTCTTCATTTTGGCTGTACAGTGCCTGAAGTTTACCTCCTCACCTCACATGTATTTTGAAATGGTGCTGCTGGACACCGGTGCCTCTCCTCTAACCACTATGGGGTGAGAACAGGCGTCGACTGACTGCCTCCAAGTGCAGTGATAATACCTGCAATAACCGCAGAGACATAAAACTGACAGAGGACGGGTGCTACACTGTATTCATCTCTCCTGACATGTGTAACCGCGCATGCAATTCTTGCCTCTTTTATGATGTAGCGCTATAATTGTAGACACTTAGCCCCACCGCATTGCTTTTGTCTAAGGCTTCCTGGCTGCGGACGCTCCTCAGCTGAAACAATAAAGGGATCAATGCCTCGCTTTTCTTCTCCTCTCGCCTCATGCCAATATTTGCACTGACCTGTTTTACTTTACCCTTCCCTCTCTCCGTCCTCCTCTTCCCTCTGTTCTATGACTCCTCCGTGTGCTCGGTTTCCAGACATGTGAGGAATCTAATTCTGCTTCTTATTAGGCATGACCGCAGCAACCCCGCGCTGTGATGGAGTCAGCATGTCCCTTCCCACAACAGGAAACACCATCACCTACAATTAGCCAACCAATACAGATTCTCTGGCTCCGATCACAAACCTTCAGCCTCATAGATCGAATTTTGTTAAACATGGCAGCGGCTTTGCAGATGGGCCCATGGAGACGTAACAAAAAACATGGGTATTGGCCGATGCTATGTAGAGTCTGGGTTTATCCACATACAACACTTTGTACCCCAGGGGCCAGGCGGATCCGACATTGAGACCCAGCCAACGGGACTTCCAAAGCGGAGAACATTATTGCTCACATTCAGCCTATCAAGACAGCTTCTTGGTTCCTCGTCAGGTACTTCCAGTCCGTCAGATTGTGTAATGAAACTCCTGGCACCAAAACAGAAGCTTTTGAAATGGAACTGAAAATATCAGAGTGCTCCAGCGCTGCAGGGAGTTGGGCTTTTATGGGAAAGCCAACCGCTTCTCTGCCCTTAAAATGTGACAAATTCGCACCGACGGCATCCTGAAAGCATTCAGAATTCAGTCACTGTGATCCATCTTCTTTGTTTCTTCGCCCTCTCTTTGGGATTAGTGGTTGCAATTTATTTTGTTTGTTGCATCCACATTTTTCTCAATTTGTATCATCTCTTCAGTCAGTGATATTTCCCAGAATACTTTAAAACCAGCCCTAGAGAAAGTGGTACTATTGAGTCTGTGAGCACTTATATTGTGCTCTAGTCTGCTGAGGCGCCTGTCTGTAGGAAAAATGATGTGCTGTCCTATTCAAGCTGCATGGCTGAACATTAGTGGAAGATGGTGACTCTGGTGAGGTCTTGTTTTTTGAGGTGGTGACACAAAAACATGAAAATATGAAACCACCATATCTCTAGAGAGCTCTGCAGTCCACTGCCTCCAAACATGGAAGCCTTTCCTTATGCTTCCGCACGTTTGGGCCCACAGAACATGGAGTCCTGGTCCAGCTGGGTGAGAGCATGCGTGCCTGAGAATTCCGGCTGACTTCCCGTTGGCTCCCAACACACATGAAAAGGATCAAATAAATTAATTATTCTGCTCTGCCAGACTTTTCCAAATGTTACTGGTCAGAATGGATCAAATTTTGATAGTAAAAAGTGACATTTCATGGGGGGCTGTGAGGCTCAGAATAATGAATTTACCATTTTATAGCCCTTAGTCCAGTGAGTGTCTGGGAAAAGGACTTTTGGGCCAGTATGTATCAAGTTGCCATACCTTATCCGGCCACTGCGCCAAGATTGCTTCACAGTCCATATCGATGTTGTGTTTATGACTTGTTCCTCCACCCAAAGTGGCCAAAAATAAATAAATTAAATTAAATTTTATTAAAGTAATTAAGAATACTGCTTTAAAATATTCACCTGCGACAGTGAGCTCCTTTTTAATAAAATAATAAAGTAATAACATGACAATGTGTTTCTTTTATTTATAAATGCTAGTAAACCATTCACTCAAGGGGTTTTCACTTCATGATGAGCCATAATGTCTACAGTTATACACCTTAAAGGTGCAATATGTACAAATGTGAATTTAAAACATTTTAAGATAACTACAATCATCAACAGAAACAATAAGTGTCCACATGTCAAAGAAGTCTGTGTATTGTGTTGCAGAGATATTAACTGAAGTCACTGAAGTGTGCTAACCAGCTAGCCCCAGGCCTCTGGAAGTGGACGCAGACTGATATATTGTCCCTGATATATTGTATTTGTTTGCAGTATCAATTCAACAGTTTGCCAGGCTTTTAAAACAAGCTAACATGTCTCTAGTTGTAATATATATATAAGCAGGATTTAGTAAAAGGATTGTTGTCGAGATTCCCTGCAGCCGTTTGAGGGTTATTTCTGCTTGAATGAATGAACTAGCTGAAAAGAATAAATATCAGCAAATGCATTTTGTTTTTCCTTTATATTTATTAAAAACTGATAAACATATCTTCAGTAAATGATTTGTTAACCATTAATATACTGTGCCTAGGTGGGGTAGGGCTATGGGGTTAGGAGGGTTAGATATGTCCGTGTGTGTGTGTGTGTGTGTGTGTGTGTGTGTGTGTGTGTGTGTGTTCTTCAGGTTTTTATCATACAAGAATCACTGTGATAAGTCAGTTCCACACATGCAGCTGTATACTGTATGGTATCAATGGTGTGCATATATGCTCCATATGCACATGATTGCACTCAGACACACATATGCAACCAGACTCCTACACAGTTCACATATGGTACATCACACCACTGTTCAAGTGGATACCTGTCAGTCTTGGCTCAGGAACAAGTATTTGATATCATCATTGGCAATCAAAACATATATATTTTAGGGTTTGACAGGAACATTGAACAGATCTACTGCGTCCACTTATTAATCTGATAAGTATGTATATAACGTATTCCAGGGTGTATGATGTGCGGAGATTTCTGGAGTTTCAGGAGAAATTCCAGAAAAATCCAGCAGTCAGCATCAAATGCTGCACATCATTTGATTCAGGAGAACCTTAAGTTTCAGTCTGGCTCATTTAAAGTCCCAACTTTTGTCTACATCTGACCAAGTTAAGGACATGTATTATTATATTTCAGTGATGTAATCCTATATTTAATTTACTGACTATGCAGATCCAAAAAATGTTATTAAATCATAACAGAGGACACTGAAGCAAAAGGAACTTATTTCCCCTTTTATCCATTAAAAACAAACAACAAAAGTAGCTCAGTGGTAGAGACAACGTGGGGTTTTGTTGATGAATCAGTGCTGCAGAAGGTGATGCCATAATCACGTCACTCTGGAGCCCCTGAATGCCCGAACAAGACGTGTGTGACACCACTGAAAAGCTCAGAAACTCCACTTTACATGACTTTTAAAGCACATGGATAGGATCGGCAGCTGAAAAGTAATTAGACATTTAAGAACAATAGCTATTTTTAGCCCGCGGTGGCTGTCTAGGTCTTTGACGGTTAAGGGAAAATATGGGCATGATGGCATGTAGAAGTGAAAAAAGACAGATGTAGACAGTTTTGGGGATTGTGCAAACATAACAGATTAGTGAAAAACTCCCTCACACATTATGATGTTGGACCTACATTCCCAGTTACCTCAGATCACATTATTTATATGCTCTTCAACAAATGGCGCGTGTAGTGGCTACAACTCTCCGTAGACCTTTGTGTTAACTATCATTATTTTAATAATGACATGACTTCTTACAGTAGCAACAGTAAAACTAAACACGTTGCAGGATGAATAATGTCCTTTCTTTCGCAGCGTAATCACGGATTAGCTGACATGATTGAATACATGTGGGCCTGTATACACAGCAACTTGAATGCTAACTCACAAAAGTCACTCCCTAAGATTGGGGAGAACAACCGCGTCCATAGACTTCCATGTGGCCACTGCCAGAAAGCAAGATGGATGAGGAAGGTTAATCTGGCCGGAGGTCCTCGACTGATGCAGCTCGACTGGGACGCCGGAGGAAAAGCTTTAATACACTTGGTTTTGGTTCATCACGAAACATAATGTCTTCCAAAACATAACTTCAGGCACAAAACTTGCATTTTTCCAGCTCAGAAAATATAAATCTTCGTGAACGCAGCACCTGATGCTGTTTGACTTAGAATGAGTCAGTTGCAGCTTGCATGGAAGTCCCTCAGTGACCCTGTAACTCAAACCTGTTTTCATGGTGAGGGATTAGACTTCTCTGAGAGATAAGGATAGTGGTGTCAATTGTTAAAGGAAGGGAGCACTCAGGGGGTTAAAAAGGCCATACTTACACTTGAGCTTAAACCCCGAGGTGCTGAAGTGCAGCTGTCTGTCTGCATTTTAAAAGCAGAAGGAAGAAAACTGGGAGAATGAGACTCTTTTCCATCACACAGTAAATACACGGGGTTAGCTATGCGGCATGTAGAGACAAGGCAGAGAGTCAAACTGTGTGGAGCCACATTGATCATGCAGAGGTCATATTGTCTGCACAAAAACTCACATTTTCTTTTCTAATTGTTCTGGTTTGATGTCTTTATACATATTTAGCTTCCATATGCCATATGCCATATGCATTGTTGTCGTGAAAGATCACTGCGTTTACTGTCAGAAGGTGTGACATGAAAGTTCTCTGCGTTAATTTGCCGTGCAGGCGATAACAAATTCAGTCCAAAGTGAAATTAGTTGATAAGTCATCTTTTTTTATTCCGTTTCTGTTTTATTTCTCACATTATAAATGAAGACACAGAGCCACATTTGCCAAAACTGAAAACTGTGGTGGACATACGACATTTTCAACATTTTCAGCTTTAGAGTTTGTGTGTTTTAGTGACTATACTTATCCCATAACGGCAAAGAGTCATAGTTGGCAACATGTGAAACACGTACTCGATAAGTTCTCTTTTCAAAGAAGAGAAACAGGCAGCAACATCAAATGTTTCGTAAGAAGAGAAATTATTTGCTATTAGACAAATAGCTGGCACGCAACAGTGAGAGAGAGCAGACGTGCTCCGGGAGAGATGTGGCAATGGAGGAGCAAGTGGCCGTCCAGGAAAAATATAAAGGGTGTAGAGCCTGACCGACTCTGGAGCTTTGGGGCAAATACCCTTAATGGGAAGTTTGATATTGATATATTTGCCAATCATACTTTGGAAAAAATGAAAGTCACCTGTGGGAATAGTACTGCAGTAAACGTCTTAAAGTTTGTGATATTAAACGTACATGAGTATCAAAAGTAATTTTCTTGAAACAAATGTACTTGAGTATCAAAGTACAAGTTAAAGTATATTATACATATATTTACGTGTGTATGTACTTTATACTATGACTGATATCAGATCCAATATACAGCATTTTCCTTTATCGGAGTTGTTTTTTAAAATACATTAATCTAATAGTGCGCTGCTTTGGCTCTGATGCAACATGCAATCTGCAAAGTAACTAGTTACTAAAGTTATCAAATAAATGTAGTGGAGTAAAAAGCACAATATTTGCCTGCAAACTGTAGTGGAGTTAAAGTATAAAGTAGCAGAAAATAGAAAAAGTACAAGTACCTCAAAAGTGAACTTAAGTACAGTACTTGAGTACTTGTACTTAATTACATTTCATCACACAAGTGTGTTTTCTTTATCATCTTCTATAAAATAAAAAAAAGAAGAAGAAATTGAAATTGGCACATATTGGACACCAAATATGGTGGAAACAAGACATTTGAAATTAAAGCGTGATGACACAAGGCAAAGTATTGTATACTTGTATATGTATGTAAAGCATAGTGGTGTGCAGATGTGTGTAAGCATTGGATTTTTTTTCTTCTTATTGTTCTGATAAAGTTATTCTGGCTTGATCAGGTACTCACTGTCATTCAGTGGTTCCAGTAGTACAGATGACGTAGTCAGATATGTAGCTACTTGCACCGTGTGGCTCAATGTCAATCCATCCACACTTTTGTCAGGACTGAAATATCTCAACAACGATTAAGACAGACAGATAGATAGAAAGATATTTGTGGTCACCAGAGGATGAAACATATTGAATATCAATGGGATCACCTGACCTTTGCTGAAAATGTTGATTTTGTGTGAAATGTCTTAGCAGTCAATAAATTTGGTACAGACTTTCATGTTACCCACAGAATAACCTATTACAACAATCCTCTGACCAGAAATTATAACTGCAAGCTAATGACAAAGTGTGTTTGTGCAAATTAATTAGCACAAAATGATATCTGCTGAAGCTGTTTGCATTGTAATCTTGAGCATGTTAGCATTGAGCTCAAAGCTCCACTGTGCCTGAGTGCAGCCTCACAGAGCCCCTAGAATGACTGAGGAGTTTTAAGTCTTACAGTTATATCCCATACTTAGATTATATAGAATAAGACCTGAATGATTAATGCTGGGAAATCGATAGGATGAAATAAAACAGAAGGAGTATTAATGGGAATAGAGCAAATGGAGCTTGACTACATCACTTGAAAAACTGCAGTGGTCAGCAGCAGCAAGAGCTTTTAAATCTGGTGTCGGTGGCGTCATTCCCACTCTGGCACACTACTGTAGTAGTGATGTGTTTTATGTCAACCAGCAATGATTGGTTTACCAGAACTGATGAGGGGAGCAACTGTAGCAATGGCGTAATCAGCAACTACAGTAGGAGTACAGTGGAGCCTCGGGCGGAGAAAGCAACAACAGTTTTTGATGCTCCAGATGAAGACGATTTGAAGTCGTGGGGGCGAGCAGATGGGGACAACCTCACTGTAGCATACAGTACATCAGAAGCATGTGTTGACTTCTCTCACTGCAGGTAAAGTGGAGAATTAAATCTTAGCTGCGAATTTCACACACTTTTTTTTTTTTTTTTAACCGTGCTTTCCCAGAAGCTGAGTGATGAGGTGATGGTAAGAGTGTGACCCATTAGCAGCTCTGAGCTCTAAAGGCCTCACCATTAAGAATCCAGCTAAAGGACTGATGACTGTTCCACTGACAGACTCATCCGACTTGGCGGTGCTGCAGCCAGGCCAAAGTTTGGACCAAATAGCCAAACCCTTAGCAACAAACCTGGGAGTCATCCCCTACCAGATAAATCATTGTAATTCAAAGCCAGTTGCTCAATAGACCTCATTTATAATTTATTTCTCAAGATGCAAAAATGACGGAGTGTCCAGGGACTGTTTTTTTATGAGCAGAATCCTGAAGTCCCTGGCTAAATGATTCCTAAATTTGTTTTACTTATCTGATTTGGACTAAATAAACTCAGAGGAGGTCTAGTAAGAATCAAAATCTCATTTGAATTGTGTTGAACTGCGAGTAAGTAAAAGCAGCGACCTGGTCTCTCTTCAGCAGGAACTGTTCTATTAAACACCATGCAGCTGTAACAGATATATTACCCAGAACTACAACAGCATCTAGGAAGCTCAGTGTTCTGAGTGAAGGTGAAATCATACAAAAATGTCCAGGTGTAGACCACGCTGTCCTCATGTGTCTACAGAGTTTTGTTCCTCAGCCATCACAGAAACATGGAAACCCCTCTGGGCACAACGCCAGGAAACAGGAAGACAGTTTCCCAGGATTTCTCATGCTCTCCAAACTGTCTGTCTGTGTGTTTAGTCTGAGCGATGTGCGGAGCGTGAAGTAGGAATCACTTATGACTCACTGGTGAAGTTTAGCAGTTAGCTACATTTGCTTTGTTACCATTTACCCACTCTGAGGATGTGACTCAGCAGAAGTTGGTTCTTAATGGTGACTGGTGGTGAGCACAAAGACATGCCGTACCCTGAACAGACTGAGAAGGGGGATGAAAGACGAAGGAAAGAAATAAAGCCATTTCTAAACATATTTCTGTCTAAACATTCCTGACAGTAAATCCCTCAACTACTGCTTCATCAGACACAACGCTGTGAATGTATTGGACAAAACTCATTTAATGTTGAACAGTGGCCACAAACACTAACAGGGACATTCAGATATTGTTATTGGGTTGTATGAGGTACTCATCCCCTGCAGTAGAGGATCGTCAGCCCTCCCTCTGTGTAGAAAGGCAGTGCGTAGTGCCGGCAGGAAGCAGGGTATTGTACTGCTGTAAACCGGACCAGCAGCAAGACGTATTTTAGCCACCTAAAATAAACCGGACAACTTTTGCATTCATAGGCACAACGTGTGTATGGCTAATACGGTTTGCAGTAGGTAAAGCTGCTGTTGTGTGTAGGAATACGGAAGTTGGTACGGAAGTCGGTTGAGGGAATGTAGCGCAATGTAAAGCACCAAAAATGTTCAAAGCTGTCGAACACTCATTGGATATATTTTTTTTTAGGTAGGACTTGATTAATGCTCTGCTTCCCGCTGGCACCACACAGGGGGAGGGCTGACAGTCATCTACTGTAGCTACCACACTGACTCGGGGTAGGTACCTCATACAACCCCACATCGAAAGACCTAAACTATCACTTTAATACTATTTGTTGTCAACCACTGAACTTCCCTTGATAGGAAATCCGACTTAAAACTTTTTCCTTATTTTGTCTTTGTTTACTATTCATTAAGAGTTTTACTGTTATCTAGAAAATGACAGGGAAGGTTGATGGAAACATACAGAAAATGAGTAAACTCAAGGATCTGATAATATACTGCAATTAAAATAACTTATGAAGTTCATTTCTAGATCTGTGCAGAGACTATGTAATGGCTTTTGAACTGAACAT
Organism: Pagrus pagrus; assembly: GCF_965226575.1. Lineage (NCBI taxonomy): Eukaryota > Metazoa > Chordata > Actinopteri > Spariformes > Sparidae > Pagrus > Pagrus pagrus. The sequence goes on along the minus strand of NC_140191.1, from coordinate 25,971,143 downwards.
CACAGATCTATCAAAGGGTGGAATTTTTCAGTATCAAAAGCCAAAGTATTACATATGGCTTGTAGGCTCCCAAAACTGAACAAACAACCATAAAAAGACCGTAGTAAGACAAAAAGCCAAGACCTAAGCTGTGCATGAATTACAGTGTTTCTCACATGGAGGAGCTTTTTGGAAGTGATGCATTCACTGCGTGCCGGCTGAAACATGTATAAAATTAGAAAGGCCATAGAGTTCAGTATCCTTTCAGCTCTATATGGATCCAGTAAAACCACTTTCATATGACCAGAAAACTGGCACAGCAAACCCCAAACCTCCTTTTAAAAGACAGAGTGACTCCAGAGAGCTGTAGTATTCGAGCAAACTTTCTCACTTTAACTGTGTTGTTGACCCGATTAGCTTTTCCATGATTGTGAATAAAAGGCTGATCATTTTTTGTAAGAGAGACAGTGAAGACGTGAATCTTCTTCAGCTTTTTCAAGCTACACATCCTCATACCTAAATGACGAGAGGTCCATTGTCAGTGTCTTCCAAAGCATCATTACACACAACAACAACACCCGGACCTCCATTGTATGTTTGCAGTTTAGTTAGATTTCAACAAGAAATCTACTTAGTTAGGTTCAGCTAAACATTGTGGTTTAGGTTAAAATCACTATGCTACTTCCTTAACTTCCAATACAAATGTACTTACATTACCTAAGTATCTTATATTACCTTCATGTACCTATTTTGTAATTTTGTGGTAAAAAGACTGACCTTTCTGTTTAATAATTAAAAACAGTAACACTTTATATTAAGGTCCTTAAGGGTGACTGAATAGGATATAAGGCACTTGTAAGTATTAGTTTACAAGTGCATATTAAAGGATTGATTAACCTTAATAAGGTATTCTTCGTGTTTTAGATCTGGTAGCTGCAGAAAGGCACAGAGAACTGCTAATAAATGCATAATAAAATATGTAGGGGAGACCGGGGGCTAGTTGAAATCTTTACGGAGGAAACATCTATGTTCTACAATCATCAAATGTTTTTGCAATCAATGTCAGAGTCAAAATATTGATTGAAACCAATTGTGACAGCATATGGGAGCAATTCTAACGACACACATAATGCCTTCATATAAATACCAAGGACCACAATAAACTCCCAACAATATAGATACATTTAGTACAATCTAATATCCATTAACACATCAATTCCAGTTTAAGCTTAAAGTTTAAAGTCTTGGCAGAAAACTTTGACAAGTATGAGGCTGTTTGGCAGGCAGAGACGGACCATCACAGACCATGTGCATAACAGCTTTATGGTTCTGTATTGTTTCTGATTAATGCGATCTGAGATGTCACACTTGCCCCTTTGTTTAAAAGGTGTAAAAATTAAATGGTTCAAAACAGGTTTTGAATCTGAGTTTCAGTACTACAGAGTTTCAATTCGAGGCCACTATTACAAGCCAATAAATAAAAGTTTGAATAATATGTTGATTTTCAGCCCATATGGCAGCATTTAAAAACAAGACAACTTCTGATTATTATTTGAACTTCTGAATAGACAATGAAGATTTTGGCTTAAGTGAGAAAAATTTGCTCTTGGTGGAAATTGAACCCCGTACTGTACATTGAGAGGCAAAAGACTTCATCACTGGACTATGACTCAAGATACATGATAGAAAAACATACATAGGCATTTAAACAAAACACAAAACCCTTTTTTCTGGAATTGTTGGATAAAAAACATCATTATCATCTTTTTTGTTGCCATTACAAATGGTCAGTTGTAACAAAACATTACAATTGACAAAGATAGCAAATGTTAGACAACAGAATGGTCATCAAAACTAGACACATTCAAATTCATAGGCAGTAAAGCTTTACATAGTATAAGAAAAAATACTGTAGATGATGGCTCATCATGGCTTTGTGTCGTTTCTGCTTCATGCAACTTGCGATGTTGCCCCTTGTTACAACTGCCCCTGGTCTCCCCTACTAATCTGGCGAAAACTCAAATGCAGTAATGCTACACTACCAGAAAAAAGAAGAAGATGAATCACCATGTAAAAGGAGCGCCCACCCGTGAAAACCCTTGATGATAATTGTTCCATCCATTTGTCTCAAATTATGACAGAAATCATCACAACCTGGTGAAAATCATCCTCATATTTTATGTTGATGTTTTTGTCAACTCATGATCATTTATTGGTTAAAAATGTACTCTTTTTTTTCAAACCCGTTTGATTCTCTCAAATTTACCTTGTCTCCAAGTTTAAAACAAGGCTGTTTTCACTAGATGGGAATGTTATGTAACAAGGAGGAGGGAGGAAGTCTTACAAATCATGACAACACATAGCAAACACCACAAAACCCTTACTGACAGGGAGGAACGGTGGCCACAGGTGGACCCTCTCTCTACCTCTCAGTGCAACCTGCGGACTCAGAAATGGCCATCAAGTTGAATTAGCACCTGCGAAAGTCTTAGACGTCACAAGTTTACCCAAGTCGACAGCTTGGTATCTGCTGCAGGGATACTGTATTGCATTTTAAAGTGTTTCTGTTGTTTTGTTTACCCCCTCAAGATCAGCAGAAAAAAAGAGCTGTCTCCTTCAGTAACTTGACAGCTGATGCATTTTTGCAATCTCTCCGGTGATGTCACCTGGAGGAACTAAACAGCAACGAGAGAGTGGGAGATGTGATCTACAGTGTGACAGTAGTGAATATCAACAAAATAAAGTTAGAAAAACCCCCACCGGCTTCCTCCACCACCCAGTCAGTCATCAATAATGCAACGCAACAGAGAGTTTCAGCGGCGGCGTACGAATTCTCTCTCCTAACAATCAGCATATAAACAAAGCCCTGTTGGTAATTGGATGTTTATGGCTGTGTGTCTAGCACTTCAGCTCAGAGTGTGAAATATGAAAGTGTGTGTGCGTAGGTAGCTTTGCGCGTTTCTATTTCTGTCCGCTCGTATTCAGGCGTCACTGTAACACCCATACAAGGCTGGTGGCGGTGTGTGTGCTTCACTCGCCCGGCATGTCGGCGCGGCCTGGCACACATGCAGCAGCGTTTTCCAGACTCATTGGCTGCGTCGCCAGAAGAGACACTTCACACAGCAGTAAACACATCTAGACCCAAGGTCGGCCGCTTGACGTCAGCCTCTGCTACGCTCCTCCGCTGCTTGGAAACAGACGTACACACACGGTCATGCATAGAAATCACTTGAGCGTATAGTATGTGTACATACATACGGGGAAAGATGCTCTCTAATCCCCTCTTCCTCCCTGTGGCTTTCTATTTCTCACACATAAACACATTAACTCCTTGACCTCATGATGAATGACATTGTCCTGTTTGTTGTCAATGGTTGACGTGAGAGAGCAGGTTGCCATAGAAATCAATAGACAGCTTTCATAGATTAAGTAGAGTAACGGGCCTGAAAGCAAACTGCAGTCATAAAAGGAACTGACTCCAGTGATAGATAATGGCTTTTGCTCTGGAGTGGATTGAAGGATATGAGGGGAATGCCACATCAAGTTTAAGATTTATTGCAGGTTCCATATTTAATTATTCCTTGAGTCCAGATGTTGATGCTTCCACTGGGCTGGCCTTTGTGCTTTTCCTCCACTCCAAGTTATGTTATTAAGATTTCCATTATACCATATTTGACACCATTTATGTTTGACTGTCATTTATTTGGCTACAGACATTCAATGTGCATTCTCCAATTGTGTCTGTTCCCCATGTGGGATTCATATTGCTTGCCCTTGCAGGGATTCAAGACTCGGATGAAATGATGCATACGTGTACTAGATGTGATACAGAATACAGAAGCAAATGGAGAGTCTGGACAGGCATAATGGAGACAGGCAGTCAGTTACTTTTCACTAGCTTTTCTACATGTATTTTATTGAAAAAGAACACAGACGTCGGCGTAAAATCATTGACTATTAAAATTGTGTGGGTGGCAACTCCTGGCTATTCAAAAACAGGAACAGAGGTAGAGCGTGGGTGGAGCTGCAGCGAGCCCAGTAAGTTAAACAAGCCAAGCTAGCTAAGGCTAACAAGCTATCCGTGTTCACACATAAAGGGAAGTTGAATTTCACCTCACATTACTTGCATGAATTTGATAAGCTATAGAAACCTAAACCAGGCTGTAAACGTGTTTATTTCTGCTGTAAAGCTGGCCATTTTGTCGTGGGGCCTTACTCGCTTTTGGAGCCAGCATCAAGTGGACATTTGAGGAACTGCAGTTTTTGGTACTTATATGTTTGCTTCAGTTTTCAGCCCTGGTTGCTGCTTGTGAAAAAAATGTGCAAGAAACAAACTAGATTTGTGACAAGCCACCACCAAAATGTGACATTATACCCTTCATCCTTACACAACTTCCAGTTAATCTAAATTTGAAACCCAGATGAAGGATACCTTCAAAGTTGCTTTCTGATTTCTTTATTACTTATTTCTCTATCACATAATTTTCCTCCAGATTCTTTAATGTGTGAAACTTCCACCAACTCTGTTCAGAATCCGTGTTTTGAGATACTAAAAAGTTAATGTTGCTGTGGCAAAAAGACTTGAAACATTTTTTCTTCTGCTGCACAGAGTTGCCACTGCTGCCTCTAGTGGTTGATACGTGCCATTTCAAACAAAACTCTGGGGGTTTCCAAATTGAACAGGTCTGATTTCTTCAGGATTATGATTTTGAGGTATGAAAAACTAAACCTCGAGTTAAAGGTGGCTTTAAACTGTTTATGCTGGAGAGCTGAGGCCGTGGATTCACGGCAGTTACAATGGATTGACCCAGTTTCAAGGTGAAAATAGAGCATGACAACATCCATAGAAGCTTCTCAAACCTCTTCATACACTTCTCTGTCGTCCATCCATATGCTCATTCACAGCTTCAGCTTCAATCCTCATGCATTACAACCCTTGTGTTTAGTAAAACTTATCCAGTGAAACAAAAATAAGAATGAAGATTACAGATAGAGTGAAGAAACCTCATTGTGTGGTGACACAATGAAAGTCTTTGAAATATTTACAAAAAATAGTGGCTGAGTTCAAATCACCATGTTCATATCTTTCATCACTGCATTGCAAATACACCATTTTCTCTACAATCTGCTGGTGTCACCTGCAAACCATTTCATATTTCGTATCTCCCCATGGAACAGTATGTAATTTGGGCAAAAATATTTGGGTCTGAGCTTTGTGTGTTGACAGGATGAATCTGGCAAAAAAAAAAGCACAAATCCTTACCTGTACACACAAAAAATAGTTTAATAACAGTATGGTAGTAGAAGTAGTATAAAATATATGAAGTGGCTATTATAAATGTTTGTATACGCACGCTCTAGGCATTCACAGATTTATATCCAGAGAATCGCAGCCATTATACTGCCATCACTGAAGCTATTATGCAGCGAGCTGTTGCCCTAAGCCAATTGTTTCATCGTGCACAAACACATCATGTCCAGTAAGAGTCTAGTTGAAGAAGAGAATCTCAGAGCTGACTGGAAACAGTCTTTATACAGTTACAGTAATAATGAACACTGGTGAAAGCTGTAATTGTTTCCTATCATCTGACTTTCCCCTCCTCTCCATCATCTGCTCACCAAGTCGGACAGCGAACAGTTTTTTCTACATACACACACCCTCATAATCAGAACATTTACATTTACATGAATGTGTTTCAGAGACTGTTGGAGTGAGACCAAACTACTTAGTGATATTTACTCGGTAAATAAACACAGGATTAAAGTCTGCAGGCCTGCTGAGCATCTTAATCATTTTCAGACTTGCTGAAGAATCATTGAGTGATTTCTCTTGAATAATGACAGAATGTCTTTTTCTGAGGCCTGTTGTTTGTTGATTCTTACCAATTAGCTGATATGAGGTGGAAAAAATGCAAAGTGGCAAAAAATAGCATTTGTAGTGGTGAAGAACATCATTCGAAATCCAGAGCAGTAATTGCTGGAGACAGTTCAAAGTCATTGTGCTTGCTGACAAACTTGCCCTTGTTTCTTTACAGGCTCTCCAAGAGACATGGGAACCAGATGAGTGGCTGCGCTGCTGCCATTTAATCCCAGAATTCATCTGTGTGGCATCCATGCCCGGTGATTCATCCCTGCTCACTCACTATATTTAAACACAGATGAGGATGTGCCCACAAATCACAGGCTTTGAGCTCATGTTATAGAGATTGTGGAGAGCTTTCTTTAGCAAGGATTGATCTGTGTTACAGTATCAGACATGCTCATCACTTCTCCTCTAATCAGTGTTGCGCTCACAATCAACTGTGCTTATGAAATGCAAGCCTTTGTTGAGCAGAAACCATGATCCCCACGGCTCATTGGTGTTACTTTTATGTCTTCGCTGAGAGTATTGATGGAATCTGGCAGCGTCCAACCCACCAAGACACAAACATTTGTTCCATCTGGCTTTACCAAATAAAACAGTTATAAACAAGACCCCAGCTCTCCTACCATTCCAGCATCCCAAAGCAAAACAAGATGCTGAAGCTGCAGAAACACTTCCCAGATGTTAAGAGACTGGCTATATGGTATGATCTCTCTGCTGCTGCTCATGCTGAGGACAAGGAGCATACAAATCTGAACGTAATCCTCATTGGCTTCTGATGACTGTGTTTTGAATGTCTCATGTAGGAAACAAAATAGTTACATACTTATCATGGCATTTGTTGGGCGCATGACACATGCTAAATGACTTAGCCATTACAAATAATTTCCATGTGAATACGATTTTCACTTCAGCAACACATTCATATTCCAATATTTGTGTTTATGCACAGTTGGGGGTCAATAGTGCGTGCATTATTTTGCAGCCTTCTCTGAGTTTTCAGATCTGGAAAAACAAAACTTGTATGATACACTAACAGATGGAAGTTGTTATTCTGTCCCATAAAAAAGACAGCTTCCAGGAACCTAACAGGAGCAGTGGGAGTCACACTGGTTTTCAGTCTCGATCGCTGCAAGTAGGCCTACCTTTCATCATTACTGTCACGAGGAGAAAATGACAGGATGTACCCGCACCGCACATCATGCAACACTGTACCAGGTAGGGAATGTTCAGACTGTCGTTCCCTCACGGCCATTTGCTCATGCTCAACAGGGACGTCACAAGCTATCTGCGAAGCCTTGAGGGGCTTCTACCAAACTGGCTTCACTGCTGTGTGCTGGCTGCGCGGGAAGGAGTCAAATCCTGTGAGACAAATTAATATTCCGGCGCTCAGGGTTGTGAGGACAGCTGCTGAAAAGCCGCTTTGACTGTCGGGCCTGCCAAAGAAAACAAAACAACATGACGCGGTGTCCCATATGCAAGAAGAGGGGGAGAGGGTGGTCAGATGTGGCTTTTAAGAGCTTTTATGAATTATGATCGCAGCTGACCATCAGCTAATATTCTTCCAATGTCATGGTGAATAAAAACAGCCACATTCATGTCTGGCTGATATTTTGTACCCCACAAACCTATTAGATAAGCCTAAGTACTCCCTTAAGTGGATTTTAATTTTTTTCTTATGTTATGTTGCATCAACCATATAGGGCCAGCTTATTATGACCCATATAATCTCTCTGAGGCGGCGACCGCCAGTGGCTCAAGTCATTATTATGACAGCAAAGGAAGGAGGAAGTGAGGCGAACTAGTTTAAAAAGTGAAAATATCCTCTAAGCGGGGTGGTCAGGACACCACTGTTTGTGTCCAGTATGAAACCAGAAGTCAATGTTTTAAGTCATTTTAACCTGTTAACGTAGATAAGTTATGTACGCTGTTAAGTTAGGTATGTTTGGAACTGAAGAGTTGCACTTTATTCTCGACACTTTTGATGCGTGTTGCATGACGGAGGTGGTGAATTTTCAAGTCATTTCCATTGAGATGAGATTAACATTGCATAAATAAGCATAGCACAAATTGAAAATTTTGTGCAGCTCTTTAATTTATGTTGACGGACTTGAGCTACTGTCCACTGAAAATAGTTGGACACTGCATGCTGCTATTGACAGCTTTTGTTAGCTAAAGGTAATGCATACGAAGTTTAAAAGTATAATATGCACTGTAAGAATTCTGCATTCAAATTTTCTAAATACGACTACGCCCTTGTCATATATTTTGTTGAGTTGTGTCTCAAATGTTTCCAACAATGTTTGAACACAGAAAAACACGTCTCAATGAAAACCAGCCCCTAAAGTGACTACCCAATCACATTGGGTAACAACATGAGGATGTCTGGGACATCACAAAATTCTCCAGATGCCTGACATGAAGGAAAATGACTTGTGTCAGTGTCGAATGACACGTTTCTGTTGAAAATGTATCATCTCTGTCGAGCGACACTCAAATGTGTCAAGTGCCCTGTCATTAATGATCGAGCTCAGCAGGAACTTGTGAGCTTGCCCAGAGAGATGATAGACATCTGTCAGCAATTTTTGCAAGATGTATATTTTATTTACAGTCTCAGTCTACTTTTACTTCCTGCTGACCCATCTTCCACAGTTCTGGTCTTGTATTCATCACCATGTGGTGCTTTAAGCTCATCCCACTGTCCACACCCACTGCTCAGTTCTGACTTGGTTGTCCTTCATAGCCCTGCAGTTAAATTTGATACATTTGATCTGGCATTTACGCAGGTGTCAGAGTGCATGAGTTAGAAGAGAAATGGTACTGATCTGATGGAAGTTCCCTGGGGCCCAGCCATGTAAAATCTGCAAAGAGTGCCATGTGTCATACATCTTCTGTGACAGGCCTCCTTCGCTGTGTCCATATTGTGTTAAGTACATTCACCTCATATGCTCTCAGCGTCGCTTCGCTTTATTCTTTTTTTCTCCTTTGCTCTTTTCTTCTCTGAGGCGGCGCAGCCCCCACCTCACCCTCTGCTCTTTCCTCTCTCTCCTCAATATTTTCATTTGTCTATTTGATAAACGCATCTGCACCTGCCTTCACAGTTGTGAGATCCCTTGCGATGCTTTTGAGGCTGTCTTGTGTGGCAGTTACCATCTGATGGACAGGTCCATCCCTTCTGTCTGTAGTACTTGGACAGTAGAGTGGTTGAGTCAACTACTCTCAGGAATACCTGTTTCATATCTCAGAAGCCCTCTCAGAAAGATGACTTACTTCTTCAGAAGTAAAATATCTTCAGCCAGTTACAGTATATCCTCAAAATGTTCCACCGAGCGGCGCAGGAGACCATTCCTGCTGGTGGAAAACAAACATTTTATCCGTTGCAGTTGATCACTAAGTGGACTCCTGTGTTTAAAATGGCATACTTTTTTCTTATCTGTGTATATCTTTTAATCAATGCAGACATATTTTTTTGTATTTAAGTTAAACTGCTCCCCTGGCAACTACACAAGCACCAACTGAGGTAAAGTGTGCGATCACCAGAGAGACAGAGGGAAATGTTTCAGTACAGTTTTGAATTGATTAACAGGGCTCAATGGCCAAAATGTGTCCATAACTGAAAGCATACTCTATTTAGTTTAAACCCAGCACAGCATGTCATCCTTTGAAGCGCAGCTGTGAACCGAGTTTTTCAAATATGGAGGAGGGAGGCTCGCCCCGAGCCAAGAAGTCTATCATGGGGCTCCACAGTTACTGTACAGGAAGGCTCCACTGCCAAGGCCTGCAGTGTGTTTAGCTTATGGCCGCTTAAACATGCTAAGTGAATATATCATCCTCTTTATGTGGACATATGGAAAGTTCTCCGGACAATATACACTTACACACTGAAGAGCAGGTGCGTGTAGACTCACACACACTCACGTACACACACGCTTGCAGATAAACTAACATTGGGTCTAAGGGGAAACAGTCGGGTCTCTGTATTTAGGTGTGGCGTTAACAGATTGCTCCTTGTGGACCCACACATCAAACATTCCCATAAAGGCAGAATCTGGGGAATGCTCCACGGAGCACCGACGGCACGTTTCCACGTGTGTTTGAGCCGGCCTGCAAGCGGTGGGGAGAGGATGACAGGATGCGGGCTTAGCAGGGCTGGCTCGAGGCTGAGGTTTACTGTAAAGTTTATGTGAGTGTGTGAGCATGTGTGTGTGTGGATATTGCAAGGTGTGGGACCCTAATATGTACCTTTGCTGAGTGTAAATGTTTTAGAGGCATCTTGTGAAGCAGGCTGAAAGCATCTTTGACATAATTACACAGTCTGTCAGAGCTAAAGAGGAGGTTCCCCATGAGACAGGGACTGGCAGGTCAGTGTGAAGAGTGGAAACCAGACTGCCAAAAATGGGAAGTTGTTGACTAAACATCTGTGAGTGTGTTGTCTGTGTGTGTGCTGGCACGTTTGCAAGTGTTTTCTACAGTAAGCAGGCGGCGGTTCATCAGCAGGGTCGATGATTGATGAGCTGATGGAATTTGTTGTATTCAGCTTGCAAAGCTCGAACACTGCAAGTTCAGGATCAAATGTATGTTCTGCTAAATTTCAGCTGTCACCGGCCTCTAAGTGTTTTTGCTCTTTTTGCCCTTCCATCATGTCTGGAAAAGAAACATAAGAGATCACAAAAACACTGAGTCCTGGAGCTCTTTGCCATCATTTTGATGTCTGACAACAAACATTTATCATTTGCTGCTCCGTCAAATCAACATATGCGTCACATATTTGAATATGGCAACCGTAGACTTGCCAGGTCTGGTCCCTCTGGTAAAGACACATAACTGTTTAATTCAATAAGATTATATGAAGTTGTTACAGCCTTTGCTGCATATAATAGTACTACCCCTAGTCCCAGTTCATCTTGCACTACTCCCAGTATTGCCGCTTAACTACATCTACATTCTTTATGTGATGTTACTGAATGCATCTTATCAAACTCATGTAGGTCATGATGAATTCAGTGTGGGACTGGTGCCTGTGCTGCTCAGGGTAGAACAGCAGAAGTTTAATCTAATTTAATTTAACTGATGGAATTTAATGCCACGGGGACTTTTAAATAAAAAAAACAAAATGTATAACAAAATGATCAAAAGGCAACATCAAAAGCTCTTCAAGCGCAAACATTGTGAGAGAGTGCTCGCATGTGCTGAGCAGCCATTATTGCAAGGTAGAAAGAAGAAGGTGAAGGATAAAATGATCCTGCACTACAGTCTGCAGAGAGAAACTTCAATAAAGAGAAAGGTCTGAGCACCAAGCTGAGTGAAATTTGGAGGTGTAATTCCTCTTCTTGGGACCTTTTTCATCCACTTTCTGTGCAGAGCAGAGGTCTTGAGCGAGTGCAGTGACGAGTTGCACATCAGCACGTGGCATGCTCACCTCTGCCTCTGGGTTGCTTTGCCAGGTACACCGACACACATCCCAAACAGAAACTTACAAACACCCATTTGATTTGCATCACTATGAAACTGGGAGATTAACAGCAGAAATGACCAATTGGGAACACAGTGGGAGAAATGGTTAAAAAATAGGGAGACTCCTGCGTAAATCAGGTGTGCTGGCTGATACTTTTACAAGGTTATTTAATCAGTTTAAGAAATTGAAATTATATGTTATATTATTAGTAGTGACAGTATTATATCAAACAGTATGTAAAAGTGTAAATTATGAGTTTGTTTATATTTTATTATTATTATTTATCTAATAGATGAAGCTGGTATTTTTCCATTATTACTGGTCATCAAAAATGTCAAATCAGCCAATCACATCACTTTGGGCTATTATTTTATACTATATATATTAGTGTCAGGCTGAGCTAACATCTGATGTGAGGCTGCCTTTGGGGATAGGAGAGCAATTCAATTTCAATCCAAAATGCTAGTCTGTGAGCCCAGGCTACAGTCCAAGAGTTTCTGCCCTGAGGTGATGTTTAATGAAGTGTTGCTGAGCGCAGACCCAGTGATGATCATCCTGTTGTTCAGCTGGGA